>NC_064645.1:411295856-411605231 GCF_023864345.2 Schistocerca serialis cubense
ATTTGTAGGGCATTGCCCACCTTCTCAGGAAGCGAAGATACTGTGTAACCCAAAAATTACACTTCATCTTTGGCAAAGACACTTTTATCGCAATTGATCACTATTCCATAACTCTCTAGTCTTTCAAAAAACGTCCATAGATCCTTGATGTTTTGCTGCTTCATAGTCTCAGAAAACACCAAGGTGTCATCCATATAGGAGAAAACGAAGACAAAACCTTGCAACTTTTGTGCATGGAGCACTGCCGTGTCTGGGCAATTGTCCTTATGCCAAAAGCCATAGTATTACATTCAAATAGCCCGAATGGGATGGTCAGCGCAGTTTTGTGCTTATACGTCTTTGTCATAATTATTTGTGAGAATTCCTTTGCACAATCTATCACGCTAAATGTACATGTATGACACATGTTATTGCCAAAATCAACCACGTTTTGAACTGGATATCTGACCAGAATTGTACATACATTTAAGGCTCTATAGTCCCAGCACATTCTCAATGAGCCACACTTATATGTGACTGTCTCATCTGAATGCATTTTGGCGAAATCTGTGTGGCATGTGTCCCAGTGTGGTCTATATGTGATGTTGTGTGGAATGACACCATTTGCTCTTAGCCAATACTGGGCCTTGAGGACGACAAAATATCAGAAAAGCTCTTGACAGACGTCGGTCGAAGTCCGTCGCGACCTTGCCAGCCAGCATACAGGTATCCATGTAGCTCTGATCGTTGTTGTTGATGATGACATTTGGTTTGTGGGGCGCTCAACTGCATGGTTATCAGATCTCGAATAAATTCCCAATCTTTTCATCGCCCACTCTCGCCACTTGCCCGAATGATAATGAAGTGATGAGGACAACACAGTCCCTGGGCGGAGGAAAACCCCAATCCGACTGGCAATCGAAACCGGGACCGCTTGATCCGAGGCAGCAATGCTAACCACTAGACCATGAGCCGCGGAAAGCTCTGATCGTGTGATTCAGCGGTGCAGACACTGCAGTAGTTCCTTCGCGATGTCCAACACAGCCTGTATAGCAACCACATCAGCACTAAGAGCAGCATTGTCCTTCCATAGTCCCTCTGTGACCACATGCACCTTGCTACGCTTCACTTCGATCTCACAGGTGCTTGCATTGAGTATCTGACAAGGTTCTTTCCACATCGAAGTTTCGTTAACACTGTTGCGATTTCTTCTCTCGTAATGCATCTATGTGCGTTCGCCTTATGACGAGTGCAGCAACGACGAATGTAGAACCGGCGTGGAAGCTGCAGTCTGCCCAAAAATCGGTGGCATTGCACACTACGCTGCCCGATGTGAAAGAGAGGTGTGGAGAGCATGTTATTTTGACTAAGCAACGGTTTGTGATGTCCGATACCATGGGAAAATTGCGAAGGAAGTCTGCTCCAATAACCACGTAACTCTCGTCCACGTGGGGCGAAAATCTCTATCCAAATCTAATGCCAAAGTCTTCTGTCCTTAGGTGGCAATTGCAGAGTTATTCGCTGGCGTAAGTAACGGAAGTGTTGAAGACGTATGGAGTTCTCATGGCTCTTAGCATACACACTTATTTCCAATCCCGTATCGATCAGAAACTGGTCACCTGTCTTAATGTCTTGTAAAAAGAGCCATATAGAGCTAGTAATATGTCCTTTTTTAAATTATTGTCACCCAAATTCACGTATCACGTTCGTGACGGTCTCTACCCTATTTCGCGATAATGCAAAACGAGCAGCCCTTCTTTGAACTTTTTCGATGTCCTCCACCAGTTGCCTCCGATACGGATCCCACACCGCACAGCTATATTCCAGAAGAGTGCAAACAAGCGTGGCGTAAACAGTCTCTTCAGCAGGCCTTCGCACTTTCTACGTGTTCTGCCAGTAGATCGCAGTGTTTGGTTCACTTTCCCCACAACAGTATCTATGTGCCCGTTACTGTTTTAAGTTATTCGTAATTGTAATCCCTAAGAATGTAGTTGAATTTACAGCCTTTAGATTTGTATGATTCATCGTGTAACCGAAGTTTAGCGGATTTATTTTGGTAGTCATGTGAATGACTTCACACTTTTTATTCAGAGTCAATTGCCCTTTCTTGGGTGGTGGTGTGACTTGTGCAACTTTCCAGTCTTTAGCTACGGATCTTTTAATGAGCGAGCAGTTGTATATGATTGCTAAGTGTGAAGCTGTTGCATCAGCATATCCTGAAGGGAACCTGGTTGGCTATGCAATCTGGACTGCAGGCGTTGCCTTTGTTAAGTAATTTAAGCTGCTTCGCTAAACAGGAATATCTACTTCTAATTACTCGTGTTGGCAGTTGTTCTTGATTTGAATTCTGGAATTTTTATTTCGTCTTCTTTGGTGAAGGAGATTTGGAAAGCCGTGTCCAGTAAGTCTGCTTTAGTGGCACTGTCATCAGTAACATCATCCTTTTTATCGTACAGTCAAGGTATTGATTGCATCTTGCCACTGGTATACTTCTCATATGATCAGAATCTCTTTGGGTTTTCTGCCAGATTTCGACACAGAATTTCTTTGTGGAAACTATTAAAAGCCTCTAGCGTTGAAGTTTGCACTAAATTTCGAGCTTCTGTAAAACTTCTGCAATGTTGGAGATTTTACGTTCCTTTAAATTTTTAGTTGCTTTTGGAACAGTGTTCTGACGCGTTCTGTGTACCATGGAGGATCAGTACCGTCGCTTATTAATTTATGTGGTATATATCCGTCGGTTGCGATCGATACTATTTCTTTGACTTTAAACCACGTCTGGTCTGTGCTTACATAGTCAGATCGGAAGGAGGAGAGACTGTCTCCTAGTCTACTGATCATCCTTTGACGAGCACACGTGCCTGCTAGCACCAGTCGTTGGAGTTTGGGTAGAGTATGGCCTCGTTCGTTGCCTGGAAGCGTTACCAATAAGTCTGTGATACGAAGACTAGTCGGAGATCTCTCGTTTATAATTGTGGGGAGCGCGAAGTCTTCCTTCACCCACACGTATTTATCTTGGTATCGTCTTGCAAGTTCAGTGAGCAGTTACCTAACAGATAGACTTCGAGCAGAAATCGGTAGCTAAGGTAGAATATTCAAAATTTCTAGGTGTATGCCTTGATGAGGGGTTGAACTGGAAAGAAAACACAGAAGATCTGCTGAAACGTTGGAGTTCAGCTACTTACGCTATTAGGGTCATTGCAAATTTTGGCGATATATATCTCAGTAAATTAACCTTCCACACCTATTTTCATTCTCTGCTTTCGTGTGGCATCGTATTCTGGGGTAACTCATCATAGAGTAAAAGTGTGTTCATTGCACAAAAGCGTGTAATCAGAATAATTGCTGAGTTCATCCAAGATAATACTGCAGACACTTATTTAAAGAGCTAGGGATCTTCACTGTGGCCTCACAATGTATATATTAACTTATGAAATTTGTTATTAACAATCCGAACGAATTCAAAAGCAATAGCAGTGTACATGCCTACAACACTAGGAGAAAGGATGATCTTCACTACTCAAGGTTAAATCTAACTTTGGCTCAAAAGTCTTTGGTCACTTACCTAATAGCATCAAAAGTCTGACAGATAGCTATGTAGCATTTAAAAGGAAATTAAAAGAATTTCTTAATGGCAACTCCTTCTACTCATTAGATGAATTTTTGGATATAGTAAGTGGGTAATTTCCCCAACCCCCGCCAAAAAAAAACAACAAAAAAATTTAAAAATATTAAGTGTCATGTAATATTTTGTGTAATGTAATATCTTGGATAGATACCTTTTATTAACCTGACACGTTCCAGATCATTACGAAGTGTCGTATTCATGATCTATGGAACAAGTACAAATCTAATCTAATTCTAATCTGTCTGTGTCGGTAGCTATTGTGGCGGAGCAATGTACGGGTCTGGGCGCCTGATGTGGCGAGTAGGAATATGTGATTCTGGTCCTCCTGCCATAACCTTTCTAATCGACGCTCACGAACTGTCATCCTTATAAGCAGCAGAAGTGTCATCCTCAACTGGAAGGTCTGCAAAAGCGAACATAATCGCCCTAATACTTGCAGGCAGTCTACGTAGCCAAACGGTACGTAGTGACTGTTCTAAGTTCGTTGTCGTCCAGTGCTCGCAGTGATCGAAGTATACGAGAAGGTAAATCACCGATATAATTTTCACTTTCAGTAATTCTATGCAGTCGAGATTCAGTTGGTAGAACAAAGTGCTGCAGCAAGGTCTTTAAGCGCCGTGTAAGACTGCTGATGTAGTTTGTCGTCGATTTGTTTGATAACACTCAGGTCCAATTGTGTCACAAACAATGTAAACTGATCTTTGTCGGCATTGATCACATGTGGACGAAAGATGGCCTCCATTTGTGTGAGCCATAGGTGTACTTTGGTGGGCCAGAATGGTGGAATTTTTACGTTACCTATTTTTGTTCCAGCAGCCTGCATTGGTTTGGTAACTCGCCAGGCTAGCCGAGAGCGCTAATGCGTTGCTTCCTGGACTCGGGTAGGCTTGCCGGCCCCGGATCGAATCCGCCCGCCGGATTAACGACAGCCTGGATGTGGTTTTTAGGCGGTTTTCCACATCCCTCTAGGTGAATACCGGGCTGGTCCCCATGTCCCGCCTCAGTTACACGACTCACAGACATTTGAAACACATCCGCACTTTTCCATGATTTACACTAGACGCTGACAGATGGTGTACTCTGCTTCCGTACCGGGGGGTTCGGGGTGGCGGCAGGAAGGGCATCCGGCCACCCCTTACAATTAACATGCCAAATCCGATTTAACCAGGCCAACCCCGCGCAACATGCGGGACAAAGGCGCAAGCGATAGAATGAAAAGCCTACATTTGTTTGGTGTAGGTAACGGAGACACGATGTTACTGGCCAAATGCAAAACTGGGTGTTCTTGCTCTACCATTATTTGTTACTGGGATCCATTGTTCCATGCACAGACGAAAGAAGATGGAATGTCTATTCGTGAACTGTTCAGTACAGGGTTGCCGCTATGGAAAAAATACTGGCTCCTATTCAACTATACACACACGGCGAATATCAATTAATTCGCTTTATTCGTATTAATTACACTCCATACATGAAATCGCTGGAGTCACACAGTAATAATATACACCACTACCGAACACAAAGAACATGAGATCAGCCCATCAGCTAATCGTATTTCAATCGCCTCCTTCAGAACACAGTCCCAAAAAGACGAGGCCTGCCGTAAAACTTCCGTTTTCGCGTAATCCATGGTATCTCCAGTATCCATGTAATGTTTCGCAACTGCAGATTTTTTTGGGTGCTTCAGTTGAGTGTGCCTTCTGTGTTCCAGGCATCTTTCTTCGATTGTCCGTAAATGGATATGACGCTGAAATGGAAAAAAACAATTCTTGTGGTAGGGCATAAAATAATCGCATCTCTCTGGGCTAAATGCTCTGAATTAAGTGATGATTACCTTCAGTAAAAGATAATGGATTCTGTCACAAAAGTTAGTGAATATGATAGAAGTAGACTTAATGACTAATCTTTCGTATTATTAAGCGAGTGCTCACAGTGTTTCTGCTGATCGCTTTAGTTAATTAAAGTTGTATTCTTAAGCAACTTGACAATTTCTGATACTAAGAGGCCAAGAATACATGTGAAAGCTCTCCAATATTTTCTGGCAGACATCAGATAATGTCCACAGCCGAGAGGAAATCAATGACACCAACAGGGTGGCCAGGAACTGCGCTCACAACATTTCAAATTATTTTCTTTCGTAAAAGTCCACTCTCTCGCCTTTTTGCAAATTATTTTTTTCTGGCTCTTTCGGCTTCTACTAGTACGCTGCATTAAGCCAGATTTTAACGTATTTGTTTTCTGCTGGCTGCGTAAGAGCTGGAGGATTAAAAAAAAAAAAAAACAAAGAAGCGGACAGGACGACGGAGGCAGCATTTACCGGGAATGTTTCCGCCGCCGTGATTAAGGGCTAAGAGGATTTCAGGTCGCTTGCGAGGGATTAAGAGCACTACTTGCGCAAACATTACTTGCGGAAACAAAGTCTGGTCTGCACGCATTCGCCTGTCCCCCTACATTAATTAATTACCACATTAAAGAGAAACGCAGAGTGCGACTGGCAACAGTACGCTCGACGCGTACGTCTTCCGGCACTGCTTCAGCAGCAGTCCTTACTGCTGTGTGTGTTTGTCGAGACATGCTGCGAATCTTTCACAGGCCAGATATCAGGCTACGTCTCTGAGGAGTACGAGGAGTTTAATTTACTCGCGTTTCAATTAAACACACCAGTCTGATGGAAATATTTCATCTGGACTACGCGCAGATATGCGTTATTTGTTTAGAAACGGATTGTCATATACATTTCCTTGAACACGACCGACTGAAAAATAGCACACTAATATGTATGTATGTGTGTGTGTGTGTGTGTGTGTGTGTGTGTGTGTGTGTGTGTGATTGAGCGCGTTTGTGTGTACGTCTCCAATATCGATGATATGAGGCTGCGTGTCCAGTGATGTGAGGATTTAAATGAATCCCAAATTACAGTATACGCTGTATTTGATGAAAAATACGCAGTCTTGTAGAAAAAGCGATGCAATTAAATGGAATTGGAAATATTGTAACGTGAAGCGATATTGAAACTCTCTGTCCGCCTTCGGTAGCGAGGTCATAAAACCGCTGGAGCGTAATTTTACATATCTGCTTGCTTATATACCATGTAAGCCATTATACAGCGAGGGGTGGAGGGTGTTGTACTCCGGTATTGTACTCTTCCATTCGAGAGAGGAAATTCTAAACTCCTCCTGTCTTTTGAAGAATAATAAAACTGAATACAGAATGTTGCTTGCAAACCTCAGTTTCTCCACAATGAACTGTTTGATTCATTGTTTTTCAATTTCTTAAAAGCTGAATCAAACAGAAGAGGGTTACAAATTAACTCTTGATTTCAGATTGTTAAGTAATGATATTACTTATCTTGTTTGACAATATCCTTTATTGCCTCTTCGTGGCCTAGACACAGTGTCTCCGAGTACTCATTATTCCTGTGTGGTGCAAAAGGATGGGTTCATTTTATCATCTGGATGACTATCGATTCTACGACAGTTTTACGTCACTTTTCCAAGCATAATATTTCCAAAAAATATTCACAGCAAAAACGTAATACATTCAACTCTTAGCGCAACATATGGCCGGCTTCCATTACCAACTCCCAGCCGACTGGTAGCAAGACAAGAAGGCCAAACATAAAGCATATGCCAGAGACAATTTTAACATAAGCAAGAGAGTGACTTTGCGATAATCTTTTCCAAAATTAGTTTGAGAGTTTTTAACTAGCAGTCATAATGTCAGTGATTATAAATGTAGCTGCATCAGATAAATTTTTTTAGAAATAAATTCGATATAAGCAAATGATTACTTTTTTTGAAGACTGACAAATACAGATTTATTTATTTATTTATTTATTTATTTATTGTTCCGTGGGACCACATTTAGGAGAAGTCTCCATGGTCATGGAACGAGTCAATACATGAAATTATAACACGATTGTAGAAACAGATAAAATGAAATATAAGAAACATATTCAGGCGACAAGTCGTTAGTCTAAATAAAGAAAATCAAGAATGTAACACTGGAATTTGCTTAATTTTTTAGCTCTTCCAGGAGCTCCTCGACAGAATAGAAGGAGTGAGCCATGAGGAAACTCTTCAGTTTAGACTTAAAAGTGTTTGGGCTACTGCTAAGATTTTTGAGTTCTTGTGGTAACTTATTGAAAATGGATGCAGCAGAATACTGCACTCCTTTCTGCACAAGAGTCAAGGAAGTGCATTCCACATGCAGATTTGATTTCTGCCTAGTATTAACTGAGTGAAAGCTGCTAACTCTTGGGGATAAGCTAATATTGCTAACAACAAACGACATTAAAGAAAATACATACTGTGAGGGCAATGTCAAAATTCCCAGACTATTGAATAGGGGTCGACAAGAGGTTTTCGAACTTACACCATACATAGCTCGAACAGCCCGTTTTTGAGCCAAAAATACCCTTTTTGAATCAGAAGAATTACCCCAAAAAATAATACCATACGACATAAGCGTATGAAAATATGCGAAGTATACTACTTTTCGTGTTGAAATGTCACTTATTTCAGATACTGTTCTAATGGTAAATAAAGCGGCATTTAGTTTCTGAACAAGATCCTGAACATGGGCTTTCCACAACAGCTTACTATCTATCCGTACGCCTAGGAACTAGAACTGCTCCGTCTCGCTTATAACATGCCCATTCTGTCTGATTAAAATGTCAGTTCTTGTTGAATTGTGGGTTAGAAACTGTAAAAACTGAGTCTTACTGTGATTTAGCATCAAATTATTTTCCACAAGCCACGAACTTATATCATGAACTACATTATTTGATAATGTTTCAATATTACACACAAGATCCTTCACTACCAAGGTGGTGTCATCAGCAAACAGAAATATTTTTGAATCACTTGTAATACTAGAAGGCATATCATTTACATAAATAAGAAACAGCAGTGGCCCCAGCACCGACCCTTGGGGAACGTCCCATTTAACAGTGCCCCATTGGGACTGAACATCATTACCACTCTCAATATTGCGGAGGATTACCTTCTGCTTTCTGTTCTTAAAGTAGGAGGCGAACCAATTGTAAGCTACTCCCCTTACTCCATAATGTTCCAACTTCTGCAGTAATATTTTGTGGTCAACACAGTCAAAAGCCTTCGTTAAATCAAAGAAAACACCTAACGTTCGCAACCTTTTATTTAATCCGTCCAAAACCTCACAGAGAAAAGAGACTATAGCATTTTCAGTTGTTAAGCCATTTCTAAAACCAAACTGTACATTTGACAGCAAATTATGTGAATTTAAATGCTGCAGTAACCTTGTATATACAACCCTCTCGATAACTTTAGCAAACACCGATGGCATAGAAATAGGTCTATAATTGTCAACATTATCCCTGTCTCCCTTTTTATAAAGTGGCTTCACTACCGAGTACTTTAATCGGTCGGGAAACCGACCACTCCTAAAGGAAAAGTTACAGATATGGCTAAGTACTGAGCTAACATACGTGGAACAATACTTCAGTATTCTGCTAGATACCCCGTCATATCCATGAGAGTTCTTGGTCTTTAGTGATTTAATTATTAACTCAATCTCCCTCTTGTCAGTATCATGGAGGAGCATTTCAGGTAACAGTCTCGGAACACTTTTTTCTAAGAGCGCTATATGATTCCCTGTTGGGACTAGGTTTCTATTTGGTTCACCTGCCATATTCAGAAAGTGATTATTAAGTACTGTACATATATGCGACTTATCAGTAACACGGACATCCCCACTACGCACTGATTCTATATTCTCGACCTGTCTCTGCAGACCAGCCACTTCCTTTACGACTGACCATATGGTTTTAATTTTATCCTGAGACTTAACTATTCTATCTGCATACCACATACTTTTTGCCTTCCTAATAACTTTTTTAAGCACCTTACAATACTGTTTGTAATGGGCTGCTGCATTTAGATTTTGACTGTTTCTAACGTTTTGATATAATTGCCACTTTGTTCTACAAGATATTCTTATCCCTTTAGTCAGCCACGCAGGCTGCCTGTTTGTGCTAGTACCCTGTTTTGAACGTTCTAACGGAAAGCAACTTTCAAAGAGCACGAGAAAAGTCTTGAGGAAGGCATTATATTTATCGTCTACTGTATCAGCACTATAAACATCTTGCCACTCTTGTTCCTTGATAAGGTTTACAAAAGTCTGTACAGCAACTGGATCAGCTTTCCTAAAAAGTTGGTAACTATATTTAACATGTGTTGCAGCACAAAAATCTTTTAGACTTAAAATTTGTGCATCATGATCTGAAAGGCCATTCACCTTTTTGGTAACAGAATCCCTTCTAATAATGACGAATGAACAAAAATATTGTCTATGGTTGTTCTACTGTTCCCTTGCACTCTCGTTGGAAAGAATACGGTTTGCATAAGATTATATGAATTAAGGAGGTCTACCAGCATCATTTTCCTTGCACAATCACTTATACAATTAATATTGAAGTCACCACATATAACTAACTTTTTGTATTTCCTATAAAGTGAACCAAGAACCTCCTCTAGCTTTAGCAAAAATGTTGTGAAATCGGAGTCTGGGGATCTATAAATAACAACAGTAAGAAGTTTAGCTCCACTAAATTTAACCACACCTCCACAACATTCAAACACCTTTTCAGTGTAGTACTTTGAAACATCAATTGACTCAAATGGGATACCGTTTTTCACATACATGGCTACTCCCCCACACCGCAAAGAGCTCCTAGAAAAGCTGCCAGCCAACCTGTATCCTGGTAAAGGAAGCCTCTGAATTATCTCCTTATTTAAGAAGTGTTCAGATATACCAATAATTTCAGAGTCAACTTCTATAAGCAGTTCACTAACTTTATCTCTAATACCTTGTATATTTTGATGAAATATACTAATTCCCTCATTAATCGGATACCCAAGCTTTGTAGAAAGTGGTTTCTTTGTTAGAGAGACTTCCTTTAAGCAGGAATACCTATCAGCTGACTTCAATCTAAAAAAGGTACAGCTCTAACACCCACAACTACCGGAATTTTCCCATGAGTGATCCCACTACCCCCACCTATGCTGTCACCTATAAGTTTTGCCAACCTCCCCTTCCCATACCTGTTGAGGTGCAGGCCATGTCTAGTGAAACCCATCCTACTGATAGACTCCACCGACACCACTGAAATGTGACTCATGCCTTCTGTCATCAGCGCACCCCCAAGTCTCATGTTATTACGCCTGACAGCTGTATTAAGATGAGGCCGATCGTGACGCTGAAACAGTTCCACGAAATGCACATTCGTGTTGCCAGTCTGAGTGGCTATCTTTTCCAGGTCACCATCTATGTCATACTCCCCATCCCTATCAATACTATTACCAGCCCCACCCACAATCACTACCTGATCCTCTTTAGTAAAATCCCTACATAACCTCCCTATGTTAAAAGTCACCTGAGCCAATCCTGCATTAGGCTTCACAATGCTGGTGACCTGGTACTCACTCCCCAAAACTTCCTGCAACTGCTGGCCTACACCTCTACCATGAGAACTACCTAACAGCAGAACCTTCTTCTTTCTCTTAGACTTTGCAACTGTCCTAGCCACCTTAACTGCTGAGGTCTGCTGCATTCTTCCTACATCTACAGCTACTAGAGATTCCTCTCCACTAGACTCTGACAGTTGGTCATATCTATTACAAACACCAATAGTAAAACTATCTGAAAATCTCCTTCTCCTAGCAGATCTCTTGCCAACAGCCAGCTCCCATTCCCCAACCCCCTTCTCCCTCCTCATCCTATCTAGCTCCTCCTGTGCGTTTTTCAACTGCACCTGAAGGGCACAGATCTTACGCTCCTGCTCCTCTATCAATTTAGTCTTGCTACATAACCTGCAGTTCCAGGAGAGGATCTCACCAGAATGCCCACTGGCTTCCCCACTGCATTCCCCCCAGTGAAAATACTTCGAACAAGTCTCACACCGCAATCCACTACTCACGAACCTACGGCAAAGCCCACACTTCTCACTCATGGTAAAATTTTACAATTATTGAAACAAGAAAATAACTTTATCTAAGTTCCGCTACTACAATAAGAAGATGTTAAAAACTGACTACAATTATCACAAACTTGCTCTACAAGGGAAGTAACTACTATTACTGACAGTATTAATCAACAACAAATGAGAATATAACAAAATACTAACACAGAAAGAAAATCAAACGTCTAATGACAGTAACGAAATTGAAAGCAGTTCGCAAAAATTTCTTCTGAAGTTATTTCACCGGAAAACACCAAGAACACCGGTTGAAGACTACTAAAAATCCTAAATAAACTACTATACACAAACAATTAATTAGTACTTAGCTTTCGATGCGCCGCTACAGCTGCAACTGGTCAGCGCGGAATGTAAACACGGGTAAGAGGTTAAGTAGCTCGATACGAAACACTCACAAATATCAGGCCACAACACAAGAAATGCAGAGGTGAATGAAGAAACCACTAATAAGTCACTTATATAGTAAATATCATCACAAAAACAGTTAAAATATATATCTGAAACCTAAAAATAGATGAAAACTTAGAGAGCGATCTCACACGCAGTCGCGCGCTTATGACGTCACACCAAAGATCCCATTTATGTTTTTCAAACTATAGAAAATATTCGTAAAAAATTATTTACCAGTTCCTACATATAGCATCATATCTTAAATTTATGATATGGATCAATGTTCACTAAATAATAATAGTGTGCCATTTGTAAAATCCTTTACAAAATGAATGCCTATATACCACTGTACGTGCCCTTATTACTCATCTTATTTATATGATCCCTGAACGAGATGTAGAGTTGTAGAAGTAGAACCATTGCCCAGTATTCCTCCAATAACTGTTCTATAAATTTACGAACATGGTCACAGGAGAAAGAACGTCGTTTTCTTCCAAACGATTTAGATTTGAGTTCCCTGACCATTTCTGTTACACTTTAGAATGGACTACACTGGGTTTTAACGACTTGTTAGAACCGTATAGCAGAGAGTCATACAATCTTCATAAGCATCCTGAACGCAGCACTCCTGAATTCTTGTGTACAGGAAAAGAAACCGTGGTTGAGCCGTGGCTGACTCGCATCATGCCTTTTTTTTAATCATTGGTTGCAGTCC
The DNA here is from genome assembly GCF_023864345.2 of Schistocerca serialis cubense. Lineage (NCBI taxonomy): Eukaryota > Metazoa > Arthropoda > Insecta > Orthoptera > Acrididae > Schistocerca > Schistocerca serialis. The sequence goes on from NC_064645.1 coordinate 411,308,586, forward strand.
AGTGGTGTCTTATTTCCTCTTCGGTTACCGCCATGACGTTGCTGTCTTCTCTCTGTGAGTGGCAGCAGAGGCGTGTATCGATACTAATAATGCTGTACAATCTTTGGTGTGGTGGATATATTTTCCGGGTGTGCTGTGAGTGGCAGTCGGTTGGTTGGGACAGAGCAGCGAGGAAGTCTCCGTGGCGCGTGGCCAGGCCGGAGCCGCTGGCGGCGTGCACTCACGGTTGGAGTTGTGAGGCGCTTCTTGCGATGGTTACGAAGTTCGTCACCCACCGATCCTGGACGCTAAAGTTGAGTGCTCACTTAACCTACTATCAAGCCTCAACTGCTATCACATCTCTTCGTTTGATCCTGGTTGTCGCTTTCTGGGAGAGTCCCGCGAGCAACAACGTGTGCGCATTGAAGTCGGCTAGAATTGCAGCTGTCTGCCTGTGTGGTGTTTAACTTAATTTAATTCATTCCTTCATTAATGCAGTGTACCAGCGGTATCTTTTGCCTTGCGGCCGTTGACGTTCCGGTGACCAGCCCTGGTCGTTGACGTAGTTTTCTGCAGTGTATTTTCCTCATCTTTTTGATGCTGTCCAGCATGGAGTGTAGTTCAACAGCTGAGGTGTTGTTGGTAGTTTTGGGCGTTTATCCTTACTTGGCTGGATTGGGCACCAGTATCCAGAACATATTGTTGTCGTTTTGCTGGTTGGGTGGAGCAGAACTGATCTTGTTGGTTGGTTCGTCGACTTACTTTCGCTTGGGTTGCCTTGCGATTAAGAGGTTGTCGGTCTGGCTGTCTGTCTCACCGAAACGTCCGTTAGTGTTACATTCCCAAGCCGACCCTTGGAACCTTCTGAGCGCCACTCCTTGTGTTTTACATAGTGATTTCCTTTTTAGTCTTAAGTACTCTGTGTGGCCTTCAGCCGAGTTCTAGCTTATTAAAATAGCAAGGCTTTCCTTCTTAGGCCTTAAGCTGTAAAAAAATTGTTTCTTGTTTGGTATGTGGTCTTCAACCGAGTTTCAGCCTTTCAAAATTAAAATTGAAAATTCCTTGTGCCTAGGCCTTAAGCCATAAATTGGTTTCAAGTTGGTATTTGCCTTTCAGCCGAGTTTTCAGCTTTTTCAAATCAAAAGTTGAAAATTTTGTCTAGGCCTTAACCCATAAGAAACATTTTCAATTTTTTTATGTGTCATTTAGCCGAGTTATAATCTCTGTTAAGTTAAAAACTAAAAATACTTGTCTTGCCCTTAAGTCATAATATCGTTGTTCTTTAGTACGAGGCCTTCAGCCGAGTTTTACACGAAATATTTTAAGATAAGGCCTTCAGTCTTTTCAAATTGAAAGCTCTTCTTCCTAGGCCTTAAGCCGTTAAACTGTATGTTGATATGCGGCCTTCAGCCGAGTTTTCAGCCTATTTAGATTAAACTTTGAAAATCTTTGTCTCGGCCTTAAGCTTGTTTAATGTGAGGCCTTCAGCCGAGTTCTATGGCAAAAATTTAAGCTAAGGCTTTCAGCCTATTTATATTGGGGATGAAAATTTTTTTTCTAAAGAATTGAAGCCTCCATAAGAACTCTTGTACCTCAATTCCTTACTTAGGCCTTGTGCCTTGGATTTTCTATGTGGCCTTCAGCCGATCTAAATTAAGTCAAAGGAGGTCTTTCGTTAAAACCTTGAGAGTTTTGATTCTTGCTTGTGTGATTGTGTATTTTAAGAAATAAAGTTTTCATGTTGAGTGCAACCGATAGTAACTTATTTTGGCCCCTTTCCACAAATATAACCGCATCCGCTCTGTCCTGGTAGCCCAGGGATTTCAGTGGTGAACACCCATAAATGTTTGTGTGCAGTGTATGGCGATGCTGCAGTTGATAGAAGAACAGTTGGGCGATGAGTAAAGAACACACAAGTCTGAGAACCCGGGAACGCATCGCCAAATCGGGTGTAACCTCCCCACCGTAATTTTATAAGAAATAAAGTGACAATACTCAATACAAATGGGAGCCGAGTGTAACCTCCCCACAAAAATTTAAAGATGAATGACAATATTATTTAGGAATGCTAATGGACATTGCACTAAGCGTAACCTCGCCCACAATGAGAGGTATTGAAAATGGCAACAAAAATGTGAAATTCGCAATCTGACTCAAATATAAATTCTTCACAAAATTTAAAGTCCGTTCAGTGACAAGAAAATACAATTAAACCGAAATATCGGTCTTTGGCCCTGTGCAAAACAAACAAAATTAAAGTCTTACCTCAGAATAAATGGATGTCACATTTCTGCTCTTATCTTTCTGCACGGCTTGGAGGAACTGCATTGCAAATGATAATATTCCTTTTTTTTTGTGATTTTACTGAAAATTTTCTTTAAAAGAAGTGAGAGTGAAATGGGAAGTGCAACGAAATCTTTAGTTCAATAAAAAATTAAATTTTTGAAAAAATGCTTTTGAAATAAAAATTATTATTGGGGGACTTGTTGGACAATAATTACAATAAATAAAATTTTTCATTATCTAATGATTATATTAATTAACAGTGTACCTTATTCACCATCTTGACCAGTGTTGCCGACCGCCTACATCACACAACCGCACTGGGCTGCTACTACTGACCGACTGCTCTGCATGACGACTATTAGCGTACTGCACGCGACGACTACTGACAGAGTACTGCTCTGCAACTAGACAGAGCTACAGACTCGCAACGACTACTCGACAGACTCGCAACGACTGACCGACAGACTGAGAACCGCTCGCAACACTCGCGCGGTCAAGCGCAAACTCTCTGGTCACAGATGCTACAATGCCTCGCCATCGCTGCTATGTTACATGCGTGTTTCATAGCCCTCCACTGGGGGGGTAAAAATTTGGCAGCGATGGTGAGTCATTTGGACTTGCCAAGCGCGGCAAAATTTTTCTTTAATTAACAAAATCCTACAACTTACAGAATATTTAAATGTTGTGCACACGCACTAAGTACAAAATATATCAGACAAAGGCAAAATGTGAATACAAAACATAGTAGCAAATCAGAAAAATGTATATACAAATTTTTGACAGATAACAAAGTGCACAGGCACTGAAAAAATTCTTTAGCATATTCAGAACAAATAAACAGACTGGCAAAAAAATATTATGTTGACAAGTGACATGAGTGTACTTAATGAACATATCAGGAAATCATAAAAGTTATACAAATCATATTGAAAAATGAGAAAAGTGCACAGGCACTGAAGTTCAGTAAAAAACATATTAACACCTAACATAAGTGCACATGCACTGTAGTTCAGAAAATAAAAAAATGTATATACAATATAAAAGACAAGAGTGTACATATACTGTACTTCAGAACAAATAAAAAAAAATGTCTTTAGCATTTTCGCAATAAATAAACATAATGGCAAGAAAATCATGTCCAAAGTGCACATGCACTGAAAAATGTCTTTAGCATTTTCACAACAAATAAACATAATGGCAAACATCATGTCGACCAGTGACATAAGTGTACTCGCACTGGAGTTCAGGAATCGAAAAAAAAATGTATAACCTACGAACAGAAATGATGTTACCAAAAAAATGATTTTCATTATGTGACAAGAATTAGGATAGGAAAGGGAAGGATTGCATCATGGTTGTAGCCCTTTAGATTGCACACAGCTGTTCTGAAAGTCCATATCTTTCCACAGAAGTACAACACCAAGTGACACAACTTGAAGTTCTTTTCCCATCAGAATTTATCAGTGTAGCCAAGACACTGAACTGTCGTAGTAATGTTCCATGTTTTCATTTTGGCAGTACATTAGGTACACCAAACAGTGGGACCATAATAACGTCTTCATTGCTCACGGTGGTGGACAGCATGTCGTGCCAACACCACGCTCTTACAAGGCGCACCAACGTAGAATTAGTGCAAAACCAAATATAGTGCTCCATGATCACTAGGATAAACAGGACAAATGGACATTGCAGTAATTCAGGGTAGTCAGCTTATGAGGTGAAGGACATCAAGTCACATAATATTGACAATTACAGTCTTCATGAGTAGTTTGTGGCATTCATAGCCTAGTTATTGAACATTTCTGTACCAAGTATGTAGTATTACAGAAAAATGTTCATTAATTGTTTTACATAGAATCAGTAGCCTTCTTTTCCTGGTTACAAAGCATTATGAAATAATCGCATTCTTTTCAGTTACAGAATAATTAAGAATCATTAACCTTCTCCTAATTACAGTTAATTAATCATTCGTCATTCCAATAATAATCATTAGCCTTTTCCTAATGACAGTTGATTAATTAATCATTTGTCTAATTACAGTTAATTAATCATTTGTCTAATTACAGTTAATTAATCATTTGTCTAATTACAGTTAATTAATCATTTGTCGTTAATTAATCATTTGTCATTCTAATATAGTAAGAATCATTAGTCTTCTCCTAATTACAAAGCATTATTAAACAGTACCATAGTTAATTAATTATGTGTCATTCCAATCTATTAAGAATCACTAGCTGGCATCATGGGTAATCGTATTACAATAAACAGTGGCGGTCCTTGGCCAGTTACAAAGTATATTTAGTATGACAGAATAATGTTCATCAGAAGTCTTAGTTGAAAAGGAGAGTCAATTATTGGCCTAGCATTAACATAATACATTGAGTGATACAAATTATTGGCACTCATTGGCCATTAACCAAAACATGAAAACTCAACATGGGAAAAAAAAGGGCTAATTAATGGCATAATTAATAACAATTCTTCAAGTGACATTAATTATTGGCACTCAGTGGCCAGCAAGTATTGAATAGAATCATCATTCAGTATTATTCAGATTATTACGAAGTCATTATTAAAAATCAGTTAATTACAGTCAAATCATTAATAATCACAGGCATTATAAGTAGTATCATTACAATAAACAGTGTTCCTCCTTCAGTAGTATTCAGATCATTACAAAGTCATTATTAAAATCAGTTAATTACAGTCAAATCATTAATAATCACAGGCATTATAAGTAGTATCATTACAATAAACAGTGTCAGTTATTAGCTAGTGACAAAGCATTATTTTGAATATAGTCTCATTAAGAGGTCATTACTCAAGTGACATGCTATTCAGAGTTGATCAGTATTATTCAGAATTATCATAAACTAGTGACATTATGTGGGACTGGTAATACATTTTTTTGGTAGCAATGCATTGCGTTGGGATCGATAATTAATTGCTGAAACATAACACTATTAGCTTTTGACCTATTGCAGCAAATGAGGATAGGTAATGTCATTCGTCATGAGTCAGCTGTAGCAAGATTATGTAACAAGGCAGTATATGTGATCACATTTATAAGTGATAAACACAAATGGGTAAAAAATAAAAATGCAAGTACTAGAACAGGTATAATAAGTAACAGGTTTAGTAAGTATCATGAAAAGCTTCTCCTGAAAAAAATACAAAATGAATTATTGACCTGAAAGAAGAAACTCACACTATGCTGAAAAGTAGTGAACTTCGAATTAACAGGCAGTGAAGTGTGTATAAAAATGTGTTCCATAGCTGTCCTTCCAAAACTTTCAGTCATCCTACTATGCAATGTAACACCTGCTGTCAAAGCAAACTGCAACAAATACTTAAATAACTACATAGCATAAATACATAACTTCAACATTATCCTCATCTGTAAAGAAAACTTCATTATCCATATCATCATAACTTCATTATCATCATCACCTGTAAAGAAAAACTTCATTATTCATAATACCATATCCTTCATCATTATTCATCAGTACTCATTATCATCTGCAAAAAATCACTTCGTTACTCATTACATAACTATTCCTTATCTCTAGCATATTTCATCACTAAAACTAAGATGTGTAGTTCTCTCTGACAGCCTGCATCAATCACCTTGTATTCTGAAAGAAAAAATTAGTTAAGACTGCTATTCTGTGATGAGTATAGTATATTCTTGTTAATGTTTGTTAATCCTGATCCATTTACTCTTCCTCATAAAGTTATTGCATCTCCTTTCGTTTATTCCGTAGGTGAAATTCCCATTTATGTTAAATTTATTTCTTAGAATCATCATTCCTTTCTGAAATTGATGAACAAAGATTAATGTCCTGCATTTAAATCATATACCCACTAAATAATGACTGGTTTATGGTGACACAATTAACCATACAGCATAACATGACAGAAAACGTAATATGTTAAAGACGTTGACAGTGTTCAGATGCAAAAATGTACACAGAATAATACAATGCAGTAGCAAAAAAAAAAAAAATGTAAAACAGTCACGATGTTGAGATGTCATAGGGCAAAAAAAATGTCAAAGTCGACTGTTGTGTGTTATATCTTAACTATTTCACAATACATACAAACAAAACTGGAGTACAATCATATACACAAAAAAAGTGGAAAATGTGCACGGTCTGATGTGTAACGACAAGAAAAGCGACCTACTAACCTTACCTTGCCGGGCACTTGCCAAGAAAAAATACGATAATCATCAGTAATTAGTCACGTGAAATAATTGCATTAGTAAATGACATCATAGTGTGTTGAATCATACAGTGGTTTCACTCAATAAACGGTTTAATGTTTGAGATATGGTGATTGCCTTTCGATTTTCTGGTTCTCAAAGTTTCGACGTGTACAACATTGGGGTGAGGGATGCTGCGAATCCGATACGGACCTGCGTATAGAAGTTCAAATTTACTGCACTTACCTTTTAATTTGCTGGATAAATAGTGTGTACGTACTAGTATCTTCTGTCCAACGTGAAAGACGCGGCGTGTACAAACCTGTTTTTGCTGTCTTCTCCGGCGCTCTGCGGCACGTTTGATGTTGTTCAGCGCAATGTTAATTATTTCGTGGTGTCGTAATCGACGAGATGTAGGAAATGTTATTAATTCTTTAATTTTGTTAGGTGGTTCAGCATTTTTCAGTATAACAGACGGAGATAGCATAGTGGATTCATTTGGAATGGAATTAATTACATCTTGGAATGAGAATATGTGTGTGTCCCAATCAATATGTCTTTTGTGGCAGTATATTCGGCACAGTTTACCAATTTCTTTCATTAATCTTTCACAGGGGTTCGAAGAAGCGTGATACTTGGATATATAGATCGGAGAAATGTTTCTGGCTCGTAACATGCGTGTCCATACGCTACTACGAAATTGAGATCCATTGTCAGAAATTACTTTCATTACATGCCCTACATGAAATAGAAAATGTTTTACAAATGCTTTCGAAACAGTTTTAGCAGTAGCTTTGCGTAATGGAGTGAAAGTAACAAATTTTGAAGTGAGCTCAACAGCGACAAAAATGTAGCAAAAACCTCTGTTAGTTCTCGGAATCGGACCAAAAATATCTACTGCGGCCATATGTCTTAATTTAACAGGTATAATGGGATATAAAGGAGGAATATGTGAAGTGGTGTCTGATTTAGCTTTCTGGCAAATTTTACAAGACGCTAAAACTCGTCGTATACGTTTTTCCATGTTAGTAAAATAACAGTTCTGTCTCAGTATAAGAAAACATTTTCGTGCTCCGTAATGTGCGTAGCTTAAATGAGTGTACCAAATTAATTTGTTGACCAATTCGTCAGGAATGCATAATAACCAATTGTTGCTGTCAGGATGAGAGCGGCGAAACAAAATGTCATTGCGTACAGTGTAATGGTTTCTAATCGTAACATTATTCTTATCTTGCCAAAGGTGTTTAATTTCTTTCCACACGTTGTCTTTATTTTGTTCTTGTGCTATGTCCTGTAATGACGATGAAATAAAATTTTCAAATGCAACTTGCTGAATGTACATGACACTGAAATTTGTTTTGCAGAAGTTGGTTGCTACGTCTTGCTGATTGTTGCTCAGAGAACGCGATAGTGCGTCTGCTATAACATTTTGTGTGCCGGGAATGTGGACAATCGTAAAATTAAATTCTTGTAAATAAAGTTTCCATCTACTTAATCTGTCGTGAGTAAATTTAGCCGAAAGTAAAAATTGTATCGCTCTGTGGTCTGTGTAAACGGTGGTGTGTCTGCCGTAAAGAAAGTGCCGAAATCTCGTAAAAGCCCATACAACACATAATGTTTCCAATTCTGTAACGGAGTAATTTCGTTCAGCAGGTGACAGAATGCGACTTGCAAATGCGATGTTTTTGATTACTATTGAACCATCTTCTTCAATTTCCTGGAAAATATGTACGCCTAAAGCGGTGTTAGAACTGTCGGTGGCAATGGAAAAATTTCTACTAAGATCTGGGTGCGATAATAGTGGTGCATTCAACAAAGCATGTTTCAGGTTCATGAATTCAGAGTGTGCTTGCTTATCCCAAGACCAAATAGTGTTTTTACCTGTTAATTGGCATAGTCTAGGCGTGTCTAAAGCGGAGTGATGAATAAATTTACGAAAAAAGTTAATTAAGCCCAAAAAACTGCGTAATTGCTTCTTTGTCGTCGGAACAGTAATATCACGTAGAGCTTGAAGTTTTTCTGGATCAGGTGCAATGCCTTCTGCTGAAATTACGTGTCCAAGAAATTTTATGGAAGTTTTGCCAAAGTGCGATTTACTAAGATTAACTGTAAGTCCTTGTGCATGAAAAGTTTGTAACAGTTGTTCAAGAATCAGATTGTGTTCGGACCAGTTAGCTTCTGCGATAAGAATGTCGTCTACATACGTCGTAATTCTGTCTTTAAGTTCTGTCGGAAGTATAGTGTTCAAACCGCGAATAAAAGCTGCAGAAGAAATAGTTAAGCCGAACGGTAGTTTGCAAAATTGATAACAGTCGCCGAAACAGAGAAAAGCTGTATATTTTCTGCAGTTCGGATGAAGTTGAATTTGCCAAAATCCCGATTTCAAATCTAGTGTAGAATAAATAGCTGTACCATGAAATTTCTGTAAAAGTTCCTCTAGTGTCTGTGGTCGATCTGTTTCGTTAATAATAATGTCATTAATGTGACGTGAATCAAGTACAAGGCGAAGTGAGCCATCTTTTTTCTTAACAATATGTAGCGGGTTTATGTACGGACTAACTGCTGGTTCTATAATTCCTTGGTCGAGCATATCCTGCAATTCTTTTTTAACCTGTTCTCTGTGAATGTATGGAATAGGATAATGCTTTGCTTTAAATGTGTCGTGCGGTTTGACTTGAAATTCATACATAAAGCCGGACATAGTACCAGGAATGTTGTCAAAAACTGGAGCTTGCTGTAAAAGAATTTTGTGTAATTGCGTTCGTTCGTCGTCTGTAGTTGCACTGCTTTGTCTAACTTTATCGGAAATCATTTGTATTACGTCGTAGTCCATTTCGTCTGGAGTATTATAGTTGTGTACGTACGTATCCGTTAACAATGTGGGATTACAGTCTATGTCACGTGTTGCGGAAATGACCTCTGTGCGGTTGATTGTTTGTTCTTCCGCAGATAATGAGTGCTGAAATTCTAAAGCAAGTTGTACATTTTCGTCCTTTAACATTAAATAAGAATTCTGAAAATCAATGACTGCGTCGTGTTGTACCAGAAAATTCGTACCTAAAATAACGTCTGTTGTCAATAAAGGCACAATCCAGAAATTAGAGTGAAAAGTATGACCTCCAATACAAAATGATAAATGCGTCTGTAATTTAACGTCTACACCTTTACCCGATACTGCTCCTTTCACTTTTGTTTTGCCTAAAGGTAACGTCGGATAAGTATTCTCTTTGTTGCACTCGTTGAAAGTCTCCTCATTAATTACTGATATAGGTGATCCGGAATCGATTACTGCTGAAAATTTCGATGAACCAATTTTAATTTCGATAACAGGATGTGAAATGGTTTTCTGAATAACTGGTCTTTCCTGTAAAAGTGTGTCTCTGATGTCGTCAAAAGTAATTACATTTTCGTGAACAACATTTTGCGTGTCTAAGGTAGTGCTTGTATTATTGGAAGATGCGTCCTGTACATTATCTAGTCAGATTCTATCTGACGTGTTATTATTATTAGGAGTATTCTGTGGCATTTCGACTATTTGAACTGTTCTATTACTTCTTCCAGACGTGTTACGCTCTGGATGGTACCTACTGTCGGGTTCATTCATGAGAATATGTTCTTGCGTATGATTTTGCTGTTGGTGAGACCGACTGTTATTATATGTACGCTGGTAATTGTGCTCATCGTTTTTACGTCTGTCGTAATAATCATTCCTATACGGTGTATTGCGATAGGAATTGAAATACTGTCTTCTTTGTACATAGTTGTTTCTCTGCTCCCGTGCGTTACTATTTGTTGAACCAGGGACTATACGTCCACGCGGCGAAACATTAAAGCCTGGTTGACCTTGTGTATTCCATTGTTGGTTAGGTATGCTAACCGGCTGGTTTTGATGTTGTTGTTGTGGAACACCTCTATTGTTACCAAAGTGTTGTTCCTGTTGCTGAAAATTTTGACGGTATTGATAATTAGAATTTTGCCTGTTATTAAAGTTTTGATAGTTGTCGTTCCTAAAGCGTCTGTTATCTTTCCGATTGAAATTACGTCCCTGATCATAATTGTAGTACTGTTGTTGACCTTGGTTGTTACACGAAAAGTTTTTGTTTACAAAAGAATAATCGGATTGCTGTACTTCCAAGAGCTGTAAAAGATCTCTGAATGCTGAAATGTTTTCTTTTTGCTGGCCCGTTAGAAGTGACACTCGTAATGACCGTGGTAATTTAGAGATGCATAGTTGTATAAGTGCGGATTCACTGTACGGTTCACTTAGGTATTGGTTTTGTTGTACCATGTGCTCAAAAAATTGCGTTACACTGGGAAAATTTGAGTTTTCATAGTTTGGCAAACTAATTAGTTGATCTTTAATTCCGCGCTGTGTCGTCTTCGACCAGTACGCTGACAGAAAAGCATTCTGAAATTCCTCTACTGAGTAGCATTGCCTCGCGATCGGTCTCATACGAGTTGCCGGTTCGCCTTCCAAAAAACTGCAAATAAATTCAAGTTTGTGTGTTACAGGCCAATTCGGTGGAAGAGCAAAGCTAAATTGTTGAATCCAATCCAGTGGGTGAATCTGCGCTCTATCGTTTTTGAAAACCTTAAACTTTCTTACTGACAGAAAATGTTTGTAGTCGAAATTATCATCTCTGTGTGATGGAACAGGTTCAGGATCGTAAGAGAATCTATTGAACTGTGGTTGATCAGAATCTAAGTCCCGTACTCTCTGTAGATTACCCAAATTATACGCGCTGCGTGAGTCTGACACATGTTCATAAAGTGGCGTCTGTTGCGGTATGTTATTAACTGAAATGTTTTTCATCTCTGTTACTTCTTGTTGTAAATTTGATAACTTCCTACGTAACGTATTGTGAGATGAATCGATCTCATTAATTGTCTGCTGTAAATTTTGAAATTCAGGTGTTTGGTTAAATGAAACCGGTGCAGTATCGTCTGATTTATTGTCATTAGTATTTTCGATAACATCAATACGACTGGCCAATTCATCACATTTTTCAGTCAGTATCTTAACCTGATCATCGGTTTTAGAATCAGACGCATTAATCTGTTTTTGCAACTTACGCGTAGTTTCGCTCAGTTTTTTAACATCAGCTTTGATGACATCGCAATCCTGTGTTAGATCTAAATGTTCGAATCTGTCTGTCACTGTTTGAATATTTACTGTGTGTGTATCTGTTTTTGATTTAAGGTCAGAAATTTCATCCCGTAATTCCGCGTTCAATTGTTCTATGGTATTAATTTTGTCGGACACTGTAGTAATATTATTGTCTACATACGTCTTCGCTTTCGCGAATATTTTACGTTTGTCCTCTTGTCTTTGTGCAGTGATTGTCTCCATGACTTGTCGTTTTACTTTGTTTTGATCCTGAACAAATCTGCGGAAACGCGTATCACTGTTCTGTATGTGCTGATTAAAGCGCTCGTTAATCTGAGTGTTCTGCTGTTCGAATTTCGCGTCTATCTTTGCGTCCATAGTGCGCGAAAGTTCTACCGTCATTGCTCTAAACTCGTCCCGTAATTGTACAGCTTTTTCAGAGCATTGTTTAGCGACTCCGCTAATTTCGTCTCTGAGTGTATCTGTTGCGGCTGTCTGCATTTCCCTTAATTCTTGCGCAACAGACTTTATTTCTTCGCTATTTTTTTGTGAACAAGCCTCAATTTCCACGCGCAACTGTTCCTTAGTGTCGTGGCACTGCGCGGCAACGGCTCTAATTTGTTCGCCAAGCTGTCTGGAATTGTCGTCTAATTTTTCATTTTGTTGTCTGAGCTGTTCACTAAGTTGTTTGAAATTCTCTTTAAATTGTTTGTTATCTACACTCTGTTGTTTGACTTGTTCATTAAGTTTGTCTTGTTTTTCGTTCTGTTGTTTGACCTGTTCACTGAGTTGTTTGAGATTGTTGTTAGTTTTCTCACTTTGCTGTTTGTTTGATTCAAGAATTTGTAGCAACAATGCCTTAAGTGGATCCGACACAAAATTAGCATTTCTATTCTCTGTGCTGTTTAATGGTGGATCTGGAATTGTTTCGCTTTCAGTAACCATTTGGTTATTTTGAGATTTACAAAAAGGTTTGTCAGTCGAATGTATACTATCAGTCATTGTTTCGGAATTAAATAAATCTGTCGTACCTTGTGTATCCTGTTCATTTTCATTAGACAAATTTGTCTGTACATTACTTAGATTTTCTAAATCGGGTGTGTTAAGCTCGGCAGCGCTCATTACTATAGACCGCTCCGCGTCATCAATTGTCGTCAAGTTAACAGACGAGACAATTGAGTTCGTTTGCTCATCATTAAGGTGAAAGTCATCATTAATGGTTGTATTGCACTGATTGTTAGTGAACGCAGGATTGTCATCATCACACTGCGTGTCATAATTACTATCGGTCACGCTGTTTAAGTCGGTAATTTCATTCAAAATACCTCGCGATACACTATTCACAGTCTTTCGCGGCATTTTTACAATAGTCACAATTTTTCAGAAAATAAATAAGCACAATGCAAAAGCAACACACAAATACAACAGAGCAACGAATTGCCGTTGACCTGTAGAAAGAAAGTCACAAGATTAGTAAAAGCGTTGCGCCAAATCCTAATTATATCTACGCAAATAAGAGCAGATATCTGACTGTCGCTCAAAAGACTCTCAACGAAATACGATCCTGGACTGGGTGTCGCCAAGTGTAACCTCCCCACCGTAATTTTATAAGAAATAAAGTGACAATACTCAATACAAATGGGAGCCGAGTGTAACCTCCCCACAAAAATTTAAAGATGAATGACAATATTATTTAGGAATGCTAATGGACATTGCACTAAGCGTAACCTCGCCCACAATGAGAGGTATTGAAAATGGCAACAAAAATGTGAAATTCGCAATCTGACTCAAATATAAATTCTTCACAAAATTTAAAGTCCGTTCAGTGACAAGAAAATACAATTAAACCGAAATATCGGTCTTTGGCCCTGTGCAAAACAAACAAAATTAAAGTCTTACCTCAGAATAAATGGATGTCACATTTCTGCTCTTATCTTTCTGCACGGCTTGGAGGAACTGCATTGCAAATGATAATATTCCTTTTTTTTTTGTGATTTTACTGAAAATTTTCTTTAAAAGAAGTGAGAGTGAAATGGGAAGTGCAACGAAATCTTTAGTTCAATAAAAAATTAAATTTTTGAAAAAATGCTTTTGAAATAAAAATTATTATTGGGGGACTTGTTGGACAATAATTACAATAAATAAAATTTTTCATTATCTAATGATTATATTAATTAACAGTGTACCTTATTCACCATCTTGACCAGTGTTGCCGACCGCCTACATCACACAACCGCACTGGGCTGCTACTACTGACCGACTGCTCTGCATGACGACTATTAGCGTACTGCACGCGACGACTACTGACAGAGTACTGCTCTGCAACTAGACAGAGCTACAGACTCGCAACGACTACTCGACAGACTCGCAACGACTGACCGACAGACTGAGAACCGCTCGCAACACTCGCGCGGTCAAGCGCAAACTCTCTGGTCACAGATGCTACAATGCCTCGCCATCGCTGCTATGTTACATGCGTGTTTCACGGGTTGGAGATCATTGCCTCGTCCACCCTACAGTCCAGACCTGGCACCTTCGGACTTCCTCCTCTTTGGGCCACTTAAAGATTCTCTACGGGGAACACACTTTGAAGATGAAGAGAGTGTCAGTCATGCAGTGAAAACATGGCTAAGCCTACAGGACAAGAACTTTTACCAGCAGGAAATAAATGCTCTTCCACAACGTTGGCGTACACCCATAGAACGTGATGGAGACTAAATAAAAAAATAGGACATGGACAAAACATCTTGATGTATATTGTCACCAAATTCTGACTCTTAACAGTAAATTTGTTCTGAGGAAAAAAAAAAGAAATTACTGAACGACTCTCGTACATTACGTTAGTGGCTTCTTTTCTCTTGGCTGAAGTTCAAAGCAGTGCATTTGGAGTTGCTTCTGTCTCTGTAGAGCGATATGTAGCGCTTTTGAGAAATGACGTTACCCCCTCTTTGCGAGAACATTTTTAGAAGAATATCACCATATACCGCAGGTGTCTAGCAAATAATGCGATCAACGTTTCGTGATAAACGGTTTGTTGGGAGCTCTTCGCATGTGAAAAACTTCTTAAGTCCTGAAACATTACTTGTTGTGACGTTTCATTATGACACTACTTGATTTCAGAGATATCGGATGAAACCACTGGCGATGCTGCTCAGGAATAACGGCTGAAATTGTTTTCACTACTGTTTGGAATATCTGGTGGCTATCCTCTGCGCTGATTGTCTCCTCAATGAATCTATGTAACCAAGCAGCTACGTTGTGAAATGCGCTCCATTGTCGTGGTAGAGATGGAACACCACGTCACAGAGGAATTTCGAGACACTTGTAGTCCAGAAGGAACGTGACTGACTGCACATCTGACCTGCTAACCATCTCCATTATGCTGGAGCAGGCAACAACACATTTATACTCGTGCTGTCTGTTCTTTCAGACAAATCCAAAAGAACAGACACTATTTTGACCCAGCAACCATTATGAATTAAGACAAAGGAATTACAGATATTGGTTATGAGAGGGTACTGATTGAAACTCATGGAGAAAGCAGAAAATTTGAGGCGGACCAGGATTCCAACCGGAGTCACCTGCTTGGTAGGGAGATGCTCTGACCAGTAAGCCATCGGGACACAGTTGTCACTGCAACTGCACGGACTATCATAGAACACCTCCCGTCGGACCTAAATTCTCAATTTATCCACACACGACTAATGTAGTGCCCATTGCCCATTATGCTCATTACTAGCGACATTTCGCCTATTCCCGTAAGAGTTCGAGCTTGGTGAGCATTTGCATTGAAGAGGTGATTGGCTGTCTCGTCTTCATTAACCCTTGCGGAATTCGGCGAAATGCCGTAATGACGAATGTGGGTAAACGGCGTCATACTACTAGTGTCAGGAAAAGTTGAGAAGCCGGCCGCGGTGGCCGAGCGGTTCTAGGCGCTTCAGTCCGGAACCACGAGGCTATTACGGTAGCAGGTTCGAATCCTGCCTCGGGCATGGATGTGTGTGATGTCCTTAGGTTAGTTAGGTTTATGTAGTTCTAAGTCTAGGGGAATGATGACGTCAGATGTTAAGTGCCATAGTCCTTAGAGCCAAAAGTTGAGAATTTAGGTCTGACCGGAGGCGTACTAGGATAGTCTGTGCTGTTGCAGTGACCATTGTGTCTGGGTGGCTTACTGGTCAGAGCATCTGCCTAATAAACAGGAGCCCTCGGTTCGAATTCCGGTCTGACACTCATTCTCAACTTTCCCTATTGACTTAAATCAATGCCTGCTCGCAGCCAATGTATGTAATTCCTGTGTGTCTTAACCACACATATTCTGCAGTTAAGGTTGTTGCGCATTTCTGTTACAATAGTCGTGTGACTAGGGCCACCCGTCAGGTAGACCGTTCACCGGGTGCAAGTATTTCGATTTGACGCCACTTCGACGACTTGCTCGTCGATGGGGATGAAATGATGATGATTAGGACAACACAACACCCAGTCCCTGAACGGAGAAAATCTCCGACCCAGCCGGGCATCGAACCCAGGCCCTTAGGGTTGACATTTTGTCGCGCTGACCACTCAGCTACCGGGGGTGGACATTACAATAGCGCAATCACGTAATTTCTTACACTTCATAAAGTTGGACAGTTGGTGTGTCGTGGCTGTCTCTCCTAGAAGTCTTCCATCAGAAAGTCGTTTTATATTTTTAAACCTCACCAATTACCTCCAAACCTTGGTGTAGAAAGGGGAAATCTTTACAAAGATTCCACGTTTCCTCTTAGTTACTCAAAATACGTAATTTGCGTACCCACCAAGATTGGGACAATGTTGTAGAATGTAAAGGATGACCTGGGGTTACAGAAGCCAGGCATTTACAACATACCATGCTAGTGTGGGATGTCGTACATTGGCCAGACGACCAGGACTGCGGACATCAGGTGTAAAGAGCACCAGAGGCACACCAGACTCAGACAGGCAACCAAATGAGTCATTTCAGAGCACTGTCTAGAGCTAGGTCACTCGATGAACTTCAATGACATCAAGATTGCCACCGGACAGACCCCCAGATATTGGGACAGTGTCATAAAAGGGTTCATCGAAATCAAGATCACGGAGAATCTCAGCAACCGTGACACTGGATACCAGCTCAGCACGGCCTTGGATCCTGTCCTTTAAGTTCTGAAAAATCAACGCAAAACCATCGAAATTTCACAAGAAACAGGAGTGGCGACTGAGAAAACAGCCACGAGACAGAGCACCAGACACTACAGATTTGTCCTGACACTCCCGAGATGACGACCACGATTCTAGAGGACGTCGTAGTCGAGTGTGGACGTCGGTCGGATCACCACTGATCAGAGGGAACCATTGGAACCGCGCCTGGCGGGCGCGGACCAGAGACGGAAGACTAGGGGCGGTGCTGACCAGTTACGAAGCGCCCAGCAAGAAACAGGAGTGGAGACCGAGGAAACAGCCAGGATATAGAGCACCACGCACTACAGATGACATTCCCAGACCAATCCATACCTTAGAAATCCAAGCTAAACACAGATTCACGGCCTTTTAATCCCATCAGTCCGTTACCACTATCATCAGACAAAAGGCAGGGATGACAGAAGTAGATCCGATCCTTTGACCACAGGGGTATCCATACCCATCAGACCATCTAGTCAAACTCATCGCATCGTATCTCCAACGTCGCACCTTCGCTGTCAGGGTGGATGATGCACTCTCTGGCGCCCGTCTTATCCAAGTGGGAGTTCCACAGGGCTCTGTATTAGGACCGGTACGCTATTCGATCTTTACGTCAGACCTCCCCTCACCACCAAGGGTTGAGAAGGCCATCTATGCGGACGACACCATGATTTACACCCTCAGCCGCTGGCGATAAGTCTTAGTTCTGCGACTCCAGAGCGCCTTCCAAGCACTAGATGACTGGGCTGTGAAGTAGCGCATCTGCTTCAATCCCCAGAACACACAAGCAGTCATCTTCACCAACTGCCGTCCCATGCCCAACCGCCTCCTCCGTCTGTATGGAACTGAACTGAAATGGAGGCCTTCAGTTCGGTACCTCGGTGTCCTCCTCGACAAGAAGCTCATCTGGAAGGCCCAAGTTGAAGACGTCCGAGCTAAAGTTAGTCAGCTATCATCAACGAGGGATCCGATCTATCCATCGCTAACGGACTCCTCATATTCAGGATGTACATCCGCCCACTTTTCGATTACGCCTGCGAGGTCTGGGTTTTTTTTTTTTTTTTTTTGGTCATAAGTCTACTGACTGGTTTGATGCGGCCCGCCACGAATTCCTTTCCTGTGCTAACCTCTTCATCTCAGAGTAGCACTTGCAACCTACGTCCTCAATTATTTGCTTGACGTATTCCAATCTCTGTTTTTGCCCTCTACAGCTCCCTCTAGTACCATGGAAGTCATTCCCTCATGTCTTACCAGATGTCCTATCATCCTGTCCCTTCTCCTTATCAGTGTTTTCCACATATTCCTTTCCTCTCCGATTCTGCGTAGAACCTCCTCATTCCTTACCTTATCAGTCCACCTAATTTTCAACATTCGTCTATAGCACCACATCTCAAATGCTTCGATTCTCTTCTGTTCCGGTATTCCCACAGTCCATGTTTCACTGCCATACAATGCTGTCCTCCAGACGTACATCCTCAGAAATTTCTTCCTGAAATTAAGGCCGGTATTTGATATTAGTAGACTTCTCTTGGCCAGAAATGCCTTTTTTCCATAGCGAGTCTGCTTTTGATGTCCTCCTTGCTCCGTCCGTCATTGGTTATTTTACTGCCTAGGTAGCAGAATTCCTTAACTTCATTGACTTCGTGACCATCAATCCTGATGTTAAGTTTCTCGCTGTTCTCATTTCTACTACTTCTCATTACCTTCGTCTTTCTCCGATTTACTCTCAAACCACACTGTGTACTCATTAGACTGTTCATTCCGTTCAGCAGATCATTTAATTCTTCTTCACTTTCACTCAGGATAGCAATGTCATCAGCGAATCGTATCATTGATATCCTTTAACCTTGTATATTAATTCCACTCCTGAACTTTTCTTTTATTTCCATCACTGCTTCCTCGATGTACAGATTAAAGAGTAGGGGCGAAAGGCTACAGCCTTGTCTTACACCCTTCTTAATACGAGCACTTCGTTCTTGATCGTCCACTCCTATTATTCCCTCTTGGTTGTTGTACATATTGTATATGACCCGTCTCTCCCGATAGCTTACCCCTACTTTTTTCAGAACCTCGAACAGCTTGCACCATTTTATATTGTCGAACGCTTTTTCCAGGTCGACAAATCCTATGAAAGTGTCTTGATTTTTCTTTAGCCTTGCTTCCATTATTAGCCGTAACGTCAGAATTGCCTCTCTCGTCCCTTTACTTTTCCTAAAGTCAAACTGATAGTCACCTAGCGCATTCTCAATTTTCTTTTCCATTCTTCTGTATATTATTCTTGTAAGCAGCTTCGATGCATGAGCTGTTAAGCTGATTGTGCGATAATTCTCGCACTTGTCAGCTCTTACCGTCTTCAGAATTGTGTGGATGATGCTTTTCCGAAAGTCAGATGGTATATCGCCAGACTCATATATTCTACACACCAACGTGAACAGTCGTTTTGTTGCTACTTCCCCCAATGATCTTAGAAATTCTCTTCTAAATCGACTCCTGTTTCTTCTTCTATCACATTAGACAAATCTTCACCCTCATAGAGGCTTTCAATGTATTCTTTCCACCTATCTGCTCTCTCCTCTGCAATTAACAGTGGAATTCCCGTTGCACTCTTAATGTTACCACCGTTGATTTTAATGTCACCAAAGTTTGTTTTGACTTTCCTGTATGCTGAGTCTGTCCTTCCGACAATAATATCTTTTTCGATGTCTTCACATTTTTCCTGCTGCCATTTCGTCTTAGCTTCCCTGTACTTCCTATTTATTTCATTCCTCAGCGACTTGTATTTCTGTATTCCTGATTTTCCCGGAGCATGTTTGTACTTCCTCCTTTCATCAATCAACTGAAGTATTTCTTCTAATACCCATGGTTTCTTCGCAGCTACCTTCTTTGTACCTATGTTTTCCTTCCCAACTTCTGTGATGGCCCTTTCTAGAAATGTCCATTCCTCTTCAACTGTACTGCCTACTGCGCTATTCCTTATTGCTGTATCTATAGCGTTAGAGTACTTCAAACGTACCTCGTCATTCCTTAGTACTTCCGTATCCCACTTCTTTGCGTATTGATTCTTCCTGACTAATGTCTTGAACTTCAGCCTACTCTTCATCACTACTATATTGTGATCTGAGTCTATATCTGCTCCTGGGTACGCCTTACAATCCCGTATCTGATTTCGGAATCTCTGTCTGACCATGATGTAATCTAATTGAAATCTTCCCGTATCTCCCGGCCTTTTCCAAGTATACCTCCTCCTCTTGTGATTCTTGAACAGGGTAATCGCTATTACTAACTGAAACTTGTTACAGAACTCAATTAGTCTTTCTCCTCTTTCATTCCGCGGCCCAAGCCCATATTCTCCTGTAACCTTTTCTTCTACTCCTTCTCCTACAACTGCATTCCAGTCGCCCATGACTATTACATTTTCGTCCCCCTTTACATACTGCATTACCCTTTCACTATCCTCATACACTTTCTCTATCTGTTCATCTTCAGTTTGCGACGTCGGCATGTATACCTGAACTATCGTTGTCGGTGTTGGTCTGCTGTCGATTCTGATTAGAACAACCCGGTCACTGAACTGTTCACAGTACCACACCCTCTGCCCTACCTTCCTATTCATAACGAATCCTACACCTGTTATACAATTTTCTGCTGCTGTTGATATTACCCGATACTCATCTGACCAGAAATCCTTGTCTTCCTTCCACTTCACTTCACTGACCCCTACTATATCTAGATTGAGCCTTTGCATTTCCCTTTTCAGATTTTCTAGTTTCCCTACCACGTTCAAGCTTCTGACATTCCACGCCCCGACTCGTAGAACGTTATCCTTTCGTTGATTATTCAATCTTTTTCTCATGGTAACCTCCCCCTTGGCAGTCCCCTCCCGGAGATCCGAATGGGGGACTACTCCGGAATCTTTTGCCAATGGAGAGATCATCATGACACTTCTTCAATTACAGGCCACATGTCCTGTGGATACACGTTACGTGTCTTTAATGCAGTGGTTTCCATTGCCTTCTGCATCCTCATGTCGTTGATCATTGCTGATTCTTCCGCCTTTAGGGGCAATTTGCCACCCCTAGGACAAGAGAGTGCCCTGAACCTCTATCCGCTCCTCCGCCCTCTTTGACAATGCCGTTGGCAGAATGAGGCTGACTTCTTATGCCGGAAGTCTTCGGCCGCCAATTCTGATTATTTATCAAAATTTAGGCAGTGGCGGGGATCGAACCCGGGACCGAAGACATTTTTGATTATGGATCAAAGACTCTACCCCTAGACCACGGGGTAATGCAGCAAAAGCCCACCAGCAGCGCCTCCAGTCCCTCCAGAACAAGATTCTCCGCAGGGTGTTCCACGTGCACCCTCAATCTCCGCACCGATATCTTCATGAAGCAGCAGAAGAACCGGAAGTGCCCCAGAGACACCAGGAGATTGCCCGCCGTTTTACGCAAGGATTGCGGCATCAACGAACCCCCTCATCAACCTAAAGGCCCCACCTGACCCCTGAGAGCGTTACCAACGACCCATCGCACTACTCGAAAGATAATGATAAAGCAGTATCCCCAGAAGAAAAGAAGAACTTCAACACCTAAGTAAATAATACCGTGCCCGCACACATACATATAACGCTGAAAATAATGATGACAAAAGTTTCACACTACCCTCAGAAGAAGTAGGCAATGCCGAAAGGTAAACCCTACACAAAGTAGCTATAGAGTAGCCTGAAGAAATGCGGACGGAGCCCAAGGGCCATTCTCGGATAGCACCTGAAGGAGACAACGAGCTACGTCGTCGAAATATCGTGCGAGAACGACGCGAACATCCTGCAGAAGTCCCGTTTTTTCAGTGTCCACTACGAAGTTATTATGGCAGATCAGTCTCCTGCTACTACCTTTCTGATATTTCTTCTCAAGTGGGATGATCATCCGAGCCCACATTATTTGTTATACTTCGATTAAAATTACTTAGTAACAGACGTCAGTACAGGATAGCAGAGTTGCCGACTGCTACACAACAAGCTACGTGCTCATGCGATCAATAGTTGCGCGCGCTCGTAAAATGAAACTAGTCGTCCACTTACCGACTTGTTGTTAAGTTCTTTGCACGAAACGGTGAGGACAGTGGTGGGGCCGCAGCTGCTGCAGGTCGGACCACGGGTAAGATTCCATAACTACAAGCTACAGGCGAATAACGGCAAAAAGAACATTTTGTGCGTTCTATGTTTTTCAGAGTTTCAATGTTCAAGTGGTTCAGATGGCTCTGAGCACTATGGGACTTAACATCTATAGTCATCAGTCCCCTAGAACTTAGAACTACTTAAACCTAACTAACATAAGGACATCACACAACACCCAGTCATCACGAGGCAGAGAAAATCCCTGACCCCGCCGGGAATCGAACCCGGGCGTGGGAAGCGAGAACGCTACCGCACCACCACGAGTTGCGGACAGTTGCAATGTATATGCAAACAAAGTGATATGTAAAATTTCTGTTGCCATGTTCCGTACGCGCACGCAAGCAAGTGTGCGACTTTTCGAACTGATAACATATGTGTTTTTACGGTACTAAATTATAAATAAATTTTCCTGTTCTGTCCCCTCGCACTTTACGACTATATGATCATCTAGAAAGCTATATGGTGTCAGCAGATGTAAAAAATGTTATGGTATGGAGCTTGCAATTGTTATCGCTTGAATGTACTATCTCTGATAAGTGCACAGGCAGTCTGACGGGTACCACTTATTTCAAGAGACTTTCTACGAGCGTGGCGTCATTTTTAAGCCACCGAGGCCCACGAGAAAAACAGGCCGCGACGCGTACGTCACGGAGGTAGGCCTGAGCTCGCTCATTCGCTCCGCTCAGCAGACAAACTGCGTTTCTACATCTGTTAAATCGTAACTAGGTGTTTACGAATCAATCGGTACTGCATATTCTACTGCAAACTTTTTATGGAGTCTTACTGATTACAAGTACTACAACAAAATACGCAGCTGTGTAGTGTGCTGTACTTTAAGATTTACGCTCGCTATAAATGAAATGACAGCTCGTTAATAGCATTTAGTCTTTTCTTTCGTAACAGTCCTCATTTCATACAAGATGCAGTGCCTTATCCAACTGATAATCATTTTAATTTTATTGTACCCAGAACAGCCATAACAAATTTTTAGTAGGCATATTGACATCCGACCATTGTGGGACTAATAAACAATAAGACTCCATAATAGCGGATTCCAATAGGAAATGCTATTCTTGTTTGTACGTAAACACATAATTACGATTTAACAGATGCAGAAACGTACATTCGTGTCCAAAATTAAAGCAACAAAAGGAAATTTTACAAGGCTGATTTACCTTGGTACAAAACAGTATAAACAGGTGATGGTAAAGCAGAAACAAAGTAACGAATACATAACGTAAACAACAACATGCATAATGGTAGACAAAAATGTTCTCTGTTCTTTCCAACATAACGAATTTGCACACACATTCCGACAACTGGTTAATGTGCTCAGTATGGGGTATAACCACCTCTGGCAGCAATACAGCCCTAACAACGGCGTGCATTCTGTGAATGATGTCATCAGTCTCATGTTGAGGCAATAACGCCCATTCTTCCTGCAGCGCTGTTCGCAAGTCTTGGTGGATACTGACGTGATGCAATCCATGTCCCTAGTGCATCCCAGACATGCTCTATTGGATTCAGACCGGGAGAGCGAGCAGGCCACGCCACGCGTGCAATGTCTTCCGTTTTCAGGAATACATCAGCCACCCGTGCTCTATGAGATCGAGCATTATCGTCCATCAGTACAAAGTGTGGGCCCACAGCACCTCGCAACAACCGCATATGATGTCTCAAAATCTCTTGACGATGACTGACAGCTGTTAAACCTTGCAGTTCACCTGCGCAATTTCATGAAGAGGTGTTTGAGTGGTCAACATAATGCCTGCCCACACCTTTAGGGATCCTCCTCGATATCGGTCTCTTTCCACAATGTCTGGACCCCTCCAGATGCGAAACCGTCGGGAATCACTCTCCAGACCAAACTGTGACTCATGTGTGAAAAGAACATGGTTCGACCATAGAGGTGGTATGTTGACGCCTCCACTCTAGAAGTTCCCTTCTGTGAATAAGCTTCAGAGGCACACATACAGCAGATCTACGGCAATAAAGGCTACTCTGCCGAAGCCTTCTGTACACCGCTTGCCTCGACACAACACGTCCAGTGGATGCATCTAGGTCAGACACCAGTTGCCGTACAGTACTACGGCAGTTCTGTCGTGCCCTTACAGCTAAATAACGGTCCTCCCTTCTGAAGTCACACATGGTCGGCGGTGCTCTGGTCTTCGGGATGCAGTTTCAGTCTCTATACACTCTCGCCACTTCCGAGAAACAACAAAACGATTCGCTCTAAGCCATCGGGTCACATCAGTTTGCGACTGTCTTGCTTTCTTACTGTCTCTGGCACTCCACCGCAGAGAGTCTGATTGGTGTCTTCTGTGTGCCATACCGCACCGCCTGTGACTGTGTACGTAGCGATTGTGGACGTGGGGCTACACGGCAATCACTACGTTTCGTAGCTGCCCTGACGTCATCGCTGGCATGGTGGTCCGTTGACCGGAATGCCATATTCCGTGCAGAACACGATCGTACGGACACCTGGTTGTCATTTTGTATGGTTATATCGTGAATCAGACACAGGACGGGGAAAAAGCGGTTTGTTGTTTTAATTTTGGTTACCAGTGTAATTTGTCGGTTGAGCTGAGTGAGCGAGCGAGCTCAGGCCTATCTTCTTGACCTACGCGCCGCGGCCTGTCTTTCTCGTCTCGTGGGTCTCGGACGCCACGCACAATATCGACAACCGCAGGAGCTGCTGTCGACTGTCTGATCACACGCTTGGAAATCGCCACACGTTCGGAAATAAAGAGCCAAATTTTTGTGAAAACACAGAATATGATTTTTGTTTGGAAGGTAGGAGACGAGGTACTGGCAGAAGCAAAGCTCTGTGGAAGGAGCGTGAGTCGTGCTTGCGTAGCTCAGATGGTAGAGCACTTGCCGGCGAAAGGCAAAGGTCCCAAGTTCGAGTCTCGGCCCGGCACACAGTTTTAATCTGCCAGGAAGTTTCATATCAGCGCACACTCCGCTGTAGAGTGAAAATCTGATTCTGGAAACATCCCCCAGGCTGTGACTAAGCCATGCCTCTGCAATATCCTTTCTTTCAGGAGTGCTAGTTCTGCAAGGTTAGCAGGAGAGCTTCTGTAAAGTTTCGAAGGTAGGAGACGAGGTACTGGCATAAGTAAAGCTGTGCGGGCGGGGCGTGAGTCGTGCTGGAGTAACTCAAAAACAGTGAAAAACACCATGAATATTTTGCCAATTTCTTATTAGCTGCATTGCATCATGCATATGCGAAACAACTCTAAGATGTGTGCGAGCTCCTCTTATTTCCCTCAATTGTCCATTTAGTCTCGCAATTGAGTTTCGATGATTCGTACACTGATCTCATTCTTGCGTCTTATATGATGTTCTAGCAAAAATAGGTCTTGATATATGAATAGCGTCAGGTGTTGAAATAGAATCAGTCTCCATGTATCTGTTTATCTTTGTTGTATGTTCACCTATATACTAGTATATATATGTTCATATTACGAAAAAAAAGAGGGAAGTTAGAGAGAGAGAGAAACTGAGTAATAGGATGCGGTTCCACTTGCAGAGTATGTAAAAAAAAAAAGAAAAGAAAAAAGAAGTAGCTCAGATAGTAGAGCACTTGCTCGCGAAAGACAGAGGTCCCGAGTTCGAGTCTCGGCCTGGCACACAGTTTTAATCTGCCAGGAAGCTTCATATCAGCGCACACTCCACTGCAGAGTGAAAATCTCATTCTGGGAATATGAATTTTATTGCTGCTCGTTTCAGTCGCAGCAATTAAAGCTGAACTCTTAGCTTCCTGCCTAGCCACACAGTCGGAAATCGCCACATATTCGGAAGTGAAGAGCCAAATGTCTGTGACAAGGAAGAACATGAAAGTTACTGCTGCTCGTTTAACTCGCAGCAATTCAAGCTGTCCTCTTACGTTTCTGTCTAGCCACAGACTCGGAGCCGGCCGCGGTGGCCGAGCGGTTCTAGGCGCCCAGTCCGGAACCGAGCGACTGCTTCGGTCGCAGGTTCGAATCCTGCCTCGGGCATGAATGTGTGTGATGTCCTTAGGTTAGTTAGGTTTAAGTAGTTCTAAGTTCTAGGGGACTTATGACCACAGATGTTAAGTCCCATAGTGCTCAGAGCCATTTTTGAACACACTCGGAAATCGCCAAATATTTTGTTCACCCTTCGTTCTCTAAACAGACGAAAATGTCAATAATAACGAATATTGCAGAACATATGTGTATTACACTCATAAAGAAAGTCCCACAATGTGTTAACAACTATAAGATCAGAAAAAAAACATTGCACTTAGCAAAATTAAAACCTACATCCTTGGATTCCGTAAATCACAACATTATCTATTACACTAGCACTTCGTCATTTGACGTTGATCTCCTGTCTCGGTTATCATCGCATTCCATGGCGGTTTATATCTCTCATACATTATTAACTAACATTTAATGACAATGGTGACATTATGCGATAAATTTTCAGTGTGACGTTACCTCGAAACGCCATACTGGAAGTCATAATTCAAGCGTGTTTCGTGCTTAATTTCTAGATTACTGGTGACAACAACTCACTGCCGAGAGAGCACTCTTTTATGAAAGCGTTAACCGTCGATAAATCATTATGTGACTTTTAATCATTGCAAAAATTGTAATAAATTGTATCAAGAACGGCGTGTTTTTATAAATATCCGATACTCGTGCGTAAAGTCTCGTGAGACGCCCATACGCAACACTTACGAATGTCGATAGCAATTCGTACGGTTGTCAATATTACTCTTGACGTCAAAATGACTTCACGTATTCAGAATGTCTTCTCAAATGAGTGTTATCTCAGTCTTACTTGTGACTACATTTTCGCACCAAAGGCCTTACTTCACATGTAGACAGTGTGTTACAACATTGATTTGTAGCGATTTATGTGAAGGATGTTAACACTGGTAACAGTTCAAGTAGTTTACATCATTTCACGATGTACACAGTTTCGCACTCGTTTGATGTTACTGAATTTCTGCAGTGAAGAGGTTTTATTTTTATTTTTATTTATTTATTTATTTTTTTATTTTTTTTTTGAAGATGTAGGAGCATTTTAAAGGCTGACTTATGCTGAAGAAAATGTAGATGATGTATTACTTTCACCATTTTTATAATGTACTACTGCCTACATGACATGTTTGTGCAGTTCTGTATATACACTTTATGCTTAATTTTTTCTTTTTTTCTTTTTTTTTTGGCGCAAAGGCAGAAACTGCAGTTATGAAATAAATAATTTCTATAGTCAACGGCGAATATGAAGTTCTTTAAAAAAGAAGACGAGTATTCAGTCGCGCGTATATCGCAAAGTAACAGATTATCTAAATTAGTGAAGAAAATTATAGGGGTTAAAACAAACGAATTTTTGGTACCGTAACATCCGTTGCCACTAACGGATGCAACGGCAGTTATATCTGAATCACTTTAAGTATCGTCTGCGTAGTCACTAGAACTGCTGTCCGAATTTAATGAAATAGTAAGTTGCTCTATGTTATTTTCTATTACACACTCTTCCTTGACTTCTTTATTACGTCCCACGTGTGTCTTAATTACGTCCCACGTGTGTCTTACAACGTTATGCCAATCTGACAATGAAATCTGTTTTATTCTTTGTCAATAGAGTATGTTTCTTTTATCTAAAGACATTGAAATATATCAAAAACTATACATCGGATCAAACAAAGTTATAGTTCCAATTTTTTTGTTACAATGGGGGGACATCCAATGATACCACAACCGAGTAATTTACTAATTTGTGCGTGGGTGGTGGGGGAAACTTCGAAATCTTCAACGGGAACCCCTGCTTTTTTATTGCAGATTACATTGTTTTGTCTGAAGCATTTTCTGCTCTTCGCCACGGATGGCGTTGTAATCGGAGGAACGGAAATGGATACACAATCGTAATTTACTATATGCTACTCGATGGCACTTGAATATCCAGTGCCACGTGGGACCCTGCCTCCATGCTGCGAGGGTAGGACAGACCTGTGTTGCATGGCTTCTGATTGGATACCCCATTCGCAGCGTTGTATTCCTCCGACCTATCGAACGGTGGAGTACTCAATGCGCCACTGTGGCAGTGGCTCGAGGCGAAAGCTACTGTGATTTTCCAATGAGATTAAGTGTTCAAACGTAGTACCGCCGCCTTCAGTACACTTAGTGATCCACTTTTCAAATGACCGTACACAGGACAAAAGCATATCTGCGGGAATGTCAGGAAGTCGTTTCTGATGCAATCGACCATGTTTTCATGGTCTGTTAGCACTTGCTCGTACACCTTATCTTTTAAATACCCCCAGAAAGAAATCCGGTGACGTCAAATCGGGCGACCTAGCGGGTCAATGAATAGGATCACCTCTGCCGATCCACCGGCCAGTGTAAACACGGTCTAATAGATCCCGTGTTTCAATTGTGTAATGCTGAGAACCGTCATGCTGAAACTACATACGTTGCCGAATGTCCTGGGCAACACCCTGCAGTAGTACCAATAGTTCCTGTTCCGGAAACTTTCGATATTTGGGTCCATTCAACGCGCCGTCGATAAAATATGGACCAAAGAGTTTATTCCCCATGATGCCACACCATACGTTAACCAACAAAGTACGCTGATTCTCTGTTGGTCCATCATGGCCGGGGGACATCTGCTGGTTAAGTAATTGTCAATGTCAATAAAATTCACCAAGAGCCGTGTACTTTAAGCTATTGTTTTGTTTTATTCTGAAGGCAATCAGTTTCTGCTTTTCATTATGCCGTCTTCAGGCGCTATATGCTTGTATCCAAATAAACGAACTTGTCATAGAGCGCCTTATATCACCAGTGATCTATGCCACTTTTGCCTAAAGATGGCAACATGAAATACCGAAACTGGTTGCCTTCAGAATAAAATAAAATAATGTCTTAAAGCTCACTGCTGGTGGTGAATTTTATTGATATTGACAAGTACGTTGATGGTCAGCTTGCAGTAACCAGTGGGCATTGTCTAGACTCCAGTAATGCGTGCTATGCCGGTTAACACTACCATGGCTTCTGAATGTAGATCATCGGAAGATAGTACCTCGGCGAAGGACATGGAGATCTTTTGCATTTATTGACGTGCCCATTGGCAAAATACTACCTGGTTATGGAAATCGGCGCTATGATGTTCTTGATGCAATGACACGTGGTATGGATGATACTTTGACGATGCATTATTGTGACAATACTACCTACAGACATACTGGAATCGCGGTCTGACTGCCCGGTGCTTATCCGTGGATCGTGGTGCACTGTCGCTAGTACATCTATGTCATTAGCTTCTCCCGTAACACGTTCGCTTCGTTTCCTTTTGCCGGTCTGTACGCTGCCATCAGACATTAAGGCGTCCAAAACCCTGTAAAACAACTAACGAGAGCGAGCTCTCTCTGGAAAACGCTCGGCAACAGCAGCCTCAACATTTCTCCTACATTTTCCGTAAATCAGGATCACTTCAATTTTTTCTTATGTGGTTGCAACATTCATCGTTCACTTGCACATCTATTCTCCAAAAGATAGGTAGGTGTGCTGGCGATAAAGACTGTGCAAGTATTCTAATGCTCAGAGCCACTATCTGTTCTACATCTGCACGATACATGAGCGCCGGTCGCAGTTTACTGCCGGTTATGATAGGTCGTATTTCGCTGCACGGCCACAGGGACGCGTCGTATAGTCCCCTGTTTGATATGTCTCAGAAATACAAGGTTGTGAAACGGGTCTCCAATTAGAAGTTATGAAAAACTGATCCGTCCCACCCTTGCAGCATGGAGGTAGGGTTCCACGTGGCGTTGGATCTTCAAGGCCATTGAACAGCGTGTCGTAAATTATGGTTCTGTATCAATTTCAATACCTCCGATTACAGCGCCATGTGTGGCGAAACGAAGAAAATGCTTAAGACAAAACGTTTGTAGATTTTGCCGCAGAATCGTAATCTGCAACAAAAAACAGGGGTTCCCCCTGAAGATTCAAAGTTGCCCCCATCATCCCTGCACAGGGTGGGGGGGGGGGGGGGGTGGGGGTGTCGTGTGTGGTATCATTGTCCCCCTCCGAGACAAACAAATTGGAATTATAAGTTTTTTTGATCCGCTGTGTAGTTTTCGAGAAATTACAATGTCTTCAATTAAAACGAACCCCTTGTATACGAACATTTACAGGCTCTGCGCCTATACATTTGGCCCACTGTAGCGTACTTGGATGACGTTTACGGACATGGGTTTCTGTCAGATGTTATGTACTCACCCGCTCTACAGATCCTGGAAGTTTGTAGCGGGGATTTCCGAACACCCTGTATAGAAAAGGAAATGTCCTGACTGTTTCGATAACTCATCAGCGTCCAGGCAAAACCGCTTTGGATAGAAGCTTGAAATTAGAAGAGGATGTTGATCTTATACTGTAGGCACGTGAGATTTCCACACCCATAAACATCCCTAGGTCCACTGTTTCCGATGTGATAGTGAAGAGGAAACGTGAAGGGACAGGTATAGCACCAAAGCGTACAGGCCGACCACGTCTGTTGACTGACAGAGACCGCCGACAGTTGAAGAGGGTCGTTATGTGTAATAGGTAGATATCTATTCGGACCGTCATACAGGAATTCCAAACTGCATCGGGATCCACTGCAAGGACTATGACAGTTAGGCGGGAGGTGAGAAAACTTGGATTTCATGGTCGCGCGGCTGCTCAGAAGCCACACATCACGCCGGTAAATGCCAAACGACGTCACGCTTGGTGTAAGGAGCGTAAACATTGGACGATTGAACAGTGGAAAAACGTTGTGTGGAGTAACGAATCACGGTACACAATGTGGCGATCCGATGGCAGGGGGTGGGTATGGCGAATGCCCGGTGAATTGTCATCTGCCAGCGTGTGTAGTGCCAACACCTACATTGATGTTTTAAGCACCTTCTTGCTTCCCACTGTTGAAGAGCAATTCGAGGATGGCGATTGCGTGTTTCAACACGATCGATCATCTGTTCATAACGCGGAGTGGTTACACGACAATAACATCCTTGTAATGGACTGGCCTGCATAGAGTCCTAACCTGAATCCTATGGAACACCTTTGGGATGTTTTGGAATGCCGACTTCGTACCAGGCCTCAGTGACCGACATCGATACCTCTCCTCAGTGCAGGACGCCGTGAAGAATGGGCTGCCATTCCCCAAGAAACCTTCCGCAACCTGATTGAACGTATACCTGCGAGAGTTGAAGCTGTCATCAAGGCTAAGGATGGGCCAACACCATACTGAATTCCAGCATTACCGAGGGAGGACACCACAAACATGTAAGTCATTTTCAACCAGGTGTCTGGGTACTTTTGATCACATAATGTATGTTGAATCTGTGATGATCTGCAGCACGCACCACAACTGATGTCAATTTGAATCTAGAAAACAGAAAAAAATTAATTTATGTGAGTGTCGCTAGTGAACCACTTAGGAGTTTTTAGAAATATTGATTTTTGTGCAGTTGGAGAGTGTTTGAGTGAAGTAGTTCAAATTTCACCCTAGAAAGGACAGTAATTTGTTAATCAATATTGTTGAAAGTAACTAATCAAAATCCCCTACGTGGTTCACTTTGAAACATAATGTCAAAGTCGTGGTTAAATTC
Organism: Schistocerca serialis cubense; assembly: GCF_023864345.2. NCBI lineage: Eukaryota > Metazoa > Arthropoda > Insecta > Orthoptera > Acrididae > Schistocerca > Schistocerca serialis. Next base: position 411,340,129 of record NC_064645.1, read on the forward strand.
TGAAATAAAAAGATTGAAAATTGTTAGAGTTATGCTGCGTGTCGTTTTGAAAAATCATATTCCGAGCAAAACCCTTGATGACTGCACGACACAAAGCTTTACGCCTCGCCTTGGCCCGTCAACACTGACATTAGACTGTTAACGACTGGAGACATGTTGGCTGTGTTACAGACATGAACAAATGAACAAATTCTATTTTTGGAAAACTCCTACCATTCATCTGCTGTCCTGGGACTGGCCCGTCGTACTATTTCCGTTGCAATCGAAATCATATCCATTAGTTTATCATAGAAGGATTGAATTATCAGTTGCTTCAATTCCATGAACGCACAAAGCTTTACGATTCCGTTTAGCTCTACTCCAAGTAGGCGCATTGCTTGGATTATACGACAGTTGATTTCATTTGCGCTCCATATAAACTTACTGCTTGGTGTAACAACTTCTGGGCATCTTGAACATGTAATAATTATTGTGAAGCCTAAGTCTAGAGAACTTCGTTCTAGCAACGTGATGTCTACATTGCACATTTTACATCTCTCGTGTTGAGAAATAACAGAGAAAATGACAAGAAGATTTATAATGTTATGGCTCAATCCGTAATTTACATCAAATATATTTTCAGTACCTTAGCAGAGGCGCTGGCTCCTTCAGAAATGCTCTCAGCGTTGGATATTATGTTTTCATACCTTTTTTACTCGAGTACACTTCCTTACCACTCATTGTTACCTGAAAGATAAAACTGTATACTATAAGGTCACAAATCCACTATCAACGCTAAATATTGCACACGAAAATCAACATTAGAAACGAAAGAGCTGTCTTTTACGTCCACATATTGACCTGACGTATTATTGTTTTGAAATGCTTCTGGCTATATCCCCACACTAGGGGGAGTATTGAGTTGGCGCAGGAAGGCCATTTTGCATCATTCGAGGAGCTAGAGGAGTAGTTCGGAATTACATAGAAAATTATTTTTTTCAGGTATTAGATTTTTGTCTCATATTTTAGAAAGTTCGAAGTATCTATTAAGCCAATAAAAAACGATTTCTTGAAAATTCTACAGTTGTGTTGCCCCTTAAATAACGAATCGTTACAATACAGACCACAGTTGCGGGTAATGAAGCATTATTCTCACTCTTACCTCTTCACAAATGGAATTAATCACGTAATTGTATCTTGGCTACTGATGTGCGTTCTACGTTTTCGAAACAGTGTAACATTCGTTTGAAATGGTTGAAATAAACGATCATTTTCCATCTTCCGCAGTATCGTATCGCTGTCACGAGATAATGTTATCGATAGTTGCTTTTTTCAATAATAAATGAAGCGCAAACTGATGTACAGACAAGCGGATAGATTGGGAATGCAAGAAAAAATGACGCAAAGAACAATTATGATAAGTGATACGTGCGGTTTTGTTCCCTCGCGTCCATGCTTGCGAACGAAAGAAGGCAGTATCATATAGGCACACATTTTAAGATACAACTTCTAACAATACCACCACTAGCAAAGTAGGTTAGAAATCAGATTAATAATGTTGCTCACGCAGCATATGCTCGCTTTATCGGGCAACAACAAAGTTATTGACTGTGGATGGTATCGTCAGAATGGAAATAATGAAGTCACTGAAAAAAAGTCATTAATTTTGGCGCTTATCTTGAATGGATTCCCACGTAGACTTCGTCGAAGTTGTTATGGCTGATCTTGTTGATTCTAGGGTGATTCCACTTTGACTGCTAGAAGGTCCTGATCTGTATTTTAGCAATATTTGAAGACCTAAAAAATGCGTTTTTCAGGAAGTTCTTAATGATCAAACAATCCCAGACCAGAACAATGGAATGGTAGAAATAATTTTTGACGTAGTGTTCACGATCCACATTTTTATTAAACTTCTTGTAAATTCACATATGCTTCTTCTTAATTGTCACATCATCAAGAAAACAGTTTTGTATCAATCTTCATATATTTAATTTCCACTTTAACCAAACACAAGACTTGACTGTTCTTTTACAAAGCGAAATAACAACTCAACTTCTGCAAAGTGAAACAAAGACTACTATGTGAGCATTCGCGCCAAAACGGTTACAAGTAAGTCAAAGATTATGACAGTCTCACAGAAATGAATACACACAAGAACCATATCACTGTAATATATCGATACATCGGAGTACCAATACATTAATAAAACCAAATGTGAATATTGTCACAAAAATATGTCTGTTACTTCGCAGAAAAGTAGTACGATATTACTGGTATCGAGAATTGGGGCTGGAGTGCCGTAATGGCCACGTAAATAAAGAACCATTACAAACTGCAGAGTCGGTTGCACAAACGAGTAGTTTATACTACTGAACTTGTATCCTCATGCACGAGATGTAGGTTGCCCACAGCAACGAATGAAAAGGTAATCCGACCCTGTCTCTGTTCTTCAGCGACATGAGCAAAGACAGACACTCGATCGCCGTCAGTAAGACGAGACAGGGCAGCGGTTTCTGCACACATCCCCCCCCCCCCCTCACCATGCCGATGGTCGCCCCATCTTCGGGCGGAAACTTGGAGAAGTGATGGCGGGAACGGAGAATGGCTGTTCCCCCCTCCCAGAGCACTCTAGCGGGCACTGTCTGGCGTCGGGTGACTACACGGGAAGCAGTTTAGCCACCGCAGCGCGACGCTGGTACGGCATCAAATATACAAGGCACTGCGAACCAGGGCGCGCAACTGTCTGCCCGCAGCGGGAACTGCACCGCACCAGACCGGAGGCAATTTCAGTCGCATGCATCTAACAGTTGCACAAGTGAACGGCTAAAATTACAGGCCGACAAGACGGTCAAGCAGTGGCGTGAGGTATTCTGTAATATCGGATATACTGCTCGTTGTGGATGAAACAGACGAGAGCAGAGGTGTAGACACATTTAGCAGCTATAAAGCATAGCATGCTCACTTAAAAAAATATTATTACAGTGATTAACTACTCGTAGCTGGGCTGTAACACATGTAAAATTGTGTTAATATATCATCATCGCCTTTCGACTATAAAGATATTTATTTCTGAAATGATAATTAATGGATACCCTAGATGCATAGAGGCGTTGATATACTTCCTAAGGGAGATGTTGAAAATGTGTGTCCCGACCGGGAGTCGAACCCGGGATCTCCTGCTTACGTGGCAGACGCTCTATCCATCTGAGCCACCGAGAGCACAGAGGATAGCGCGACTGTAGGGATTTATCTCTGGCACGCCTCCCGCGAAACCCACATTCTCAACGTATTGTCCCGCACTACATTCGTAGTGCGCCTAATAGATGTTTTCCCACCATACTCATTACTCGTGGCAGATTAATCTACCAAGTCCCGTAAGAGTTAGGGCATAGCGTGTGCATTCGCACACGAAGGTCAATGGCCCGGAAACAATATTTTGACTATATATGAAGGTAGTATCTGTTCCCGAAGGAACAGTAACCGTTAATGACCATGCAGCTTTGGCTAGAATGAAATGATAATTAAATGGACGCCCTAGCTGCATAGAAGCGTTGATATACTTCCTATTTATTTCTGTAACTACTATTGGAATTACAGCAATTCGGGATTATAGCATTGTCCGATTCCGACTGTCTCCCTTGAACCGTGATGTAGTGTTAAGACACTGCGAGGCCTATGATAAATACAGGCCTAAGAGCACGGCTGTGGGACGTCAACGATGTAGTGTTAACAGCCTGTCCGCATAAAAGCATGCTTTGTCGAAGATTTTGTGAACCTTATTGACCAAACTACGTCACTGGAGCAATCACACGATCACGATGTCAAAGTTAGCGTAAGGAGGGCTATGCGTGAAGCGTTCAGTGAATTCGAAAGTAAAATTCTATGTACCGACTTGACAGAAAATCCTACGAAGTTCTGGTCTTACGTTAAATCAGTAAGTGGCTCGAAACAGCATATTCAGACACTCCGGGATGATGATGGCATTGAAACAGAGAACGACACGCGTAAAGCTGAAATATTAAAAACCTTTTTCCAAAGCTGTTTCACAGAGGAAGACCGCACTGCAGTTCCTTCTCTAAATCCTCGCACAAACGAAAAAATGGCTGACATCGAAATAAGTGTCCAAGGAATAGAAAAGCAACTGGAATCACTCAATAGAGGAAAGTCCACTGGACCTGACGGGATACCAATTCGATTCTACACAGAGTACGCGAAAGAACTTGCCCCCCTTCTAACAGCCGTGTACCACAAGTCTCTAGAGGAACGGAGGGTTCCAAATGATTGGAAAAGAGCACAGGTAGTCCCAGTCTTCAAGAAGGGTCGTCGAGCAGATGCGCAAAACTATAGACCTATATCTTTGACGTCGATCTGTTGTAGAATTTTAGAACATGTTTTTTGCTCGAGTATCATGTCGTTTTTGGAAACCCAGAATCTACTATGTAGGACTCAACATGGATTCCGGAAACAGCGATCGTGTGAGACCCAACTCGCTTTATTTGTTCATGAGACCCAGAAAATATTAGATACAGGCTCCCAGGTAGATGCTATTTTTCTTGACTTCCGGAAGGCGTTCGATACAGTTCCGCACTGTCGCCTGATAAACAAAGTAAGAGCCTACGGAATATCAGACCAGCTGTGTGGCTGGATTGAAGAGTTTTTAGCAAACAGAACACAGCATGTTGTTATCAATAGAGAGACGTCTACAGACGTTAAAGTAACCTCTGGCGTGCCACAGGGGAGTGTTATGGGACCATTGCTTTTCACAATATATATAAATGACCTAGTAGATAGTGTCGGAAGTTCCATGCGGCTTTTCGCGGATGATGCTGTAGTATACAGAGAAGTTGCAGCATTAGAAAATTGTAGCGAAATGCAGGAAGATCTGCAGCGGATAGGCACTTGGTGCAGGGAGTGGCAACTGTCCCTTAACATAGACAAATGTAATGTGTTGCGAATACATAGAAAGAAGGATCCTTTATTGTATGATTATATGATAGCGGAACAAACTTCCGTAAAATATCTGGGAGTATGCGTGCGGAACGATTTGAAGTGGAATGATCATATAAAATTAATTGTTGGTAAGGCGGGTACCAGGTTGAGATTCATTGGGAGAGTGCTTAGAAAATGTAGTCCATCAACAAAGGAGGTGGCTTACAAAACACTCGTTCGACCTATACTTGAGTATTGCTCATCAGTGTGGGATCCGTACCAGATCGGTTTGACGGAGGAGATAGAGAAGATCCAAAGAAGAGCGGCGCGTTTCGTCACTGGGTTATTTGGTAACCGTGATAGCGTTGCGGAGATGTTTAATAAACTCAAGTGGCAGACTCTGCAAGAGAGGCGCTCTGCATCGCGGTGTAGATTGCTCGCCAGGTTTCGAGAGGGTGCGTTTCTGGGTGAGGTATCGAATATATTGCTTCCCCCTACTTATACCTCCCGAGGAGATCACGAATGTAAAATTAGAGAGATTAGAGCGCGCACGGAGGCTTTCAGACAGTCGTTCTTCCCGCGAACCATACGCGACTGGAACAGGAAAGGGAGGTAATGACAGTGGCACGTAAAGTGCCCTCCGCCACACACCGTTGGGTGGCTTGCGGAGTATAAATGTAGATGTAGATGTAGATGTAAAATTTTTCGTCATAGTTGTTCGGGTATGGATGCCCATAAGTTAAAAACACCATTTGTTGGTGGCGAGCACATTGCCGGAAAAAGAGAGAAATGGAGACGATTGTGGGTGAAACCGTGGATACTGAGTGTAGAAGCTCGAAGTATTCAACCGAATTTGCTTCGTGAGTTGCAATGCGGGGGACATCAAGAAAAATGAAAGTTAATTGGGAACGAGTTGACAAAGATTTAAATTTGTCTTCATAAAAGTGGTCCCTCATATTTGCCTACACGATACTCATTTAAGAAATGCCATTTCTTAATTTCATTGATCATAATCGATGCTTTTGCCTGCAGTTGTGTCGTTGATGGTTTAAATAATGGTTCAAATGGCTCTGAGCACTGTGGGACACAACATCTGAGGTCATCAGTCCCCTAGAACTTAGAACAACTTAAGCCTAACTAACCTAAGGACATCACACACATCCACGCCCGAGGTAGGATTAGAACCTGCGACCGTAGCGGTCGCGCGGTTCCAGACTGAAGCGCCTAGAACCGCTCGGCCACATCGGCCGGCTTTAAATAATGAAACACTGCACTAGTTAACTATTTTTTCGTGTTTAGTAAGACACTTTTCGAGAATTTATTCTCATTATCAAAAGGAAATATTCACTTAGATATTTTATGCGGTGTTTGTGTGTGCGTTGTTCTGCCTCTCTTGGCCTGCAATTATATTGTTATGATCACCTGCGCTCAGACAGACTTCTTTTGCCCGATTTTCTGAAACATCGCATAAAACACCTATGTAAATATTTGTACTTGATAACGGGAATAAATTCTCTCAAAGAATTGTGAAAATCGTGAAAAAATACGTAACTGGTGCATTATTTTATTTTGTAAATCATGAATGCTATTTCTGTCAAAGATGGTCTCATGGCTAATTTAAGAATTTCAGAATAGGCGAAAGCTATTCCACTTTTCAATATACGAGGGCTATTCGGAAAGTAAGGAACGTTAGGCCGCGAAATGGAAACCACAGTGAAAATCAAAACTGTTTTATTTACAACAGCTACTTTCCTCCATAGTCGCCGATCCGACTTAGACGTTTGTCGTAGCGTTGTACCATCTTTCCAACACTCTCGTTATAGAAGACAGCCTCCAATGCCTTCCGCCAATTCTCTACGCTGGTCTACAGCTCGTTGTTTGTGCAAAAATGTTGTCTTCATAGCGACTGGTACATGTGAGCAGAGACGAAACTCAGAGGGAGACAATTACGGGCTGCATTGTGAGTAATCAAACATTTGTAATTGAAAACGATGCAGAAGAATCTTCATTGCTCCTGCAGAATGCGGCTGAGAATTGTCTTGAAAAAGAAAACGCACGACAATTATGTAATGTTGGCTGCATAGCTTCAGGCGAAATTTCTCATCAGGCCCTCGTACTTGGCGGGAGACACTATTGTTTTAGGTATCTTTATGGGCTCCCTGTGTGCTCAGAACTAAAAAGAACGACGTAACGCGATCAACTGGCATACTAGAGACACTGCCCAACACACCTATGCAAAGTTCATCGAATCCTCACCGTAGTTTCCATTTCGGGACCATCGTTCCTTACTTTCCGAATAACCCTTGTAGTATTCGGATCCCACAACGTACCATTGCACGTATTATTCCAGGAACAAGTGAACCAATATAAAACTCACCCAATGAGGAATTTATGAAGTTTATGTTAGGTTAGTTGGAGTAGAAGTAAACACATTTATTTTACTTACATATACTTTGAAAACATTTGCCTTTTCATACCTTCATCTCTTTCCACATCCATATGTAAGCTTAATATTATTCACAGCGCAGCAAATTCGAATGCAGCTGATTGCTGCAGCTATTTCTTTGTAAGATAGCAACGCTTATTACGGTTTTTGTAGTCAGCGTGCTTTGTGGTATGAAGAATTTCGTATTTCTCAAACTTCGCAACGATCACTGTGGTGGTAACCACACACGCTAAAGGGTGCGAAGTGATATGTAAACAATGGCCTCCCTAACTTTTATCAAATATTTTTCAAGAAGCTTCCATACTACACTGTCAAAGATTTGATCAGAGGGCTTTGACACAGCCATACATATGTCTGTGGGCTTTGATAAGTATTTGTGATTGGCCTCGAACATTGTAACCTCCCCACAAAAATTTAAAAAAGATATTTCATAGAAATGGAGCCAAGCGTAACCTCCCTAGCAATTAAATTTAATGACAATAAAAATGAGAATCGCAATCTGACTCTGGTGTAAGCTCCCACAAAAAATATAATAAAAGATAATTCAGTGCTAATGAAACTTCAGTGACAATGAAAATTCAATTAAACCGAAATATCGGTCTTTGGCCCTGTGCAAAAAATCAGAATTAATTTCTTACCTCATTCGAAACTGCATGTCAAAGTTCTGCTCTTATTGTTGGCCACGGCTTGGAGGAAATGCATTGCAAATAATATTTTTTTTGAAATTTAACTGAAACTTTTCTTTAAAGGAAATGGAAGGAGATCGTTGGTTCAATTGAAAGGTTCTTTTGTAAAAATTGCTTTGAAATCAAAATTATTATTGGGGCGATTATTGCACAAATTAGTTACAGTTAATTTACATTACTAGCTGAGCGCATTTAAAAATAATATACCTCGTCCTGAATCTTGACCAGAATGCCATGTCGACGCCGGCTGACTCCTCACACACAACTGCACTCGACTGCTACTACCGACATACTGCACTGCTCACAGACTGCCCACTGACAGACTGCTTGCAACTGTACTGCACGACTACTACCGACCGACTACTGGACGCAACTGAACTGAGCTACTGCTACCGACAGAGTGCACTGCACGACGACTACTAGAGTACTAGACGTAACACTCGCGCGGTCAAGCGCAGACTAACCACGATAAAAGGCTCTCTGGTCAAAGATTTTATCATGCCTCACCATCGCTGCTACGTTACATACGTGTTTCATAACCCTCCACTGGGGGGGGGGCAAAAATTTGGCAGCGATGGTGAGTCATTTGGACTAGCCATCGCAAGAAATTTTTACAATTTACAGAATATTTAAATGTAGTACATAAATTAAATGTGGTGCACACGCACCGAGTACAAAATATATCAGACAAAGACAAGATGTGAGTACAAAACATAGTAGCAAATCAGAAAACTGTATATACAAATTATTTGACAGATAACAGAGTGCACACGCACTGAAAAAATTCTTTAGCATTTTCAGAACAAATAAACAGAATGGCAAAAAATCATGTTGACAAGTGACATGAGTGCACATGCACTGCAGTTGAGAACATATCAGCAAATGACGAAATGTATATACAATGAGTAACAAATGACATAAGCGCATACGCACTGAAGTAATGAACATATCAGGAAATCATAAAAGGTATACAGAATGAGTACAAATCATATTGAAAAATGAGAAAAGTGCACAGGCACTGAAGTTCAGTAGAAAACATATTAACACACAACATTAGTGCACTTGCACTGTAGTTCAGAACATATCATCAAAATAAAAAATGTATATAGAATATAAAAGACAAGAGTGCGCATATACTGTACTTCAGAACAAATCGAAAAAAAAATGTCTTTGGCCTTTTCACAACAAATAAACATAATGGCAAAAAAAAAATCATGTCGACAAGTGACATAAGTGTACTCGCACTGGAGTTCAGCGAATCGAAAAAAAATGTATAACCCATGAACATAAATGATGTTAGCAAAAAAAATGATCTTCACTATGTGACAAGAATTAGGATAGGAAAGGGAAGGATTGCATCATGGTTGTAGCACTTTAGATTGCACACAGCTGTTCTGTAAGTCCATATCTTTCCACAGAAGTACAACACCAAGTGACACAATTTGAAGTTCTTTTCCCATCAGAATTTATCAGCGTAGCCAAGACACTGAACTGTCGTAGTAATGTTCCATGTTCTCATTTTGGCAGTACACTAGGTACACCAAACAGTGGGACCATAATAACGTCTTCATCGCTCACGGTGGTGGACAGCATGTCGTGTCAACACCACGCTCTTACAAGGCACACCAACGTAGAATTGGTGCAAAAACCGAATATAGTGCTCCATGATCATGAGGATGGACAGGACAAATGGACATTGCAGTAATTCAGGGTAGTTAGCTCATAAGGTGAAGGACATTAAGTCACATAATATTGAGAATTACAGTAGTAGTTTGCGGCATTCATAGCCCAGTTATTGAACATTTCTGTACCAAGTATGTAGTATTACAGAATAATGTTCATAAAATTAAATTATTGGCATCATGGGTAATCGTATTACAATAAACAGTGGCAGTCCTTGGCCAGTTACAAAGCTTATTTAGTATGACAGAATAATGTTCATCAGAAGTCTTAATTGAAAAGGAGAGTCAATTATTGGCCTAGCATTAACATAATACATTGAGTGATACAAATTATTGACACTCATTGGCCATTTACCAAAACATAAAGAGTCAACATTGAAAACAAGAGCTAATTAATGGCATAACTAATAATATAATTCATTTAGTGACATTAATTATTGGCACTCAGTGGTCAGTAATAGAACATGAAAAGTCATCATTGAAAACAGGAGCTAATTAATGGCATAATTAATAGTGTAATTCATTTAGTGACATTAATTATTGGCACTCAGTGGCCAGTAATAGAACATGAAAAATCATCATTGAAAACAGGAGCTAATTAATGGCATAATTAATAGCGTAATTCATTTAGTGACATTAATTATTGGCACTCAGTGGCCAGTAATAGAACATGAAAAATCATCATTGAAAACAGGAGCTAATTAATGGCATAATTAATAGCGTAATTCATTTAGTGACATTAATTATTGGCACTCAGTGGCCAGCAAGTATTGAATAGAATAAAACATTGTTCATTATTCAGTATTATTCAGATCATTAAGGAGTCATTATTAAAAATCAGCTAATTACAATCATAGCATTAATAATCATGGGCATTATAAGTAGTCTCATTACAATAAACAGTGGCAGTTATTTGCCCATTACAAAGCATTATTTTATATATATATATATATATATATATATATATATATATATATTGTATCATTAAGAAGTCATTACTGAAGTGACATACTATTCAGAGCTAATCAGTATTATTCAGAATTATCATAAACTAGTAACATTATGTGGGACTGGTAATACATTCTTTTTTTTTTGGTAGCAATGCATTGCGTTGGGATCGATAATTAATTGCTGAGGCATAACAATATTTGATTTTGACCTATTGCTGCAAATGAGGATAGGTAACGTCATTCGTCATGAGTCAGCTGTAGCAAGGTTATGTAACAAGGCAGTATATGTGATCACATTTATAAATGATAGACACAAATGGGTAAAAAAAATAAAAATGCAAGTACTAGAACAGGTATAATAAGTAACAGGTTTAGTAAGTATCATGAAAAGCTTCTCCTGGAAAAAAATACAAAATGGATTATTGAGCTGAAAGAAGAAACGCATACTATGCTGAAAAGTAGTGAACTTCGAATTAACAAGTAGTGAAATGTGTATAAAAATGTGTTCATAGCTGTCCTTTCCAAAATTTTCCGTCATCCTACTATGCAATATAACACCTGCTGTCAAAGCAAACTGCAACAAATACTTAAATAACTACATAGCATAAATGCATAAACTTCAACATCATCCGCATCTGTAAAGAAAAAACTTCATTATCAATCACTTCATTATCCATATTATCATAACTTCATTATTATCATCACCTGTAAAGAAAAACTTCATTATTCATAACAGCATATTCTTCATCATTATTCATCAGCATCCATTATCATCCACAAAAATATCACTTCATTACTCATTACACAACTATTCCTTATCTCTAGCATATTTCATCACTAAAACTAAGATGTGTAGTTCTGTCTGACAGCCTGCATCAATCACCTTGTAATCTGAAAGAAAAAATTAGTTAAGACTGCTATTCTACGATAAGTATAGTATATTCTTGTTAATGCTTGTTAATCCTGATCCATTTACTCTTCCTCATAAAGTTATTGCATCTTCTTTCGTTTATTCCGTAGGTGAAATTCCCATTTCTGTTGAATTTATTTCTTACACGCATCATTTCTTTCTGAAATTGATGAACAAAGATTAATGTCTTGCATTTAAATCATATACCCACTAAATAATGACTGGTTTATGGTGACATAATTAACCATACAGCATAACATGACAGAAAACGTAATATGTCAAAGACATTGACAGTGTGCAGATGGAAAAATGTACACAGAATAATACAATGCAGCAGCAAAAAGAAAAATGTAAAACAGTCACAATGTTGAGATATCATAGGGCAACAAAAATGTCAAAGTCAACTGGTGTGTGTTATATCTTAACTATTTCACAGTGCATACAAACAAAACTGGAATACAATCATACACACAAAAAAATGGAAAATGTGCACGGTCTGATGTGTAACGACAAGAAAAGCGACCTGCTAACCTTACCTTGTCGGGCACTTGCCGAGAAAAAATACGATAATCATCAGTAATTAGTCATGTGAATATAATTGCATAAGTGGTCATAAAAAAAAATTAGTAAATGGCATCATAGTGTGTCGAATCATAAAGTGTCTTCATTCAATAAAGGGTTTAATATTTGGCCAATGGTGGTTGCCTTTCATTTTTCTGGTTCTTAAAGTTTCGACGTGTACAACATTGGGATGAGGAATGCTGCGAATCCGATATGGACCTGCGTATAGAAGTTCAAATTTACTGCACTTACCTTTTATTCTGCTGGATAAATAGTGTGTACGCACTAATATCTTCTGTCCAACGTGAAAGTTGCGGCGTGTACAAACCTGTTTTTGCTGTCTTCTCCGGCGCTCTGCGGCACGTTTGATGTTGTTCAGCGCAATGTCAATTATTTCGTGGTGTCTTAGTCGACGACATTTAGGGAAGTTTACTAATTCTTTAAATTTGTTTGGTGGTTCAACGTTTTTCAGTATAACAGACGGAGATAGCGTAGTGGATTCATTTGGAATGGAATTAATTATATCTTGGAATGAGAGTATGTGTGTATCCCAATCAATATGTCTTTTGTGGCAGTATATTCGGCACAGGTTACCAATTTCTTTCATTAACCGTTCACAAGGGTTCGAAGAAGCATGGTACTTGGATATATAGATCGGAGAAATGTTTCTAGCTCGTAACATACGTGTCCACATGCCAGAACGAAATTGTGATCCATTGTCAGAAATTACTTTCAACACATGCCCTACATGAAATAGAAAATGTTTTACAAATGCTTTCGAAACAGTTTTAGCAGTAGCTTTGCGTAACGGAGTGAAAGTAACAAATTTTGAAGTGAGTTCAACAGCGAGAAAGATGTAGCAAAAACCTCTGTTAGTTCTCGGAATCGGACCAAAAATGTCTACAGCGGCCATGTGTCTTAATTTAACAGGTACAATGGGATATATAGGAGGAATATGTGAAGTGGTGTCTGATTTAGCTTTCTGGCAAATTTTACAAGACGCTAAAACTCGTCGTATACGTTTCTCCATGTTGGTAAAATAACAGTTCTGTCTCAGTATAAGAAAACATTTTCGTGCTCCGTAATGTGCGTAACTTAAATGAGTGTACCAAATTGATTTGTTAATCAGTTCGTCAGGAATGCATAATAACCAATTGTTGCTGTCAGGATGAGAGCGGCGAAACAAAATGTCATTGCGTACAGTGTAATGGTTTCTAATCGTAACATTATTCTTATCTTGCCAAAGGTGTTTAATTTCTTTCCACACGTTGTCTTTATTTTGCTCTTTTGCTATGTCCTGTAATGACGACGAAATAAAATTTTCAAATGCTACTTGTTGAATGTACATGACACTGAAATTTGCTTTGCAAAAGTTGGTTGCTACGTCTTGCTGATTGTTGCTCAGAGAACGCGATAGTGCATCCGCTATAACATTTTGTGTGCCGGGAATGTGAACTATTGTAAAATTAAATTCTTGTAAATAAAGTTTCCATCTGCTTAATCTGTCGTGAGTGAATTTAGCCGAAAGAAAAAATTGTATCGCTCTGTGGTCTGTGTAAACGGTGGTATGTCTGCCATAAAGAAAGTGCCGAAATCTCGTAAAAGCCCATACAACGCATAATGTTTCAAGTTCTGTAACAGAACAATTTCGCTCAGCAGGTGACAAAATGCGGCTTGCAAATGCGATGTTTTTAATTACTATAGAGTCATCTTCTTCTATTTCCTGGAAAATGTGTACGCCTAAAGCGGTATTGGAATTGTCGGTGCCAATGGAAAAATTTCTGGTAAGGTCTGGGTGCGATAAAAGTGGTGCATTCAACAAAGCATGTTTCAAATCATTCTCTTGAACAAAATTCTGCGTGTCAAAAGTAATGTTTGCGTTACTGTAATATGCAGTCTGTGCTGTATCTGGTTAAAATCTATCGTACGTATTATTATTTACGGGAGGATGCTGTGGCATATCCACTATATGAACTGCTCTGTTATTTCTTATTGACGTGTTACGCTATAGATGACACCTATTGCCTGGTTCATTCATGATTCTTTGTTGTTGCTAATGTTCTTGCTGCTGATAAGATCGACTGTTATTAAATGTACGCTGAAAATTGTGCTCGTTATTTTTACGTCTGTCATGATAGTAATTTCTATACGGCGCATTGCGATACGAGTTGAAATAGTGTATTGTCTGTACGTAGTTATTTCTTTGCTGCTGTGCGTTACTATTTGTTGCAGCTGAGACTATACATGCACGCGGCGAAACATTAAAGCCTGGTTGACCTTGTAGACTGCATTGTTGGTTAGGTATGCTAAGCGGTTGACTTTTATGCTATTGTAGCGAAAAACATCTATTGTTACCAAAATGTGGTTTGCTATTGCTGATAATTTTACACATACTGATGATTACGATTTTTATCTCTTATTTAAGTTCTCGTGATTCTGGAGTGCCTAATGAAAATTGTCACATTCGGTAAAAATTTGTCACATCGGGTATTCATTATATTTTACTTAATTCTAGGTAGAGCAAAAGTTATAGAGCTGTTTTGATAGATATAAAGGATAGTAGAAGAGAAGGCAGCAGTGCAGAAAACTAAAGATGAAACAGCACCACTACAGCTCGGGGCCCTATGCTCGCTACGGCACATATTCATTAAAGCGTAATGAATCCCCTGAGGTCTTTTACGCGCTGCAAATACATTTCCGCTTTTGTGTTATAGGCAATGGCGGTACAAATTCAGAAATAAATTGCTGTCTGCATGCTAATTGTTGTTTCTTCATTACAGGCAATGCTGTTGAAAGTACAAAAATAAATTGACGTATACAGTTCAAATCGTGTACCTGTGTTCTGCCATTATTAAATTCCTTACATTTTCTTACAGGTGCAAATTGCTTATAATCAACGTTCTCGTCACTGAATTTGAGAACACGTTCAGGTTTGTGTGAAAGTCTGTTTGTCTGTGTCATTTCGGATTTCCAGTTGCATAGCTTTTCAGATTTTAAGTCGCGTGGCTTTTCGGATTTTAATTCGCGTAGTTGCTGTAAATTGCTCACATTATACACGCTGCGTGACTCTGACAAATGCTCGCAAAGTAGTGGATTCTGTGACGTATTGGTGACTGAAATAGTTTTCAACTCTGTTACTGTAACACTTTCGTCAATTTGGTTGATCTGTCGTGCAAATTTCTCATCAACTTCCGTATTCGGAGTGTGTGAAACTTCCACTGACTCTAAATTAACTTCGTCGCGAATCTGTACTGCGTTTTTAGGGCATTGTTCGGTGACTGCATTAATTTCGTGTATCAGTGTTGCGTTTGCTGAACATTGTTCAGTGACTGCATTAATGTCATCTTTATGTGATTCTGTTGTACCTACACGTGTGCTACTTAATTCTTGTGCAACAGTGCCAACTTCTTCATTACTGTTATTAGCACAAGCCTCAGTATCCTCACGTAATTGTTCTTTATTGTCCCGACATTGCACGGTAACAGCTGTAATCTGCTCACTAACTTGTTTGTTCTGTTCTTTAAGGTCGTCTTGTTTTTCGTTTGTGAGTTCGAAACTTTTATCAATTGTTTCGCTAAGTTGTTTGAAATGGTTGTCGAAACTTTCATCAAGTTGTTGTTTGAGTTTTTCGTTATCTTGTTTGATCTGTTCTCTAAGTTTGTCTTGTTTTTCGTTCTGTTCGTTCCTAAACTGTAGCATTATTGCCATAAATTGTTCCAAAGTAACATTACCTACTCCATTATCTGTGCTGTTTGATTGTGTACCTGGAATTGTCGCGCTTTGTGTGACCATTTGGTCATTCTGCAATTTACAAAAAGGATTATCAGTCGGACGTACGCTGTCACTCACTATTTCGGAATTAAATAAATCCGTCGTACTTTGTGTATCCTGTTCATTTTCATTAGACAAATTTGTCTGTACGTTACTTAAATTTTCCAAATCGGGTGTGTTATGCTGGGCAGCGCTCATTACAATAGAGCGTCCCGCGTCATCAATTGTCGTCAAATAAACAGAAGAGACAATTGAGTTCGTTTGTTCATCATTAAGACAAAAATAATCATTAGTGGTTGGAATGCATTGATTGTCAGTGAACGCAGGATTGTCATCATTACTCTGCGTGTCACAATTATTATCAGTCACGTTGTTTAAGTCGGTAAATTCATTCACAATACCTCACGATACACTATTCATAGTCTTTCGCGGCATTTTTACAACAGTCAATTATTCACAAAACAAATAATCACAAATGCAAAAGCAACACACAAATACAACAGAGCAAAGAATTGCCGTTGATCTGTGGAAAGAGAGTCACAAAACTAGTAAAAGCGTTGCGCCAAATCCTAATTATATCTAAGCAAATAAGAGCAGATATCTGACTGTTTTTCAAAAGACTCTCAACGAAATTCGATCCTGGACTGGGTGTCGCCAAGTGTAACCTCCCCACAAAAATTTAAAAAAGATTTTTTTTATTAGAAATGGAGCCAAGCGTAACCTCCCTAGCAATTAAATTTAATGACAATAAAAATGAGAATCGCAATCTGACTCTGGTGTAAGCTCCCACAAAAAATATAATAAAAGATAATTCAGTGCTAATGAAACTTCAGTGACAATGAAAATTCAATTAAACCGAAATATCGGTCTTTGGCCCTGTGCAAAAAATCAGAATTAGTTTCTTACCTCATTCGAAACTGCATGTCAAAGTTCTGCTCTTATTGTTGGCCACGGCTTGGAGGAAATGCATTGCAAATAATATTTTTTTTGAAATTTAACTGAAACTTTTCTTTAAAGGAAATGGAAGGAGATCGTTGGTTCAATTAAAAGGTTCTTTTGTAAAAATTGCTTTGAAATCAAAATTATTATTGGGGCGATTATTGCACAAATTAGTTACAGTTAATTTACATTACTAGCTGAGCGCATTTAAAAATAATATACCTCGTCCTGAATCTTGACCAGAATGCCATGTCGACGCCGGCCGACTCCTCACACACAACTGCACTCGACTGCTACTACCGACATACTGCACTGCTCACAGACTGCCCACTGACAGACTGCTCGCAACTGTACTGCACGACTACTACCGACCGACTACTGGACGCAACTGAACTGAGCTACTGCTACCGACAGAGTGCACTGCACGACGACTACTAGAGTACTAGACGTAACACTCGCGCGGTCAAGCGCAGACTAACCACGATAAAAGGCTCTCTGGTCAAAGATTTTATCATGCCTCACCATCGCTGCTACGTTACATACGTGTATCAACATTACATTGCTGACGTCTACAAACGTGCGCTTAGGCCTGTAATTATCGTAGGCCACGAAGGCATCGTAATGCAGAGATTAGTTTCTGCATCCTAAGAAGCTGCTTGCATACCTTTATCATTATCTTTTAAAACAACGAAACGCTACGATACAGCGTCTGTCAAGAAAAGATTTGTTTTACTTGTCTCTCTGTCCTCATCTTGGCTGTTGTAAGTGTCAATAATGTAAAAAGTTTATCTGAATAATTAGTGAGTTAAATTTCTTAGAGATATTTTATATAATTGAAATATTTAAAGCATACATTCTCAGTATGACTTTAAGTGAACAAACTATGAGTTATTGTTTCACGGGAGGTCGGTTTCAGGAGGATACAAACCGTCGTTTTTCAATGATGAAACGTTTTGAGCCTTATACTGGCCTTTTCGTTAATTGTTCACTCATTAGAGAAGGAAACTACATTTGTTGGAGCCGAAGTCTAACCATTTTATTTTTTACCTTTCCATGGTGTAAGGATTTCATGAAAGCCTCACAATCAAAAGCTCATTGAACAACATCGTGAACCTAACATTGAGCGATACAAGAACAGGAAACGTAATTACCCAATACTCAAGTAAGTATTTCTTTGCAGCAACTATTCAGATAATGAGATAAATCTCATAGCTGTTGGAATGCTCTTTATGATGCGGCGAAATATGTAAGCGAAGCTTCTGAATTACTCGCATCATTAAATGTCACGTGACTGGAGGATTTTCCGTTGATGTAATTTTCTCTGATGGCACATTTCGGATGATCACTACTCGTTTTCATCCGTAGTCCTTAAGTTGACGGTTTCTAAAGCTGTTACCATTTTGAAGAATTTAATGACTCACTCACAAACTTACAGGTGTGCTCTCTTTTATTTCTTGTATCTAATTGTTCCAATGTTATTGGTATACAAATAGGAATAATTATGTAAACCTCCTGGTACATTTAATGACTACTGTATTATTCGTATCTAACTGTATTTTATGGTGTTGTATAGAGGTTACGACTGTAATCAAATTTCAATGGCATATGTATTCCTAGTGTTGTAATATTATATCCCCAGAATTAACCACCACCAGGTTTTACACCTCGGACAGTACACATTCCTCTCACACTGGCGCACAGCTACACAATGTAACTTTGATTGCTTCCTGGTGCACAACGCTGCTCATGTTTGGCCATATCCATGCCTGTGTATTCCTTACTGTCTATTTTTGTATGTCTGTAATGTATGATCTCTAATTGTCTAACTAGCCTCTTCCCTTCACTAAAAGTGTAGAAATATACATTAGCACCATCTAATTTTGAAAATATTCACGCAACCTTTTATTGTCAGATTTGAAGGGTATCTTTTAATTGATATTTTTAAAAAGCTGATGCTTAAAATTTTGTAACTTAATGTTGTATGATCATCACGTAATACAATTACTTTTGTAATGCCAAAATACATTGCAGAGCCACAGAAACTGGTACATCTACCTAATATCGTGAAGAGTCCCTGTGAGCACCCAGAAGTGCCGCAGCACGACGTGGCATGGACTCAACTAATGTCTGAAGTAGTGCTGGAGCGAACTGACACCAAGACTCCTGCAAGGCTGTCAATAAATCCGTAAGAGTACGAGGGGGCGCAGAGGTCTTCTAAAAAGCACGTTGCTAGGCAGCCCACTTATGCTCAATAATGTTCATGTCTGGGGAGTTTGGTAGCCAGCGGGAGTGTTTCAACTCAGAAGAGTGTTCCTGGAGCCACTATGTAACTATTCTGTCCTGCTGGAATTGTCCAAGTCCGTCGGAATCCACAATGGACATGAATGGATGCAGGTGAACAGACAGGATGCTTACGTACGTGTCACCTGTCAGAGTCGTATCTAGACGTATGTCACTCCAACCGCACACTTCCTACACCATTACAGGGCCTCCACCAGCCTGAACAGTCCCCTGCCGACAGGCAGGATACATGGATACATGAGGTTGTCTCCATACCCGTACACATCCACCCGCTCGATACAACTCGAAACGAGACTCATCCGACAGGCAACATGTTTCCAGTCATCAAGAGTCTAATGTCAGTGTTGACGGGCCCAGGAGAGGCATACAGCTTTGTGTAGTGCAGTCATCAAGGGTACACGAGTGGACCTTCGGCTCCGAAAGCCCATATCGATGATGTTTCGTTGAACGGTTCGCGCGGTGACACGTGTTGATGGCCCAGCACTGACACCTGCAGCAATTTGCGGAAGGGTTACACTTCTGTCACGTTGGTTCCGTTCTTGCAGGATCTTTTTCAGTCCGCAGCGATGTCGGAGATGCGGTGTCCCATCGCTCGTGCGCCGACTACAACACTACGTTCAAACTCACTTAAATCTTGATAACCTTCCATTGTAGTAGCAGTAACCGATCTAACAATTGCGCCAGACACTTGTCTTACATTAGCGCTGCCGACCGCAGCGCCGTATTTTTGAATACGCATGCCTATGTCATTTCTTTGGCGCTTCAGTGGTCGTATTATCCATCCTAACAACAGCGCGTGAAGTGCCGCCTGGAGGGTTTCTTTCATTAAAGCTTTTGTGAATACATTTTAATCAGTTTGCATTTACGTGCGCCATGATATTAAGGATGATGAGATATGTTCAGCTGTTTGTTATGCACAAAACGTTGTGTTATATTGTTGAGTAGGTGTTAAGTTTCACTCCCTTGTAATGGTATGCTTACCACTTTTGATGTTATTACATATTTCTCATGGATACCCATTTTGCTGTAGATCTTACGAAAATGGAAAAATACCGAAATGCATAAGATGTAATCAAGTCAATTACTTACTTACCTACGTACTCACTGGTCATACCGGACTCGAGAGTCCATTACCGCAGCAACGTATTTTCGCCATCTGTCCCTTTCTTGGGCTATTTCCTTCCTTTCACTTTCAGTACCTAGGCTCCTCACATTGTCCTCCCACCTACGCCTCGGTCTCCCCACAGGATGTTTTCCCTCTAGGTGCCCTACCAGTACTCTGCGCGCTGCCCTGCCCTAATCCATTCGAGCTACGTGACCCGCCCATCGCAGCCTACGTGGTTGAATAATACTGATTATGTCAGGGCCTGAATAGAGTTCGTGAACCTCTTCGTTATGCAGTTTTCGCCACTCTCCGCTAATGTCATCCCTTTTTGCTCCGAAAATTTACCTCAAAATTTTGTTTTCAAATACTCCCCCACAATTTCATCTGCATAATGTGTAACCCTGCTTAGCACAATATTCGAGAAAATTTTGGAACATACTGGTAATAGCGATATCCCTCTATAATTACTACAATCCATTTTGTCGCCCTTCTTAAAAATTGGGATCATAATCGACTCCTGCCACTCTTCAGGTATCATCTCTGAGTTCCAAACTTTAGTTATCACTTTGTGAACTACTTCCACCAATTTCTGTCCCCCATTTTTAACTAATTCTGCAGTTATGCAATCTGATCCTGGTGCTTTATGGTTTTTCAATTTGTTGATTGCATCTCTTACATCCTTTAAGGTTGGTTCAGGTATCTGGGGTTCTGCTGTATGTATTTCGTATGCCTATTCATTTCCTGCTTCTTGGTGTACATTTAATAGATGCTCAAAATGCGCCCTCCATTTACTTAATATAGCACTGTGGTCTGTCAGTATTCCCCCAGCATCCCCTCGAAGTGCATTTGTCCTGGCCCTGAAGCCCTTGCTATACCCATTTATGTCTAGGTAAAGTTCCCAAATGTTTTTTGTTTTACTGCTTGTTTCCATTTTTGTAATTTGATTGTTCAAATAATCCCTCTTCTTTGCCCGTAGTCTACGACCAACTTCCCTTCTCAAGTTCAAGAACTCCTCTCGTTTTCTGTCTCCCATTATATCCCAATCTAATCGTGGTTTTCTCCTTTCCTCTACCAATTCCTTGCATTCCTCATCAAACCATGGTTTCCTCCTGTTCTTCTTAATTGTACCTATTGAGACCTTCGCTGCCTCTTTGATATTATTCCTCAAGTCAATAGAATACTTTAATCATGACAGTGTTAATGGAAGGATGTAAGTAGTATACGCAACGATATGACTCACGCTCGTTTGAGCAGTACAGTTATAATCGTTCACTCGGTGTCGTCGCTCTGGTGTAACTGATATGTATTAACCAAAACAGCCATAAAAATGCACCATCTAACGGAGTTGAAATGTCTGTTTGACAATACAATTCACTCTCGTTTGAGCGGTCCAGTTATGCTCGTTCACTTGGTACTCTTACCGTTCTGAAAGGCGAACTTTTACAGCTGTCGTCATTTGGCGGGTAGGTGGTTTCTGCGTTCCCTGGAGGAGCACCTCCGGTGTGGTCTATGGGTGGGATGCCTGGCTCTCACACAAGGGCCTGGGGTTCTGTTCCCGGTACCGGAATTGCGCATTTTTGATGCTTTTCGTGGGCGACCTGCCTCGACCTTTTGACAACGGTTCTCACGCTCGTTTACTTGGTTCTCTCGAACAGTTCTGACTCTTGTACAGGCGGTTATTAATTTAAGTAAAGCCTCAGTACCGTAACAATGCATAATAAATCGCACTTCAAGCGATTTCACGTCTTATAAAAACTCTGGTCAAAATGATTAATGGAAAATCTCATATAAAGATGTGAAACAAATACTAACAAAGAGATAGAGGGGCTGGTCAGTACTTACCTCAGCTCAGTACAGCCGATAGATACACAAAAAACAGAACCGAAAATTTACGTTCCTAGCTTTCGGAACAAATGTTCCTTCATCAGGGAGGAGAGAGGGGAAAGAAAGGGAAGAAGAGAAAGTGGATTCAGTTACTCACAACCCAGGTTATGAAGCAACAGGGAAAGGAAAACAGGGAGGGTAGCAAGGATGGAGGCATGGTTGTCAGAGGGAAGCCAAAGATATTCTACTGTAAGTACTGTGCCAGCTTCAAACCAAAGAGGATGCATACAGAAGTAAAGAGGTATATAGTATAAAGATAAACACAACTATGTTGGATGAAAAGATGCGTGAATGGCTAAAGAGGAAAGAGAAAGAAAAGAAGACTGAAGAGTAAATGGGAGTGAGGTTGTTTAACATAGGTTCAGTCCAGGGGGATGGCGGGATGAAAGGATGTGTTGGAGTGCAAGTTCCCATCTCCGCAGTTCAGAGGGACTGGTGTTGGGTGGGAGAAGCCAAATGGCACATACGGTGTAGCAGGTTCCTAGAATTATGCTGGAGGGCTGCTACTGGGTATTGGACATCTCCTAGGCGGACAGTTCGTCTGTGTCCGTTCATGCGCTCAGCCAGTTTAGTTGTTGTCATACCGATGTAAAAGGCTGTGCAGTGCAGGCATGTCAGCTGATATATGACATGTGTAGTTTTAGACGTGGCCCTGCCTTGAGTTGTGTATGTTTTACCAGTGCGGGGCTGGAGTAGGTGGTTGTGGGGGATGCATGGGGCAGGTTTTGCAGCGGGGTCGGTTACAGGGGTAGGAACCGCTGGGTAGAGAAGGTAGTCTGGGAATACTGTAGGGTTGACAAGGATGTTACGGAGGTTAGGGGGGCGACGAAAGACAACTCTGGGTCGTGTGGGGAGAATTTTGTCAAGAGATGATCTCATTTCAGGGGTTGACTTGAGAAAGTCATATCCCTGGCGGAGTAATTTGTTGGTGTATTCGAGGCCAGGATAATATTGGGTGACAAGGGGGATGCTTCTGTGTGGTCTGGGGGTAGGAACAATGTTGTTGGACGAGGAGGGATGTATTGCTCGGGAGATCTGTTTGTGAACAAGGTCTGCAGAATAAATGCGGGAGAGGAAAGCACTGGTCAGGTTATTGGTGTAATTGTTGAGGGATTCGTCACTGGAGCAGACACGTTAACCACAAATATCTAGGCTGTACTGAGCTGAGGTAAATACTGGCCAGACCCTCTATCTCTTTGTAACAATCTCTGGTCAATCGGCTACAGCGATAAATAATTGATTACATGAGAAACACTGTTTCTGCTCTTGATTGATTTATGTATACCACAAGACCTGAAAGCGGCTGCGAGAGCGTAAAATTATGAGCATTCTAATGTACAACAGCGAGGAGCGGTGGGTCATTCGCGAAGGAATGGTTCACTAAAGCGAATGGAAGGACCGAGGATTGACATCCAATGAACAGCTCTTCACCGCTCACTTTGTTAACATCAGGTCTCGTTCCCTCAACGGTCGTGACTGGACACTACCCCGGAATTGTCAGAACAATCGTGGCCGGTCTTGTTCCCACCTCAGTCTTGTTGTCTTTCGGGTAAGTCAATCGTTCTACATTCCATTTCATAATGTTTGTAATTATATAACTCATATAAAATTATGTTGCATGTAATATATATGTGGGCATGCTCCTCCGAACTTATCATTCTTTTCTCAATGTCGGAAGAGGTCTTACAAGTTACGCATATTACTCGGTTGTTTTTTCCGCTTCCATGACGCGCGTTGCGACCATCTGCCGCTAGAGATATCCGAACTGTAGCGTGTAACATGGCGGTGTGTAATGTAACTACACTACTGGCCATTAAAATTGCTATCCCAAGAAGAAATGCAGATGATAAACGGGTATTCATTGGACAAATATATTATACTAGAACTGACATGTGATTACATTTTCACGCAATTTCGGTGCATAGATCCTGAGAAATCAGTACCCAGAAAAACCCCCTCTGGCCGTAATAACGGCTTTGATACGCCTGGGCATTGAGTCAAACAGAGCTTGGATGGCATGTACAGGTACAGCTAGCTGCCCATGCAGTAGTGACTGGCGTATTGTGACGAGCCAGTTGGTCGGCCACCATTGACCAGACGATTTCAGTTGGTGAGAGATCTGGAGAATGTGCTGGCCAGGGCAGCAGTCGAACATTTTCTGTATCCAGAAAGGCCTGTACAGGACCTGCAACATGCGGTCGTGCATTATCCTGCTGTAATGTAGGGTTTCGCAGGGATCGAATGAAGGGTAGAGCCACGGATCGTAACACATCTGAAATGTAACGTCCACTGTTCAAAGTGCCGTCAATGCGAACAAGAGGTGACCGAGACGTGTAACCAATGGCACCCCATACCATCACGCCGGGTGATACGCCAGTACGGCAATGGCGAATACACGCTTCCAATGTGCGTTCACCGCCATGTCGCCAAACACGGATGCGACCATTAAGATGCTGTAAACATAACCTGGATTCATCAGACAAAATGACGTTTTGCCATTCGTGCACCCAGGTCCGTCGTTGAGTACACCATCGCAGGCGCTCCTGTCTGTGATGCAGTGTCAAGGGTAACCGCAGCCATGGTCTCCGAGCTGATAGTCCATGCTGCTGCAAACGTCGTCGAACTGTTCGTGCAGATGGTTGTTGTCTTACAAACGTCCACATCTGTTGACTCAGGGATCGAGACGTTACAGCCATGCGGATAAGATGCCTGTCATCTCGACTGCTAGTGATACGAGGCCGTTGGGATCCAGCACGGCGTTCCGTATCACCCTCCTGAACCCACCGATTCCATATTCTGCTAACAGTCATAGGATCTCGACCAACGCGAGCAACAATGTCGCGATACGATAAACCGCAATCGCGATAGGCTACAATCCGACCTTTCTCAAAGTAGCAAACGTGATGGTACGCATTTCTCCTTACACGAGGTATCACACCAAAGTTTCACCGGCCAAGGCCGGTCAACTGCTGTTTGTGTATGAGAAATCGGTTGGAAATTTGCCTCATGTCAGCACGTTGTAGGTGTGGTCACCGGCGCCAACCTTGTGTGAATGCTCTGAAAAGCTAATCGTTTGCTCATGACAGCATCTTCTTCCTGTCGGTTAAATTTCGCGTCTGTAGCACGTCATCTTCGTGGTGTAGCAATTTTAATGGCCAGTAGTGTATGTTGGTGTGTGAAAAACAACGTGCTGTATTCGAACTTCTAACCACATGAATCTTCGTCCAGACATGAGGCCCGCTCTCCTGCAGCGTGACAATGCCAGACCGCACAAGAGCACTGTGACATCTGCAACAATCCGATACTTCAGGTGCACCGTAATCGGTCATCCTCCATACAGTCCAGTCTTGGCCCCATTCGAGCTTCATCTGTTTCCAGAACTTAAAGAACGGACTTCAGTTTGACAGCGATGAAACAGTGCAAGTAGATGTGAAGTGTGGCTCCGTAAATAAAGTCCAACATTCTACAGTGACGGTGTCAACAAACTAAGCTCTCGTTGGGAGGAATGTGTTCCTCGCCACGGTTACGGTACTGTATTGGGAAAGAAATATGTAGATGTGAAGAATAAAGAAGTAGAATGTTAATAAATCTTGTTTTACGAACTCCCAACATGCTGGAATAATCCCTGGGCAGCAAGTTCCTCTAATCAGCATAACGAAAAAGATCCAAAGTTGCAAATTTCACTTGATGACTAGTTTCGTAGTGGGACCTATTTCAAATCATCCGTACTTTCCAAAATAAAACAACCATGTCAAGATAACAAACATACACTGGTGTGTATGAAGAAGTGCAAATTCGTCACTCTCGTCTGTTAAAATGACTGTCAGTGCTGGTTCAGGAAATCTCTTTCGAAAATAACTGATGATTGATTCAATGCTTGTACTTTGGGGCGCTTTCCATTTGCTAACTGATCAGAAACTGGTGACCTTTTCGACTGTAAGGCTCTTCTCAGCAATGAAGATTTTGAAAAAAAAGTGTTTTTTTCTTGTCATTTATTCAGTTTCGATTACCTTTCAGCATTTTTATGTAGTTGCCGCCGTTTTTGATACAAACCTTCTAATCTTGGTACGCAGTTTTCACATAATTTGTTGGAAGTCGTTAAATATCCAAATAAGTTTTCACTAACCTGAGAGTAGAGCACTTTGATGCGTAGTTAATATACACACCCGCAAACTGTAAAATTAAACTAAAAATTTTACAAAATGCAGTACACTGCGTTGTCTGTTACGATATTTACTCTGCTATCGGTTTCGGTCCTAAACCATCTTCAACGGCAGCTGTAAAACATACAAAAGTGGGCAACGTGACAAAGCAAAACGAAATAAGATAAAAACGGAAAAAAACTGTTGAATAAATGGAAATACACACAAAAATTATCGCAGATTTATCACATGCAATGCATGATTTGACATACATTACTACCGAAAACCACAACTGCCATTATAAATGAAAACGTAGCAAGATTACAATACGATGGCCCACTGACAAAATAATAACATGTGATGTATAGCAATACCAATCAAAGAATTTAAAAGTCAAAGATGGCTGTTTATCATGTATGGCTATATGTTAGAGAACATCAAAGTTAAAGATGACCAACTCCAAAAAAAGTTGCCATTGAACACTTCTGTGGTAATCAGATTACAAAACTGAAATATTAACAGTTGTACACTGATTGATGTTACATAAAAACATAAATAAAATACATATAAATGAAAGAGTAACAAGCTACAAAGCAGTCCATGAAATTACAATCAGTCAAGTCATATCTGACGAAAATACACAATAAAAATAAATTAGTATTAAGGAAATACAATTTTTAGGAGCAAAGAAAAACAAATCGAATGTACAATATCTAGTTTTAAAACACCTAAATTTGTTTTTTGGTGTATGTGAAGAAACACCTCACAAACTGTCATCTTTGACTTTCACGTTCTTTGACTTGTATTGCTATACATCTCATGTTGTCCTTTTGTCACATTAGATTGGATTATATTAGATTAGATTCAGTTTTCGTTCATAGACCCAAAAATATGACATGATTCCCGTGGGTATGGATATATCGGCAAGTATAACATAAAAAATGTAAAACATTTGAATGTAATACTTACAACCCTAGTCATTTGTCACAAGATTGTCAAAATAGATGAATCCATTACAGTAAACTGGAACTGCTAATGTTTACAGAATTAATACGCTGTCAGAATACAACATTGTTATGCACTTGTAATAAATTTGCCATACACACCTAATCTTTGCTGTTGTGACCAGTTCTGTCAGAACTGAAATCTAACTAACATTTTTACTTAAGCTGGTCTAACAGTCCCTGTTAAGATATTCATCTATAGAGTAGAAGTTGCCTATCAAAAAGTCTTTGAAACTCTGTTTAAGCTGTGCTTTATATGAAACCAAGTTTTTAATGGTTGCTGGAAATTTATTGAAAATGTGAGTTCTTGAATATTGGACCCCTTTTTGCACCAAGGTAAGTGATTTTAGGTCTTTATGTAGATGTTCTTATTCCTAGTACTGATACTATGTATTCAGCTATTGGCTAGAAATAGAGATATATTACTTGCAACAAATTTCATTAAGGAAAAATATTCTGAGAAGCAGTGGCTAGAATACGAAGTTCCTTGAACAGGTTTCTATATGATGTTCTAGAATTTACACAACAAATGATTCTTATTACACACTTTTACATGCTAAAAACTTTTGCTCGATTTGATGAGTGTCCCCAGAATATGATCCCATATGACATAACAGAATGAAAGTAAGAAAAGTATGCAAGTTTTTTTTTACATTTATATCTCCTACATCTGACATCATTATCAATGAAGATACAGACAGCAATGCTGTGGGATGCCCTTCCCAACTGAATTTATTAGGAAATCTCTTACAGGTTCTGAACTATATCTAGTAGGTCTTTTCAAAGTTTAATGACAGTTAATTGGCTTTAAACCATTTATAAATGTAAGTGAAAGTTTGATTAGCAGCTATTTCTAAATCTGTACTTGACTTACTACTTATTGGAATGTTTGTATGATCTGCAAATAAAAACAAACTTAGCATCTGGCAGTGTAACAGACGAGAGGCCATTAACGTACACAAGAAATAGCAGTGGACCCAAGATGGAACCTTGAGGAACACCACATATAATTAATTCCCAATCAGATGAAAACTGATGGGGCTTACTGTACAGGTATTTCGCAACGAGACCCTTTGTTTCCTGTTATTTACATAAGACTCAAACGATTTCACAGCATTGCCGGTGACATCATAGTATTCTAATTTACTTAAGAGAATGCTGTGGTTTGCACAGTCAAAGGCTTTTGACAGGTAGCAGAAAATGCCAGTAGTTTCTGATTTGTTGTCTAATAAATTAAGTACATTCTCACTGTAAGTGTAAATAGCTTTCTCTATATCAGAACCCCTAAGAAATCCAAACTCTGACATGGACAATATATTATTTGCAGTCAGATGCTTAAAGAGACGCTGGAACACAATATTTTCAAATATTTTTGAGAAAGCCGGGAAAAGTGAAATTGCGTCGATAGTCTTGTGGTGTCTCTTTATCTCCCTTTTTGTAAAGCGGCTTAACTTTGGCATTTTTTAGCCAGTCTGGAAATGTTCTACTGATAAGAGATTGATTACACAAATACCTTAAAATAGAACTCAACTCACATGAGCACTCTTTGATTAATTTCATTGATATGTTATCATACCCACTAGAATACTTAGACTTTGGGCTATAAGATTGTAATATTCCTATGATTTTTCATTTATATTAGCACTTGTGGTTTTCAGTAGCAATGTATGTCAAAGCTTGTGTGATATGTGATGAATCTATGATAATTTTTGCGAGTATTTCCACTGATACAACTTTTTTTTGAGTGTTTTGATCTTATTTCGTTTTGCTTCGTCACATTGGCCACTTTCGTATATTGTACAGCTGCTACTGAAGATGATTTAAGACTGAAACCGGTAGCAGGATAGATATCATCATCACAGACAGTAAAGTGTAATGCATTTTGTAAAATTCGTATCTGCTGTTGACCAGTGCCTAAACAAGATGTAAATTAATAATGTTAGTCTGATAGATAATAGTTTACTTCCAGTTGTTTCGTGTTAGTACTGCCCACAAAAATACAATCATATACTTCTCTGTAAACAAACAGAAAACCAAGACATTATACTTTCTACAACTATCGTCTTACCTTGAAAGTGAATGACGAATGGGGTTGTCTACACTGGGTCATAGACAGGTTCCCTAATTCATACTTCTGTTCAACTTGTTCTCGCCACTCGATGCGTGGCTGGCAGTCACTGGCTTGCCACATCTCGCAACTAATGTAATACTTTCCAAGAACTCATTCAGCTAAAGTAATCGAAACAACAATCTGTCTACATTAGGTATTCAATGAATTTATCATGCAGAAGTAATATTTGTGCGTACTTGATATTTTTTCCGGAAATTCATCTAAAATCTATATAGCACACAATCAGATAAAGAAAAAGGTGCGCTGAATAGCCCAGAAATGATAGATTCCGAGAAAGGAACGAGTACCAGTGAACTAGTTCCCAAAGATGAACGAGTTCGCCCAGACCAGACAGCTATTCAGCAACTAAAAATTGTGATCAGTATTTGTTTCGCGATATTGTGCACAATTATTCATATCTTGTACAGGGACCTTCAGGACAATAGCATATCTATTATGAACTCGCAAAAAAATGTGTGTTTCTCAAAAGTCGTGTACCAACTTCCTAGTTGTTCAGCTATTCAGAATTGAGATCCTAAATTTTTTTGGTGAAAATCTACAGTGGCGTCAAATGGAAAGGCTTGCAGCAGATGGTCGAATAGCACCCGAAGGGGTCTTCCAGCTAATAATTCCACAGATCGTTTCATTGGACTGTAAGTGCATAATAAACTGTACCCTTCACGTAAAGAGGAGGCTATTGATCTCCACAAGAATAAGATAAATAACTAAACTGAACTCTATCCGAATAGGCCTTGAAGGCTCAACGGTAAAGACCGACCGCCGTGTCATCCTGAAGCCACAGGCGACACTGGATACAAATATGGAGGGGCACATGGTCAGCACAACGCTCTCCTGGTCGTTGTCAGTTTTCGTGGCGGGAGCCACTGCTACCTAGTCAAGTAGGTCCTCAATTGGCCTCACAAGGACTGAGTGCACCCAGCTTGCCAACACTGTTCGACAGGCCTTGGCAGTCAGCTATCCAATTGCTAGCCAAGCCTGCCAGCGCTTAACTTCGGTGATCCGACGGGAACCGCTGTCACCACTGTGGTAAGGACATTGGTCAAAATAAAAGACTGCTATCAGATGATGTACTCTATTCGTCCCGCTAGTAATTTTACGTAACGCGCGTCCAAGAGCCCCCCCCCCTTTTACACACACACACACACACACACACACACACACACACACACACACTGCGATCCTCGCGCTGCTGCTACCGTTTGACTACCAATTTTATTTCAAAAACATTAAAGTATGGTTATTGTAATTAACGTCTTAGAAGTAACGATATGAAAAGAATATTTCCCGCCATTTCGATTTCCAGGAGGGATGAGATGGGAGGGTAGGACATACCGGATTTTTCATAAGTACTTCCAGAGTTTTCGGAGGACGACTGTGCAAAACCTACAAGACATACTGAAAACAGACAAACATCAGAGTACAGAGCACCTCTCGAAGTTTGTGACTTATACTGCAGGTGTTCAATATGGGCTTCGTTTGTGATGTGGCGTACATCAGTTTGAAGGGTGCACTTCATTGACACGAAGTGTCCATGAAGGCGCGAAGGCAGTCTGCTCTGTGAATCTGGGCTGCTACCTGCAGGAGCGAACAAATTCGATGTGACAACACGATGACGAGGGTTAACAACGAAATTTGAGGACCGCACAACCCACAGGTGCAATCTGTAATTGTAAGAACTCTGCTAAGCATTTCTAGTGTTCCCTTTGCCAGTGGGACAATAGTCCAAGGCAATTATATGCAACAAATTCCAATTGGTGCTCTGAGAACCTATCGTGGGCCACTTACGTGTAGTTGGTAGTCTAAGAGTTAAGCTACGCAGTGCCTGCTGGAGAGCGCAACCTTTCCGACACAGATAGCTCACGACGTTGCCAACCGATAGGTGTGGAGTGACCTGCCAGTTGAGGTCGCTAACCCACATCCCCACATTCCCATAAGGAAAAGAAAACAAAAACAACTACATCTCTATGTACATCTACATGAATACTCTGGAAATAACACTTAAGCGCCTGGCGGAGGGTTCATCAAACCATCTTCACAATAATTCTCTATTATTACAATCTTGAACAGCGCTCAGAGAATACCCACACCTATGTCTTTCGGTCGGAGCTTTGATTTCCCTAATTTCATTATGATGATCGTTTCTCCTTGCGTAGGTCAGCGTTAGTAAAATGTTTTCGCATTCGCGGGAGAAAGCTGGTGACTGAAATTTCGTGAGAAGATTGTGCCGCTTTCTTTTAATGATGTACACCCCACAGCCTGTATCATGTCAGTTGCACTCTTTCCCCATTTCGCGACAATACGAAACTTGCTGCTCTTCTTTGAACTTTCTCGATGTGCTCCGTTAACCCTATCTGGTAAGGATCCCAGACCGCGCACAGTACTCCAAAAGAGGACGGAGAAGCGTAGTGTAGGCAGTCTCTTTAGTAGATCTGTTACTTTTTCAGAGGTTTCTGCCAGTGAAACGCAGTCTTTGGTTTGCCTTCCCCAGAACATTTTCAATGTGACCTTTCCAATTTAAGTTGTTCGTAATTGTTATTCCTAGATATTTAGTTGAATTTATGACCTTTAGATTCGATTTATTTATCGTGTAACCGAAGTTTAACGGATTGCTTGTAGCTCTCATGTGGATGACCTCATAATTGTCATTATTCACACCATACAGATATCTTTTTTAAATCGTTTTGCAGTTTGTTTTGATCTTCTGATGACTTTACTAGACTATAAACGACAGCATCATCTGAAAACAACCTACGACGGCTGCTCAGATTGTCTCTTCAATCATTTATATAGATAAGGAATAGCAGAGAGACCTACGACACTACCTTGGTGAGCGCCAGAAATCACTTCTGTTTTACTCGATGACTTTCCATCAGTTACTACGAGCTGTGACCTCCCTGACAGTAAATCACGAATCCAATCACATAACTGAGACGATATTCTGTAAGCACGCAATTTGACTAGAAGCCACTTGTGTGGTACAGAGTCAAAAACTAACACGAGCTACGAAATGATTGCTGGATCGAAACTGAAACACACTTTTTGACCTAACGTATATCGTTGTGGCTGGGTGCTGGTGGGTCGACAGTTGTGGTGAGATGACTGCTGCCTCTGGGTGGTCGGTGATAGGTCGGTTTCCAGAGCGGGCGGCACTGCTCAGGATGATGTTGCGAGACCGGTGCTGCAACGTGGTGGCCGTTCTATGTCTGGCAGAGGCCTCCATTTCGATGGTGTCTTCTGCACTTAAGTAGATTGTTCCTGATCTATAGTAACGACATAGGAGACAATATGAGTAGCCGTCTTAGATTGTTTGCAGATGATGCTGTCATTTACCGTCTTGTAAAATCACCAGATGATCAAAACGTCTTGCAAAATGATTTAGATAAGATATCTGTATGGGGCGAAAAGTGGCAATTGACCCTGAATAAAGAAAAGTGCGAAGTTATTCACATGAGTACTAAAAGAAATCTGCTAAATTTCGATTACGCGATAAGTCACGCAAATCTGAAGGCTGTAAATTCAACTAAATACTTAGGGATTACAATTACAAACAACCTAAATTGGAACGATCACATAGATAATATTGTGGGTAGAGCAAACCAAAGACTGCGATTCATTGGCAGAACACTTAGAAGGTGCAACAGGGCTATCAAAGAGACTGCTTACACTAAGCTTGTCTGCCCTATTCTGGAGTACTGCTGTGCGGTGTGGGGTCCGCATCAGGTGGGACTGACGGATGACACTGAAAAAGTACAAAGAAGGGCAGCTCGTTTTGTATTATCACGAAATAGGGGAGATAGTGTCACAGACATGATACGTGAATAGGAGTGGCAATCATTAAAACAAAGGCGTTTTTCGTTGCGACGGGATCTTCTCATGAAATTTCAATCACCAGTTTTCTCCTCCGATTGCGAAAACATTCTGTTCGCACCCATCTACATAGGAAGAAATGATCATCACGATAAAATAAGAGAAATCATGGCTCGCAACGAAAAATTGAAGTGCTTGTTTTTCCTGTATGCCGTTCGAGAGTCGAACGGTAGAGAGACAGCATGAAGGTGGTTCATTGAACCCTCTGACAGGCACTTTATTGTGAATAGCAGAGTAATCACGTAGATGTAGATGTAGATGTAAGCCGGCTGGTACCTGTCGATGGACACAACTGTGTCTACTCCTTTAATACGGAGAGCGAATGTCATTATCATTTCGTACCATAACTTTGTACGGGCCTTGGTAGGGAGGTTCCAGTGACAGAAAACGAGCATCGTCGTTGCATGATCTTTCCAACCAAAAACTGCTTTTCCTGGTGTGTAGCTGCACTCGGTCGCATCGCCTCCATTTGCCGGCGATTTCTGCGAAGAAGTCTTGAGTAGGATGTGGTCTTTCCAGGTTTATCGTTCGCGGCGTTGGCACCGGTTAGGTGCGGAGTACACAGCGAAATGTGATCACTACAGTCGCGATTTTTCCTCTTCTTATGTTGTGCAGGGCGGTGAGTAGATGTGTTTAACCTACAATGTATGGATAATACAGCTCAAGCTGCAGGTGGTCTGACGTATGGGCGGCTTTACGTGCCAGATATATTTTAGTACACGCATTGTGTTCGAACATTATGAATTACCTCGAAGAAAATGGTCTATTGACACACAGTCAGCATGGGTTTAGAAGACATCGTTCTTGTGAAACACAACTAGCTCTTTATTCACATGAAGTGTTCACTGCTATTGACAAGGGATTTCAGATCGATTCCGTATTTCTGGATTTCCGGAAGGACTTTAACACTGTACCACACAAGCGGCTCGTATTGAAATTGCGTGCTTATGGAATACCGTCTCAATTATGTGACTGGATCTGTGATTTTCTGTCAGAGAGGTCACAGTTCGTAGTAACTGACGGAAAGTCATCGAGTAAAACAGAAGTGATTTCTGGCGTTCCCCAAGGTAGTGTTATAGGCTCTTCGGTGTTCCTTATCTATATAAAGGATTCGGGAGACAATTTGAGCAGCCGTCTTCGGTTGTTTGCAGATGTCGCTGTCGTTTATCGACTGATAAAGTCATCACAAGACTCCAAAACGATTTAGAAGAAATATCGAAATGGTGCGTAAAGTGGCAGTTGACCTTAAATAACGAAAAGTGTGAGGTCATCCACATGAGTGCTAAAAAGAACGCGTTAAACTTCGGTTAAACGATAAATCAATCTAATCTGAAATCCGTAAATTCAACTAAATACCTAGGAATTACAATTACGAACAATTTAAATTCCAAGGAACACATAGAAAATGTTGTATGAAAGGCTAACCAAAGACTGCGTTTCATTGGCAGGACACTTAGAAAATGAAACAGACCTACTAAGGAGACTGCCTACACTACGCTTGTCCGTCCTCTTTTAAAATACTGTTGCCCGGTGTGGGATCCTTACCAGATAGGACTGACTGAGTACATCGAAAAAGTTCAATGAAAGGCAGCACGTTTTGTATTATCGCGAAATATGGGAGAGAGTGTCACAGAAATGATACAGGATTTGGGATGGACATCATTAAAAGAAAGGCGTTTTTCGTTGCGACGGAATCTTCTCACGAAATTCCAATCACCAACTTTCTGCTCCGAATGCGAAAATATTTTGCTGACACCGACTTACATAGGGAGGAACGATCACAAAAATAAAATGAGGGAAATCAGAGCTCGTACTGAAAGATATAGGTGTTCATTCTTCCCGCGCGCTATACGAGATTGGAATAATAGAGAATTTTGAAGGTGGTTCGATGAAACCTCTTCCAGGCACTTAAATGTGATTTGCAGAGTATCCATGTAGATGTAGATGTAGATGCAGAATGACGATGTACGAGAGGGGTTCAGTAACTAGTGCATTTTTGTTTAAAGCAGGCTGACTTTAGTCATGATTCCAATATATCATGCTATTCCCCTGCCTTTTAGCTACAAAACCTTGTACTTCAACATAACCTGCGTTCACTGCGACGGCCTTGCCTGACCTTACTGAGAGGGTCTGTATGCCCGCATGGTACCACTCTACTGGTCGACGTCAGAACCAATGTTTTGCTGCACTAATTACGTCCTCATTATCTACCTACTGCCCGCCCCGATAGCTGAATGGTCAGCGTTACGGTCTGCCGTTCTAAGGGGCCCGGGTTCGGTTCCCAGCTGGGTCGGGGATTTTCTTCGCTCAGGGACTGGGTGTTGTGCTGTCTTCATCATCATTTCATCCCCATCCGGAGCGCAGGTCGCCCAATGTGGCGAAGAATGTAATAAGACGTGCACCAAGGCGGCCGGACCTGCACCGTAAGGGGCCTCTCGGCCAATGATGTCAAACGCTCATTTCCATTTCCTTCTATCTACCGCTTGCCGTGGAGTGCATCCTTCATTGTACCAAAGAGATGGAAGTCGGAAGGTGCGAGATTCGGGCTGTAGGTTGGATGAGGATGAACAGTCCAATGAAATTTTGCGAGCTTCTCTCGGATGCGCAGACTTTTATGAGGCCTTGGATGGTCAAGAGTTCGTTTGCATTTTTTTGGCGACGAACACGCTGAAGTCGTTTCGCCAGTTTCCTGGTGGTAGCACAGTACACTTCAGAGTTAATCGTTGCACCAGGAGAGAGGACGTCAAGCACAGTAACTCCTTCAGAGTCCCAGGAGACTGTCGCCACGGCTCTGTCGTCTGAGTGTGTGGCTTTGAACTATTACACTACTGACCATTAAAATTGCTACACCATGAAGATGACGTGCTACAGACGCGAAATTTAACCGACAGGAAGAAGATGCTGTGATATGCAAATGATTAGCTTTTCAGAGCATTCACACAAGGTTGACAACGGTGGCGACACCTACAACGTGCTCACATGAGGAAAGTTTCCAACCGATTTCTCATACACAAACAGCAGTTCACCGGCGTTGCCTGGTGAAACGTTGTTGTGACGCCTCGTGTAAGGAGGAGAAATGCGTACCATCACGTTTCCGCCTTTGATAAAGGTCGGATTGTAGCCTATCGCGATTGCGGTTTATCGTATCGCGACATTGCTCCTTCTCGTTGGTCTAGATCCAATGGCTGTTAGCAGAATATGGAATCGGTGAGTTCAGGAGGGTAATATGGAACGCCGTGCTGGATCCCAACGGCCTCGTATCACTAGCAGTCGAAATGACAGGCATCTTATCCGCATGGCTGTAACGGATCGTGCAGACACGTCTCGATCCCTGAGTCAACAGATGGGGACGTTTACAAAACAACAACCATCTGCATGAACAGTTCGACGACGTTTGCAGCAGCATGGACTATCAGCTCGGAGACCGTGGCTGCGGTTACCCTTGACGCTGCATCACGGACAGGAGCGCCTGCGACGGTGTACTCAACGACGAAACTGGGTGCACGAATGGCAAAACGTCATTTTTTCGGATGAATCCAGGTTCTGTTTACAGCATCATGATGGTCGCGTCCGTGTTTGGCGACATCGTAGTGAACGTACATTGGAAGCGTATATTCGTCATCGCCATACTGGCGTATCACCCGGCGTGATGGTACGGGGTGCCACTGGTTACACGTCTCGGTCACCTCTTGCTCGCATTGACGGCACTTTGAATAGTGGACGTTACATTTCAGATGTGTTGCGACCCGTGGCTCTACCCTTCATTCAATCCCTGCGAAACCCTACATTTCAGCAGGATAATGCACGACCGCATGTTGCAGGTACTGTACGGACCTTTCTGGATACAGAAAATGTTCGACTGCTGCCCCGGCCAGCACATTCTCCAGATCTCTCACCAACTGAAAAGTCTGATCAATGGTGGCCGAACAACTGTCTCGTCACAATACGCCAGTCACTACTCTTGATGAACTGTGGTATCGTGTTGAAGCTGCATGGGATGCTGTACCTGTACACGCCATCCAAGCTGTGTTTGACTCAATACCCAGGCGTATGAAGGCCGTTATTAGGGTCAGAGGGGGTTGTTCTGGGTACTGATTTCTCAGGATCTATGCACCCCAATTGCGTGAAAATGTAATCAATATGTCAGTTCTAGTATAATATATTTGTCCAATGAATACCCGTTTATCATCTGCATTTCTTCTTGGTGCAGCAATTTTAATGGCCAGTAGTGTACTTCGGAGGAGCGGTCGTGTGGCGGTACACCATGGATTGCCTTTTTGTTTCTGGTTCGATGAGATGAACCCATGTTTCATTACGTTAGGATGTTGGACAAAAGTTGCCAGAATTGGAACTTGCAAGCAATACCGTTGCTCTTTATGGTCTTCTGTTAGGTGACGAGGAACCCAGCGTCCACACTCAGTCCAGTATCCCAACAGGTGGACAAATGTGTCAGCACTGCTAACAGAGACGCGCAGTTGTGCAGTGAGGTGTTCCATTATGATCCGTCGATTACCTCGAATGAGAGTGTCCGCACGTTACAACATTGCAAGAGTCACAGCTGTGTTTGGCGTGCCGGCGCGCTGGAGATCAAACAGGGTTGTGCGGCCTTATTGCGATGACAGTCACCTCGCCAAACGGCTCACAGTGCTTTTGTTCACTATCAGATCTCCGTGGACATTCTATGAATAACTGCAATATTTTCTGATTTTCCGCCAAAAGAAACTGAATGACTGTTCTCTGCTTGGAACGCACCCCCGTTAAAGACGTGTAACGTCTCTTAGCAAAAAGCAAATTATATGTGGTAAAAAAAAGGGAGGAAAGAA
The DNA here is from genome assembly GCF_023864345.2 of Schistocerca serialis cubense. Taxonomy (NCBI): domain Eukaryota; kingdom Metazoa; phylum Arthropoda; class Insecta; order Orthoptera; family Acrididae; genus Schistocerca; species Schistocerca serialis. Next base: position 411,378,239 of record NC_064645.1, read on the forward strand.
TAATTGAACTGGATGATTGTAATTGCATGGACAACGATTGTGTGAACTTTATATAATAAAGTGAAAGCGTTATGTGTCATGTTTTGTTCTTGTATAGAATTATGTACAATTTTGTTTAAAAGATATCTGTGTCGGCGAGTACTGAAACCGCCATAAACGATACTTATTAAATATCAAACAAAGATGAGAATATGTGACAAGTATAAATAGTAGTGACCGAACATTAATTTCTCTGTCGTCTTCTTGGAGTTACTTGAGTAGGAAGAGCCTGTGACGTTACATTGTACGCTTGCGTAGCATTCTTTTGTCAAGATTGAGAGACGTACGCCATTACGTACTCATTGTAAAGGTGTGTAATAATTTAATCTGTTTAAATGTTTTGAATTGAGTTACTTAGGGAAGACTTGCATTATGATTTGTGATAAACTTGCCTGGTATTTTATCCCATCCTTTTAAGATGTTTTCAGCTATTTAAATATTATTCGTGGTGCAGAGCTGCGCTACGAACGAACGAGCCGCTGCCGCGGCGCATTAAAACTGCGTTAAATGAAACCGATCATACCGCAAAGAAGCGGACAGGTAATAGTAAACTAAAATTATTTCTTTCAGCTTTCGGAATTGCAGGGCAGAGCAGCAGATTTTATGATGTGTTTTACCTGTGGACGCAAAAAGATAATTTACCTTCATAACAAAAAGAAATCTTGCTCTGCGTAGTTCTGGTCTGGCAAACCTTATAGTAAAAACATCTTTTTCTATGATAATAGTCTAATGTTCTCGTGTTAGTCGTGGTACTTATTGGTGTTTTACTGTTAACAAAAATCCACTGCAAAATTTTGATGTTGAACAATCATTGCGTACTGTAACATCAGTATTGATAACGAAATAATTTTCATTAACCTTTTCAGTAACTCTAAAGTAAGGAAGATGTGTTGAACTTTATGCCGAGTTACAGTAACGAAAAAATGTTCCTTTAATAGAATGCCAGATCCAGAATAATAACATAATATATTTTGTTTTGTTGAAAATTAATGATCCAAAGAAAGTCACAGCACAGCATCGCTAAAAGGTATTTCGGGGCTCTTTTCGTAGCAACATATTTTATCTCATATATTAGTTGTTACGCGAGCAATAATAAAACAAAGCAAAGAGAGCCAGCGAAAGACGCCATTTTGAAGGGTACGTATAGCGTTGTTACGCATAGGAACTTCAACAAACTACAGAGGCTAAAGCAGGAATATTCCAGGATGTCCCACACAAAATCCACATTTTTTTCAACCGAAATTGGCAGATAAAACAATTGCGTTTCACTGTTTATTGAATGTCTCTCGTAATTTTCGCTGGGACATTTTTGACTAACTTCTTCACAGAGTTCTTCTCGCGTTAGATTTGGCTCGAGAATTCGAAGAGGAAGTCGTCGAAAGCTCGACACTGATAAATCTAAAGCGAAAAGACCTCCGTGAAGAACCAGTACTCATGCGACAGCTAGCACTTCCTAATAGGTTCCAAAACGCCGCGCACAAAAACGGGATTTTTTCTGGTAGTCCTGGGAAATTAGGAAAACGGGGGAAAAATTTATAAAGTTTTGAAACTTTGGGAAAACACTTTTAAGGGATAAAAAAGTAAAAACAGAAAAGTTCCCACCCGTTTCGAGGGAGCTTCCCCCTCCCCCCTTAATGTAATTTATTTTCCTTTTTCCAAACTTTACGAAAAACGGTTCATTTAACTGAGAAATGGCGGGACTGGCACCAGTAATATCTCTGACATGAGTATGATCGATTTCCCAGAGCAGAGATTTGTCTTTGGACTTGGGCCTGCTCGAGATATAAGGGAGTGCCGACCGCGAGTAAGGGAGAGGGTTTTCCGCTGCTCGACTCGCTGCGGCTCACATCGTTACCGTCACTGCGCACGCCAACGCCACGGCCGAAGCATGGCTGGACGGAAAGGGAAGCAGATTGCTGCCGCACTGGAAGCTCTCATCCATGCGATGGGGTTCAACGGCGGCCGCCAACGCTAGCCAAAGCGCAAGCGCACGCATCAGAACAGTAAGAGCCTGCAGTGCTACAATTGCCAGCAGCTGGGGCATACTGCGCGCGAGTGCAAGAACGCCGCCGCGTGCTTGAAGTGCGCGGCGGCACACGACACCCGCCGTTGCACGAAGCCTCGTGGGGTGGCTAGCAGCTGCGCGAACTGCGGCGGGCCACACGCCGCCAACTCGCGTAGCTGCAGCTAACTCAGGGAGTCACGCCGTCTGCCCGCCGCACCACGCCCTGCGGCGGCGCCAAGCGCCACGACGGCCGCCCCGCCACCCCGCTCCGGCGAGGGGTGCGAGCCGCGCCGCCTCGAAGCCGCCACCGACCAAGCTATGGCCGGCTTCCAAGCCGCCTTTGTGGCCGAAAGCGGCCGAAAGGGCCGCACTCAAGGAGGAGCTCGCAGCTGTGCACCGCCAGCTCCAGCAGCTGCGCGAAGAGCTGCGAGCTATCAAGAAGAAGCCGCCGAGTGGTGCTTGTCAAATTTTAAGTGAGATTGCTTTGATTAATTAATAAATCCATTGGAATTGAAATGTTCAAAGGGGGTGGAGGGGGTCCCTCCACCCCCTTTAAAGGTTAAACAAAACAGCTATTAGGTGACGGCGTTCCAAACGAAGTTATCTACATGACAGAAAATATTTCTGGTGAAATTCTACTCAGAGAAGATCACATGCATGTTTAAGAAAGGTAATTAGTTTATGGGTGCTAAAATTTGTAGGTAAAAAAAGTGAAATTTCTTTTTAAAACAGACTTTTATTTATATTGGACAAATTTTCTTTATAGTCTTTTACTTCAGATCTGTTGTTGATGTTGTGGTCTTCAGTCCTGAGACTGGTTTGATGCAGCTCTCCATGCTACTCTATCCTGTGCAAGCTTCTTCATCTCCCAGTACCTACTGCAGCCTACATCGTTCTGAATCTGCTTAGTGTAGGTCTCCCTCTACGATTTTTACCTTCCACGCTGTCCTCCAATACTAAATTGGTGATCCCTCGATGCCTCAGAGCATGCCCTACCAACCGATCCCTTCTTCTAGTCAAGTTGTGCCACAAACTCCTCTTCTTCCCAATTCTATTCAATACCTCCTCATTAGTTATGTGATCTACCCATCAAATCTTCAGCAACCTTCTCTACAGAAGCTTCTATTCTCTTCTTGTCCAAATTATTTATCGTCCATGTTTCACTTCCATACATGGCTACACTCCACACAAATACTTTCAGAAATGACTTCCTGGCACTTAAATCTATACTCGATGTTAACAAATTTCTCTTCCTCAGAAATTCTTTCCTTCCCATTGCCAGTCTACATTTTATATCCTCTCTACCTCGACCATCATCAGTTATTTTGCTCCCCAAATAGCAAAACTCCTTTACTACTTTAAGTGTCTCATTTCCTAATATAATTCCCTCAGCTTCACCCGATTTAATTCGGCTACATTCCATTATCCTCGTTGCTTTCAAGACACTGTCTATTCCGTTCAACTGCTCATCCAAGTCCTTTACTGTCTCTGACAGAATTATGGTGTCATCGGCGAACCATAAAGTTTTTATTTCTTCTCCATGGATTTAAATACCTACTCCGAATGTTTCTATTGTTTCCTTTACTGCTTGTTCAATATACAGATTGAATAACATCGGGGATAGGCTTCAACCATGTCTCACTCCCTTCCCAACCACTGCTTCCTTTTCATGCCCCTCAACTCTTATAACTGCCATCTGGTTTCTGTACAAATTATAAAAAGCCTTTCGCTATGTGTTTTACCCCTGCTACCTTCAGAATTTGAAAGAGAGTATTCCAGTCAACATTGTCAAACGCTTTCTCTAAGTCTACAAATGCTATAAATGTAGGTTTGCCTTTCCATAATCTAACTTCTAAGATAAGTCGTAGGGTCAGTATTGCCTCACGTGTTCCAATATTTCTACGGAATCCAAACTGATCTTCCCAAAGGTCGGCTTCTACCAGTTTTTCCAGTCGTCCGTAAAGAATGCGCGTTAGTATTTTGCACCCGTGATTTATTGAACTGATAGTTCGGTAATTTTCACATCTGTCAACACATGCTTTCTTTGGGATTGGAATTATTATATTCTTCTTGAAGTCTGAGGGTATTTCGCCTGTCTCATACACGTTGCACACCAGACTTTAGTCATGACTGGCTCTCCCAAGGCTGTCAGTAGTTCTAATAGAATGTTGTCTACTCCCGGCGCCTTGTTTCGACTTAGATCTTTCAGTGCTCTGTCAAACTCTTCACGCAGTATCATATCTCTCATTTCATCTTCATCTACATCCTCTTCCATTTCCATAATATTGGCCTGAAGTATATCGCCCTTGTATAGACACTCTATATATTCCTTCCACCTTTCTACTTTCCCTTCTTTGCTTAGAACTGGGTTTCCACCTGAGTTCTTGATATTCATGCAAGTGGTTCTCTTTTCTCCAAAGGTCTCTTTAAGTTTCCTGTAAGCAGTATCTATCTTACCCCCAGTGAGGTGAGCCTCTACAGCCTTACATTTGTCCTCTAGCCATGCCTGCTTAGCCATTTTGCACTTCCTGTCGATCTCATTTTTGAGACGTTTGTATTCCTTTTTGCCTGCTTCATTTACTGCGTTTTTATATTTTCTTTTTTCATCAATTGAATTCTTTAGATCGATGCAACTTAAATTATTCGAATGAAAATCATATTTTATGAAAATTAAGAATTACTACAAAACTAATCAACAGTTACATTTGTTGCAATATATTTACATTCATATGAACAGTATGTAGACAATGAAAATACCACAGTGTCTATCAAACAAATAAATTCTTGTAAATATTTTCTTAAATATAAAACCATCATCCAAATTTTCTGTCAAATCACTGTGAGGTACATTAGTGCATCTTTGTCGACGACAGTTTTTGCACATTGTTGTGCAATGTAGGTCAGCCTTCACACATTCACATTTTCTTCCGCAGCCTTGAGTGCAGCCGCATGAAATCAGTAGCAGTATTTTCTTTGGAGCAGATGGTCGTTTCATGTGAATCGGGGAGAGGGGTGAGTCTGATTGCCTCCAGTCCCAGTTTCTGAGATCTAAGTTGTTCCCCAGCCATAGCTGGACTTGTAGGTAAACTCAGTAAGAGTGGAGGCGTCCTCCATCAGTAGTGGATGGGAAACGTGAGTGTGACAGCATTATTTGCCCGACCCAGAAGTACATTAAAACATTTAAACCGAATGGCATTTAAGTTATCATCACGACACTCTACTGTTTTTGTGTAGAGAGAGAGAGAGAGAGAGAGAGTATAAATTTTTCTCCTGCTTTTGCAATGGTATCAGGAGAGGAAGCAGGATAGTTGAATATCTGTGGAACATTATGAAGATTGCGATACTTGTTGAATAGTTGGAAAGCTTGCAGCCTTCCTTTCGCAAACAAGGCTGAATGCTGTCGCAACCACTTACTACACAAAGAAACAGTGTTGAATTCTTGCATTCAGGAACGAGTGAGGAGTTTCGTATATCTTTAGAACTGTCACATCTTATTCTGATGCTATCTTTACCTTCCTTCATCAGGATTATGTCTGTGTCGTTTGGAGCAAGAGCGATAAGTAGCACAAGAAGATCTACATCTTGACCCACTATAATCACTTGCTGGTAAAGTTTTGAGGCATTTATTGCTTTTGCAACATTTTTCAACATCTGCATCGTCATCCGCAATTCTGGTTACAATACCAAAACTGTCTAGTTTTTGCACGAGTTGTGTAGTAAACATCTCGTTATTTTTATGGTTGCTAAGAAAGGCAGACTGTGATTCAACGCATAACGTCTCGTCATTAAAGAAAATTTCTCGTGCGCTCCGCTTCATCGTTCCCTTCTGGCGATCAATAGTTTTTATGTCCAGAGATCTTTCTGAATATCCTTAAAATACAACAGCAACATCATATTTATAATGCCTCTGAATGTGGGCTATTAAGGTTTTATAAATGTCACCAAAAGTTCCATTCTTGGGCCACACGACCATCTATAACTTCGACTCATTATTGTCAATATTCCTTTCTGGTACATGATTGAAAAGATCGTACAGCGACTATTTCCTTTTTTTCCTCATCAATCCACTGCTGTCAAACATAGACATTGGTATACTCGATAATTCGTACTTAAAGCAGTCCTTTAAAGCATCAGGTGAATGAAATGTGCACAGTATTCTCTGAAATAACTTAGTTGTATCTACTTCAGTTATATTTTTTTCAAGCCTAACAGATGACATGCACATTGTCCTAACCATGATGGATTGCTTAAGCTTCAGAGAACCAAATTTTGGCGAGACAGTAACTATTGTTCAAAGGGCTTCTTCACCAACAAACACAGCTGTGTAGCAGTTTATTTCCTGAGAAGCTACTAATACAGATCCTAATGAATACAATTACTCCTTATAAGCAAACTGAGTGTGTTGTCGCAACTATAGCTGAAGTCTTCTACGTATTTTCTCGTCAATTTCTATCCTCCCACTCCTCAGTTCAACGTGTTGATCACTGAAACTGAATGAAAATTGCGAAACTGTTCCACAGCTTCACATTTGTGGTATTGGTATACCGCAAGTCTATCGGTTCAACACACTATCAGTGAAACCCTGTTTCGTGTGAAACACCTCCAGCACTCTTTAGGTTCGTCATAAGCATTTGTTCTATCGTCATGTCGGTCCATAGTCCACACCAATACTTATCAGAGCGTCGAACCGTGAAGAAGCCGTCCTTGGTGAATTTATCGAACTCCGAGAGTTTCATGTTTTCTTTCAGTTTTTCCACGTTCTCGAGGTACAAATGACACGATTTAGCATAAGGTAAGCGTCCAGTTGCATGGAAAATTGGGAGCGTAACTCTCACACATTCTATATGGATTTCCCAATTCCCCATACGCTCCGCTTGGATGAAATGCAACGCCAAGATGACAAGCTGAATGTATTGTATCCATAACTGGGAAGTTTTCTCTCTTTGCTTAATATCATCCATTGTGTTGACAAATTTATTTTTCAGCTTTTCAATCACTTGATCCTTTTCCAAATCGCTGAAAGATGCACCGTTTCCACTCAAATCAGAAATACAGTCTTTAATATGTTGCTTCTTCTCCTCCAAGGCTGCCATTTCCTCCAGTATTATGATGGAAAGATTAGACACTACTGCAGAGTGAGGTTGCACTGCCCTCGTGTATACACGACCAGAAAGTATATGGGGAACAGAAACTGCAGCATATACTGTCTCCAAAAGTTGAGAGAGTTCACTGTGAGTTCACTGTCTCTCACTAAGAGTCCTATTGCTCCTAGAAAAGACATTATCAAGTGAAAGCTTCCTAATTGAATAACTACGTTAGTGAATAGCTCATTCGCTCCATTAGCTTCCACTGCAACTATATCTTTAGCTTTCATGTAGAGGGGCTGATCAAACGTCATGATACATGTTTGCTGTGTGGTCTTCTTACTCTCCGTGATGGCATAAGTTAAAGCTGTTACAATCGTGCTGCAATCTGTGAGCGGGTTGTTGATGAATGGAAGCGCTAATGCATTTTATTGCGTATAAGATCCTCCAGTTGTGATTCTCTCCATAAAACCTTGCCATGCAGGAATAAAAAGTTGTAAAAACTTTCCCATCATCCAAGTAAAATCGTGATTGGTAGAAACTGTTACTTTAATGAATAATTTTTTGAATAGACATTTTGCAGAACAATTTCTTCAATTCCAACTCTATTCTGCCTTTGGAATGCTAGCAGATTAATTTTTTGGGCACTTCCTGTTTCATTAGATCTCGGCATGACAGAGAGTTTCGTTACTTTTTGATGTTCTATCACTCTACCTGGAGCCACACACCTGAATCCACCCTTAGCATGGAATGTACCTTTGATCGTCATTGTTCCAGTATTGAAATCAGCATTATCGAAAACGGACTGTGAGAACGAATCATTTGAAATATTTGGTTTGCAGAACTCAACGGCAGAAGCCTCAAATAAAGCCACAGTGCTATGTGAAAAGCAAGAACCCTAGTCGAGACAATTTCAGCAATGTATTTTGATCCAACTTTACGAAACAATTACTACCTTTCATTCTTGACAAAACCACACCCTGCATGGGGGCTTAATTAAATAAAATGCAAATATTTTTGGTAGCTGTAAGTCCGATTACGCTGTTTCGTAAACGGTTGGCGCTGACTAGTTTTAGTACGCAATCTGACTGCATAGAACAACAACAAAGAATGAAAGAAAATTTTCGTTAACTCAATTAATTAATTAAGTCCCCAGCAACTATAAAACCTACGAAGCCAACAAAGCACAAGTGTAGCTGTTCTATGTGTGGAAGTGTGATTCAACGTACACATCTGGCACGGTTCTTCTTCAATAAGACAAGAAATTTTAAATATCATTTATACTGAAGTAACTAAAAAATAGAAATACTATAATTGCGTAAGGAAAGCAGAATTACACTCTAATACAAGAACACAAGCCAGATGCTTTGTTGACTGAACCTGTAATGCTGCATTATTTAAGACATTGAGATAATAAAAAGAAAAGGAATTTTTTTTTCTTTTACCTTCATATATTGACGAAAATCACTCTAATCATTACAATATATCTCCACACCGACTCTCTACTACCACATCTCAACAAGAACTCTCCACCACGACCTCTCAACAAGCACTTTTCACTACCACATCTCAGCAAGCACACTACTACGAGTTCTCAACCAGCACTTTTCACTAGCACATCTCAACAAGCACTGACTACTACGAGTTCTCCCCAAGCACTTTTCACTAGCACATCTCAACAAGCACTGACTACTACGAGTTCTCCCCAAGCACTGCCAGTGGAGGCGGCTAAATAATACTCTTTGGCGTAATCTCTGCCGCTGTGGCTCAGTGTAGCCACCTTTCATATGCCCCTCCTCCACGGGCCAGAATTTGATGGTATTTTTGCCAGCATTGGTGGTGAAAATACCACCAAATTCGTCCACAAAAATACAGACAAAAATAAAAGATAATATTAATACCTAAATATCACATAATTAGTTAAAATTTTGGCTTTGCACTGACCTTTCAATAACCTAATATATAAAATACAGTAAGCAATACAACTTCTTTTCATACATGTGACTTTACATAATAGTTCACACAATACACAAAAAATCAGTTTATACAAATGTTCACATAAAATGCTTTCAATGATTAGCTCCAGCAGTAGCACCCAGCAATGGTCAACAGGTGCAGACACCAACAAGTGACATCATTTCAGTAGAAGCAATCCATCAGTGGCACCCAGCAATGTTGAGTAGGTGCAGACAGCAAGAAGTAACATCATTTCAGTAGAAACAGTTCTAACAGTGGCACCCAGCAATGACGAGCAGGTGCAGACAGCAACAAGTGACAACATTTCAGTAGAAGCAGTCCATCAGTGGCACCCAGCAATGTTGAGCAGGTGGAGACACCAATAAGTGACATTATCCCAGTAGAACCAGTCCATCAGTGGCACCCAGCAATGTTGAGCAGGTGCAGACACCAACAAGTGACATTATTTCAGTAGAAGCAGTTCCATCTGTGGCACCCAGCAATGTTGAACAGGTACACACAGCAACAAGTCACATTATGTCAGTAGAAGCAGTTCATCAGTGGCACCCAGCAATGTTGAGTAGGTGCAGACACCAACAAGTGACATTATTTCAGTAGAAGCAGTTCCATCTTTGGCACCCAAAAAAGTTGAGTAGGTCCAGAGAGCAGTCCATAATATTCACTATCACTGATCACACTGCTCATCAGAGTTTATAAGCAGAAATTAAACGTGTCCTAGTGGCACCAATCATGTAGAAAAAGTACAAGTAACAGTCCATAATATTCACTATCACTGAACACACTGCTCATCAGAGTTTATAAGCAGAAATTAAATATGTCCTAGTGGCACCAATCATGTAGAAAAAGTACAAGTAACAGTCCATAATATTCACTATCACTAATCACACAGTTCATCAGCAGAAATTAAACATTTCTAAGTGGCACCCATCAATGTTGAACAAGTGCAGGTAACAGTTCATAATATTCACCATCACTAATCAGACAGTTCAGGCATGAACAATAGTTTGAATCCACATACAAATGCTTTTACAAAATTGTTCTCAATGCTCTTACACTAAACATACAAATTCTAATAAACACAAAACTGATATCAGATAATTGTCATACGAACTATTACAAATACTCAAATATCAGTAAACCTATAATATTTATGGGTGTCAGTGCAAGCCACTACAAACAAATAAAATAATATTTAGGAGATTGGTGGGTAGGATTAGGAAAGGAAAACACGCAAAACACACTCACTCATCTTTCATCCACATTAAGTACTACTGTGTAATTGAATAGTGTTAACTGTGTAAATGTAACTCTGTCCAAGATTTGATGTTCATCATGTGTATCAAGTAGTAGTGGCAGCAATGTATAACAGTCAATAATAGTTAAGTCAACGTCATAGTCATCATGTCAAGACCAATTTTTGCCAAGCCAGATCAAAATGCACGGTTGCTGAACAACTGTCAGTGAGCCAAGATATGCAATTACTTCCTCTCTCCAAAAAAAAAGTATATACTGCTTAGTGATTTAACAAAGTGTGTGTGTAGACAATCTTCCTTCTACTTGAGTGTTCTAGTCTGCTACCTTCATCCTCCTTGTTCCATATAGACCTTCAAAAAAAAAAATATGCACCTCACTTACTTTACCTCTTATACACCAAAACTCCAATAATCATCAGCATCACATAATCTCAATACTTCAATAATACCTCTTACGTCGATACATATAAACCTTATCATTAATAGCATTTGTCTTACCTCTTGTCCACCAAAACTGCAATAATCATCAACTTCACATAATCTCAATAATACCTCTTCAATACGTCGATACATATAAACCTTATTACCAATATCATTTCACTTCCATAACAACTCTTTCCTCTAGTCAGTCTCCTCGAACAAGTACAGATAAAATCCTAATGCAAACCTCATCATCCTATACAATCCGAAGACACATTGTCAACACACAACCTCTGTGTAATCCATCTGAGCCAAATCTTCTACTCATTATGAATTATAAACAAAAGAAATGCATACATGACCTCTAACAGACTTAGTTCGAATAACTCTCAGTAATTAAGTACGATTACGGAGTGTGAATGATCATAATATTTCACAGTGTGTACACCACTTCAAGAATCATGGCAGAAGCAAACGTGTGGAGTATTTTTGTGTCAAGTGTCACTTCCTATTTCAATTGCTCACGAAGAATGCAGTGTAATAACTGTCAATAGTCTAAACCTAGTTTTGGTATGTCATGTCGTTAGCTTCCTTCCTATTAGCATACATTTATACAGCTTTCATAAAACCTCCAGCTCATGTGACTTCTATGAAGGTTCTTGTACTAATGTCGTTTATGTCGAATTATAGCAGTTCATTTTCCTATCTTAAAAATAAAAGGCACTGAGCGTAAGCAAAACATGCAATAACGAGTAAATATACCAGTAGAGAACAGAATGTCAACAAGTGGATGCAGCACAATTCTTACAACGAGGCTCTGCCAAGCGAACAATCTATAATTAATACAATAGTGTGACCTAAACTCTATGTTTGTACACAGTATATCAGCATTTCTATATACCAAATTAAAGAGTAGTTATGACAACAAACAGAAATGTATAAATGTGCAATCCATACGCATAGCAGCAAACATATATCTTACGTAATAAACAGGTCATTAGCGTCATATCAGCATAAGCAAATAAATGTTCGTATGTAATCTTAATAAGTAAACATGAAGGCGCAAGCAGATAAATCACAAATATAACTTACATACATATCAGCACAACTAATCAGGTGACAATTATAATTTAAATAAATAAGCACAGCAGACACATAATGAAAAAATATGACATCAGTGAAAAGGCAGTGCAGCCAAGCGATGCATAATATATAAAAATAACAACCCTGTTCATTAATAAAATATTGACAAAAATCAGCAAATGTACGCAAGCACGTCGCTTCACAAGTAAATTCATAGAACATGAAATTAGCACAAAGTATGAATCACGTAATTGCGAGCAGCAAATTACGTCTAAAGTACGTACCTAAGTGGAAATATGTTACCTGAAAAAATAAACTCAATTAATAGTTACCCTTTTTAGTTTATTAGTTTCTTCTTCGAAATTACATTCTTCCTGAAAATTTCTCGATAGCAAGTCGTCTTAACGTCGGACACGCACAGAATTTACCTGAAGTTCTTAAATATTTTATAGAACCGTATCCTGAAAAATACTGAACGTTAATAACATAATTCATCAAGTCACTATAGCTTTATACTGAATTTAATCGGAGAAATTAGACTGTGTATTTGTTTACGGTTGTCAGTGCATTCGCACTGAGCGCTCGATCAGCTGTAGGCGCGTGACGTAGGAAGTAATTGTTTGCGGTCAACGACTGCCTCATGCGGCGCGCAGACTTGACTGTTGCTTTGAGTATGTGCCGCCGCCAAAACACAGCGCGGTATCCTTGTATTCTCTGCATGTTTACGTAAACTGTTGGTTTCTCGAAAGTATATCATTCCACAAAAATTTTAACGTTTGATATATGATGTATTCCCTTAGAGCGTCGTGATTTAAGAGTTTCTACTTCAACAGTGTTATCATGAATAATTTTGCGAATTCTATATCGACCGTTATAAAGCAGAAAAAATTTGCGACACAAGCCTTTTCCTTTGTGAGACAAACGATGAGACTTAATTAACACCTTCTGACCAACTGACAAGATTTTTAAACGACCAGGACGCTTAGCTGATTTCTCTCTTCTAGCAGCCGCTGATGCAATATTTCGTAGAGCCATGTTCACAACTTCAGAATGCCGCAGTTTCCGTGAAGGCGGAAAAGGAACGATTTCAGATATGCAATTTGTCGGTGCTTTATTTTTTAATATCAGTATTGGCGGTAAAGAAGTTGAGTCATTAGGAAGTTCATTCAGAATGTTTTGAAAAATGTGAAGATACTGATCCCACGTTCTGTGATTCTGATGACAATAAAGACGACACAATTTATTGATTTCCTTCATCCATCTCTCTGAAGCGTTAGATTGAGGGTGAAAAAGTGAAATGAAAATTGGTTTAATCTTACGACGCCGTAGAGTACGAAGCCAAATTTTAGAACGAAACTGTGATCCATTATCTGATATAACCTTATCAACATGACCAACTTCTTTAAGAAAATGTTTGATGAAAGCATTAGATACTGAACGAGCTGTTGCTTTGCGTAACGGAGTAAAACACACATATTTTGATGTCAACTCCACTGCTACAAAAATGTACGCAAAACCATTGGTAGAACGAACCACTGGACCGAACAAATCAACTGCAGCCATGTCCTTTAATTTCGCTGGAATGATAGGAAACAACGGTGCTCTGTGAGAAATTGTTGGCGGCTTAGCCTTTTGACATAATTTGCATTTGGCAAGAACAGATCGAATACGTTTTTCCATATTACTGAAGTAGCAATTTTCCCGTAATTTATGAAAGCATTTTCTGGGACCAAAGTGTGCATAACTGAAATGCGTATACCAAATCAGCTTATTAACCCACTCATCAGGAATACAAACTAACCAAACAGAGTTGTCGACCGATTTTCGTTTAAAAAGAACTTTTCAGATAGTTCGCAGAACGAGGTGTCGCCAAATTGTCCAATCTAACAAAGCGTCTAAGAAAATTACAGACACCAAGGAAACTACGAACATCACGTTTTGTAGTAGGAACAGCATAATTACGATAGCGTCTAATTTTTCTGGATCAGGAAGAATACCTTCTGTAGAAATAATGTGACCGAGAAATTTCACCTGAGAACGAGCAAATTCAGATTTTTCTAAGTTCACTGTAATGCCAACTCTTGCAAAAATACGTAATAATGAATCCAAAATTTGTTGTGCTCACTCCAAGAACGTTTAGCAATAAGAATATCGTCAACATATGAAGTAATATTGTCACGAAAATAAACAGGTAAGATTTCATTTAAGCTACGAATGAATGCTGATGAAGATACAGTAAGTCCAAACGGTAATTTCCGAAATCACATTTAGGTAAAATAGTCATATCCGGTTATTCTTTATCTACTGTCTAGATAGATTGATAGTCGAAGAGTTGTTTTGACAGATGCAAAGAATAGTAAAAGAGTAGGCAGCGGTGCAGAAAACTAAAAGGGAAATATCACCACTACAGCTCGGGGCCCTATGCACGCTACGGCACATATTCACTTAGAGTAGTGAATCCCCTGAGGACTTTAATAGCCGCACATAATTTCCAGTTTGTGTCTTAGTGGCCAATTCGGTGGAAGTGCGTACATAAATTGATCTAACCATGAACATGGATGTATGTCATTCTTAGAATTGCGGAAGATCTTAAATTTCCGAACAGTCAAAAAGTGTTTATAGTCAAAGTTTTCGCCTCGTGGCGACAAAGACCTACCACGTCTGTCCCAGTCACAATGACGATTATTGTTAAATTCACGCGCCTGGCGCTTTCTTGTTGCATCCCGTAAATGAAATAAATTATTTTCTTCAAAGCCCTCTGCTATCTGTGATTCTAGAGTTCTTCTGCTGTCTTTTCCTACGATTTCGCCTTCAATTTGTTTGACTTGCTTTTTTAATGCCTCAAATTCCCTTTTCACGCGTTCATTAAATTTTCCCTGATTTTCAACATGCTTATTTATGTTCTGATAATCTTCGGTTTCTGCAAATGGCAATGGTGCTGTATCATCTGAATCTCTGTCCCCACTTAAACTAAGACTTGTCAGTTTACCTGAAATCTCCTCAACTCTTTCCGATAAATCACCTATTTGTTCTTTCCGTTTATTTATGTCTGTCGTAAGTGTCGCGACTCGGGTTTCGGTATTGTCACATTTAGTAGTTAACTGTTCATACTGTTGCGTTAAGTTATTTATTCTGTCATTTGGCACGGATTCCTCGATTCTCTCAAATATTTCTTCCTTATCGTGTGCACATTGTAAATTTAACTCTGAAAATTTTTGTACTGTCACGCAATCTTTTTCTTCCTGTTCTCTGTCCTGTTCCTCTTGTCTAATTTCTGTTGAAATTAAACTATTATTGTCAGCATTCAAAATCGGCTGTACTTCTTCTCTAATTTCTTTCTTTGATTCATCTTTCATGTTTTTGAAACATGTCCCTGTTCGTGAGCCTAACTGTGTTTCCATTGTTTCCATCTCGGTTTTACTTGTTCCTATTTGTGATCCCACTGTGTTTAATTCAGATCTTAACTGGGTTTCCATTGATCCCCTATCTGTTTTAAGTTCAGATCCCAAAGTTCCCAGCTCTGTTTTAATTGTTCCTATCTCTGTTTTAATTGTTCCTATTTGTGATCCCACTGTTTTTAATTCAGATCGTAGTGAGTCTAACCATGTTCCCATTGTTTCCATCTGTGATCCCAAATTTAATATTGCACTCATTAACTGCTCCATTTCTTCTGTCGTTAACCATGTAATCTGTGAATTTTCTGATTGTGAAAAATTTTGAACTGTTTCCGGACTATTTTCCCGACTTATTAAATTGTTTTCCACTTCATTATCCATGATACTGTTTTCCTCTGTTGGCGAGTTCGCCATGTTAACAATTTCGTCATTCTCACTATCCATCATTTTTGCCTTTTTCATCGATCGCGTAATCATTTACAAAACATACAAAACTCGTCACTGTACGAAAATTACACACAATGCCTCCTTATCTCCAACAATACCATTCACACGAAATGTTTCCCTCAAACACGATTAACGAACAATTGAAATAATTGCACTAAATTGTCAAAAGCGTATACAAGACAACAAAATTAAATTCTGAAATACCATTAGAAGACTGACAATTACCAAATCTACACATGCAATATAGACTACAATTACTAAACTACAAATTACTACAACAATACTACGGTCTACAATTTTTACAATCAGAAGAATTCCAAGGGACGATCCGAAGCAGCGGTCGCCACGTGCATGGGGGCTTAATTAAATAAAATGCAAATATTTTTGGTAGCTGTAAGTCCGATTACGCTGTTTCGTAAACGGTTGGCGCTGACTAGTTTTAGTACGCAATCTGACAGCATAGAACAACAACAAAGAATGAAAGAAAATTTTCGTTAACACAATTAACTAATTAAGTCCCCAGCAACTATAAAACTTACGAAGCCAACAAAGCACAAGTGTAGCTGTTCTGTGTGTGGAAGTATGATTCAACGTACACATCTGGCACGGTTCTTCTTCAATAAGACAAGAAATTTTAAATATCATTTATACTGAAGTAATTAAAAAATAGAAATACTATAATTGCGTAACGAAAGCAGAATTACACTCTAATACAAGAACACAAGCCAGATTCTTTGTTGACTGAACCTGTAATGCTGCATTATTTAAGACATTGAGATAATAAAAAGAAAAGGAAAAATTTTTTTTCTTTTACCTTCATATATTGACGAAAATCATTACAATATATCTCCACACCGACTCTCTACTACCACATCTCAACAAGAACTCTCCACCACGACCTCTCGACAAGCACTCTTCACTACCACATCTCAGCAAGCACACTACTACGAGTTCTCAACCAGCACTTTTCACTAGCGCATCTCAACAAGCACTGACTACTACGAGTTCTCCCCAAGCACTTTTCACTAGCACATCTCAACAAGCACTGACTACTACGAGTTCTCCCCAAGCACTGCCAGTGGAGGCGGCTAAATAATACTCTTTGGCGCAATCTCTGGCGCTGTGGCTCAGTGTAGCCACCTTTCAACCCTTCACAAATACTTGTAAAGTGTCAGAAACCATAACTTTAGCATTCTCTGTCAAGTCATTGATATCTGGATAATTGGAATCATTGTAAGGAGTCATTCTTATATCATCGCAGATGGTAGCTGCCGCTGCTTCTACAATTCTCTTTCTCTCATCTTTTCCATTAACAGCTCGTTCATTGTACCATTGATTCAAAAGTTAGTGGCCACTGCCACGAAAACATACAACTGGGGCATTTTTTGGCATTGTTGCAAACAAGGCCCCATCACCGAAGCGTTAAGTCAGTTTATAGTTATTGTCTCTCCTTCTGGGAGACAAAACACAAAACACTTTTCATGTGTCTGGCAACCTTTCTAACGAAATCATCATCGCGTTTCTGTGCTTTCTCAAGCAGCTTAAGTTTCACAGTTAAAAATCGAACTTCAAACACTCCACTGCGATTGTGGAGTGGTTTCTTTGTTTCCGCCTCTGTCACACTTTTCAACACATCTGAAACATTTTTTAAAATTGAATGGATAAGAGGAAGAGGATCTCAGACTTTTATGATCTGCTTGTGCAACATTCTGGTTAATTAGTTTCCTTATATTACGTTCCTAAATATATTCACGTCGACATACCTTATGCACTTCAATCAGTCCAGCGCTCTGTATAAGGTTATGAGCCCTATCCTTCCTTTCCTTGCTGACGCGTATCAGAGTTTACAAGCCCTTCGACACTGTTAATGTCTCTCCTTCCGAAACAGATTAACCAAAAATAAAATAGGTAGTAGGGTCCAGCATTATTGTATTCTGAGTCCAGACAGAGCTCTCTTGCAGTACTTTGACAGTTCACAACATAACCTCAACTGAATTGGACACTTAGTAGGAAGAAACGGCAGCGACATTAGTGGAACGGGAGCGCTGAGTGAATGGGAATTTCACGTTTTCCTGATTTCAACAATACAGGTCGAAAATGAAATATCATCAAGTAGAATATATAGGCTACGAAATATTTTCATACACTTAATTACGCTTTTCATTTAAATACTTCGCTAAGCAACAAAAACTGCAAACTCTTGCGATAACAGAATTTTGTTTCAATTTTTATACCTCAAATAGCATTTGTATAAAAGAAAAGATGCACAAGATCTTTTTCGTGTGTAATTTTGGGTTGGTTGGTTGGTTTGGGGAAGGAGACCAGACAGCGTGGCCATCGGTCTCATCGGATTAGGGAAGGATGGGGAAGGAAGTCGGCCGTGCCCTTTCAGAGGAACCATCCCGGCATTTGGCTGGAGTGATTCAGGGAAATCACGGAAAACCTAAATCAGGATGGCCGGACGCGGGATGTGTAATTTTGGGAGGAATATATTTACTAATAAGAACTATGTTCGGAAAATGAGCCTTTTTGCGCATAAATTTAAAATATGGTACAAACTGACTTTTGGAGGGGAGGAAAGGGGGACGCCCTCCCTCCTACGAAGGGGAACTTTTCTGTTTCTTATTACTATACCCCACACGAGTATTTTCCCGAAGTTTCAAAATTTTATAAATATTTCCCTCATTTGCTGATTTTCTTACTAATTTGCCTGGGGTGCAGGTTCATACCACGGATTCGATTGGTAATCAGTAGCCGTTGGGCTGGGGACTAATTGTATACCCAACAGAAGAATCGTTTTGCTGTAGCTATACTACAGTACAGAGTCACAGTCGGAATAGTACACACTTCCTCCAGCTTAGGCAAATGGAGCAAATCGGTTGGTTCTTTTTTCATTAGATGTGCTCTACGTTGGGCTAGTAAAGGTTTTATGGGGGCACGATTTAGTTCATGGACAGATCGTGAGAAAACCTGAAAAATGCGTTTCTCAACATTTTTCCGCCGTCAGCATCGGATATGTAAATAACTGCAGCAAATTGCTTAATTATTAATGGTATTTATCCAGAAGTGCTATCTTCCCGTTTTCAAAAACCTTTATCTGTTATCGAGAGGTACCCCAAAAACATGGTTTTTGGTACCAAAGCCGAGCCACGGATTCGAAGACGGCTATGCACGGCAAATGGCTGAAATTTTAACGATATATTCATAAGATCCTGATCTCGAATGGTCTTGAAGATTTTCTTAACTTTTCATCCTCAACAGAGGTTTAAAGTTACCCTACTTGTACACGTAAAATTTGGTGTGAGGCGAAAACGTAGTTTATAAAGCGACGCAGCACAGAGAAATGTACTTCAAAGTATCTCCGTTATCATCAGAAGGGGTTTGGGAACCCTGTGGTGTAGTACTAAAACACATGCAAAATTTTTGTACACGTAAAATCCGGTCTGAGGTTTAAAATTAGTTTTGCTTTATTTCAGTTTCACATAAGTAAACTATCAAAAGTTTACTTCATCATGAAGTTCTTTTCGTATGAGTGACGTTCCCTACTGTAGCAGGAAAAGAAGAGAACAAGGGGAAAAATGCTCCTGTTGGACCTCAAAAACGGCGAATATGCTCTTGCTTAATAAAAGAAGCTGACCGAAAAGTGGGGTACCATATGCATCATTCTACCCTCCTCAGCACCTGCGTGCAGTTTGCGTACAATGAAGTTACATACTGTCGTCATTTAGGTAATTTAGCAGATAGTACAGTTGAGAGGGTGCTAAGTTATTGTTGTAAGTGGAAATAGATAACTTTTTATTTTATATCATACACCTGAAGCGCTAATTTGTAGGCCTCAATTTTGCTGCTCATAGTGTAATGTTCTTTAAAAATAATAATCTTTTGGCTCCGTTGAATGAAAGTGTAACGTTGTTTTAAAAATTATTGAATGATACATTGAATGAGGAATGGATGCATAATAGGAGTTCATGTGTAGCGTGTTGTAACTGTAAGTGTTGTACTTACTCTGTGTTATTGCTAGCAAAAACTTCATATGCACTGATTGGTCTATGCAACTCTCAATACCAAAGAAAGAAATAAGTCACAGCAAAATACATTCAGCTCCTTAGGGACTGAATCCTTTGGCCCTGTTCAAAACTGGTAACTTTGGTTCCTGTGCACACAACAAATAAATTAAATTGTTTACCTCTAAAGCAGCAACGATGGAATGCCATGTATTCTTTGAAATGTACATGAAATTCTTTTGGCTGATAAGTGAAAAAATTTAACAAATATTCGACGTCTTTGAAAAACTTATGACTGGACAGGGGGGCGATACTGACTGTGCTGAACTACTGGGTTTTTACTGAAAATATATTCCAAGTTGAGTTTGGGTTTCCAAAACATCTGACGATTGAAATTACATTACTCAGAAAAATAACATCATTTTTACTAATTGATTCACAAACATGAGATTTAAACAGCAAGTATTATCTAACCTCACTAAAAGGGCATAAATACAAATCATCAAATTACAGATACCTGAGTTAATAAATCTTAGGGCCATTACAAATGAGTTTACGTACATTCTGAGGTTACTCAACAATTACAAATTATCATCCAACTCATCTACACTAACGAGCTGGCAAAACGAAAATCATAATTATTTAACATATTTACCTTGCTTGCGAGAAAACTTCTGCTTACCTGTTCTCGTAATTCCTACATTAATCCAATACTTGGTGGCTTCACAGGGCACACCACAAAAACTGCCTATTCAATCATCTTTTGCTCACCGTCATCTACCCCCTACTGTGCGCCACTCGCTCCCTTACTCCAACGCTACAATCTCAAACCAGAAACAGCATCTGTGGCTCTGCGATCATGCACAGTCAGTGATCCACTTTGTAAAGCCTATCAGAGACATACATCGTTTATAATGTAATAATTTACATTGAAACCTTCCTATCTCCTCTATAGCTCTTTTGTTGTTACGCAATAACCGTCTCCTCTATATCTCTTTTGTTACGCAAACTTCCCTTTTACAATAACCTATGTAACCTTCCCTTAGGATTTCTATCTCTTGCTTACTAATAACAAATGAAATCTTCTCTTTGAAATTTATTCTCTTCCTCAATCTTCGCATACAAATTTAATTGCTGCTTTTTAAAAGTGGTTTTCGGATTATTTCGACGAAACATAGAATGTGTCGTCGTCGTGTGTCCCTCAGTCGTTATCTGCAATAACCCAAAACTGTTCCTTACCTTTTTTACTGTTACTGGATCGCCATCTGACTGATACATCGAACTGCGACATGAATATACTTACTCTGTTTTACTATACTCTATTAGCTGCTGGTGGGCTTTCATAATAAGTGGCTGTATTTATTACCAAAGCTGACGTTATTCTTTAGTAGCAAAGCTGACATTATTCTTTAATTAATTTGACTGAAGTTACGTAATTCGTAGTTAAACTTTTTCTTGACAACAATAAAATTTTGCAAAGTTTTACGTTGATGGTTTTTGGGATGGATTATAATTAGAAATGCAATATTGCTGGCAAAAGTTAATTATATTCTGAATGAAATGGTTTTACAAACAATCAAATGGGACTTACTTTTTACAATAATCTTACAATTAACAATGCGCAAACATACCTTCATTAGTCTTGAGTTTCTCAAAAAATTAATTCAATAATATTAGTTCCTCTTACTATAATAGCTAGCTGATGTCTCTGTACATCCGCTTATAATCTCTTGTAAATCATAGCTGGTGGCTGGCAGGCACACCGTTCCTCTAAACCTCTCACTTCGGCCTTGCTACCGACTCGCTTCACATCTCGCTTACTACTGACTTACTACGAACGCTAAAGTGCGGTCTCTCCTGCCAACAATGATTTCTGGTGCAGACAATCCCTGCTACAATTACAAAATGTATCAATCTACATCTACATTGATACTCCGCAAGCCACCCAACGGTGTGTGGCGGAGGGCACTTTACGTGCCACTGTCATTACCTCCCTTTCCTGTTCCAGTCGCGTATGGTTCGCGGGAAGAACGACTGTCTGAAAGCCTCCGTGCGCGCTCTAATCTCTCTAATTTTACATTCGTGATCTCCTCGGGAGGTATAAGTAGGGGGAAGCAATATATTCGATACCTCATCCAGAAACGCACCCTCTCGAAACCTGGCGAGCAATCTACACCGCGATGCAGAGCGCCTCTCTTGCAGAGTCTGTCACTTGAGTTTATTAAACATCTCCGTAACGCTTTCACGGTAACCAAATAACCCTGTGACGAAACGCGCCGCTCTTCTTTGGATCTTCTCTATCTCCTCCGTCAGACCGATCTGGTACGGATCCCACACTCATGAGCAATACTCAAGTATAGGTCGAACGAGTGTTTTGTAAGCCACCTCCTATGTTGATGGACTACATTTTCTAAGGACTCTCCCAATGAATCTCAACCTGGTACCCGCCTTACCAACAATTAATTTTATATGATCATTCCACTTCAAATCGTTCCGCACGCATACTCCCAGATATTTTACAGAAGTAACTGCTACCAGTGTTTGTTCCGCTATCATATAATCATACAATAAAGGATCCTTCTTTCTATGTATTCGCAATACATTACATTTGTCTATGTTAAGGGTCAGTTGCCACTCCCTGCACCAAGTGCCTATCCGCTGCAGATCTTCCTGCATTTCGCTACAATTTTCTAATGGTGCAACTTCTCTGTATACTACAGCATCATCCGCGAAAAGCCGCATGGAACTTCCGACACTATATACTAAGTCATTTATATGTATTGTGAAAAGCAATGGTCCCATAACACTCCCCTGTGGCACACCAGAGGTTACTTTAACGTCTGTAGACGTCTCTCCATTGATAACAACATGCTGTGTTCTGTTTGCTAAAAACTCTTCAATCCAGCCACACAGCTGGTCTGATATTCCGTAGGCTCTTACTTTGTTTATCAGGCGACAGTGCGGAACTGTATCGAACGCCTTCCGGAAGTCAAGAAAAATAGCATCTACCTGGGAGCCTGTATCTAATATTTTCTGGGTCTCATGAACAAATAAAGCGAGTTGGGTCTCACACGATCGCTGTTTCCGGAATCCATGTTGATTCCTACATAGTAGATTCTGGGTTTCCAGAAATGACATGATACGCGAGCAAAAAACATGTTCTAAAATTCTACAAGAGATCGACGTAAGAGATATAGGTCTATAGTTTTGCGCATCTGCTCGACGACCCTTCTTGAAGACTGGGACTATCTGTGCTCTTTTCCAATCATTTGGAACTCTCCGTTCCTCTAGAGACTTGCGGTACACGGCTGTTAGAAGGGGGGCAAGTTCTTTCGCGTACTCTGTGTAGAATCGAATTGGTATCCCGTCAGGTCCAGTGGACTTTCCTCTATTGAGTGACTCCAGTTGCTTTTCTATTCCTTGGACACTTATTTCGATGTCAGCCATTTTTTCGTTTGTGCGAGGATTTAGAGAAGGAACTTACAACATTAATGTTATTATCATATTTGGATGCCAGTATACTCCTTTCACAACTTTCCAACTGGTTCAACAAATTTGTCACATATTTGGAAGTGACTTGCACAACAAACGTGTGGTACATTTATCTCATTACCGTTGTTGTTGTTGTTGTGGTCTTCAGTCCTGAGACTGGTTTGATGCATTTCTCCATGCTGCTCTATCCTGAGCAAACTTCTTCATCTCCCAGTACCTACTGCAAGCTACATCCTTCTGAATCTGCTTGGTGTATTCATCTTTTGCTCTCCCTCTACGATGTTTACCCTCCGCACTGCCCTCCAATACTAAATTGGTGATCCCTTGATGCCTCAGAACAGGTCCTACCAACCGATCCCTTCTTCTAGTCAAGTTGTGCCACAAACTTCTCTTCTCTCCAATTCTATTCAATACCTCCTCATTGATTATGTGATCTACCCATCTAATCGTCTGCATTCTTCTGTAGCACCACATTTCGAAAGCTTCTGTTCTCTTCTTGTCTAAACTATTTATCTTCCACGTTTCACTTCCATACATGGCTACACTCCATACAAATACTTTCAGAAACGACTTTCTGACACTTAAATCTATACTCGATGTTAACATATTTCTCTTCTTCAGAAACGCTTTCCTTGCCATCGCCAGTCTACATTTTATATCCTCTACTTCGAACGTCCTCAGTTATTTTGCTCCCCAAATAGCAAAACTCATTTACTACTTTAAGCGTCTCATTTCCTAATCTAATACCCTCAGCATCACCCGATTTAATTCGGCTACATTCCATTATCCTTGTTTTACTTTTGTTGACGTTCATCTTACATCCTCTTTTCAAGACACTGTCCATTCCGTTCAACTGCTCTTCCAGGTCCTTTGCTGTCTCTGACAGAATTACAATGTCATCGGCGAACCTCAAAGTTTTTTTTTTTTCTCCAAGAATTTTAATACCTACTCCGAATTTTTCTTTTGTTTTCTTCACTGCTTGCTCAATATACAGATTGAATAACATTGGGGAGAGGCTACAACCCTGTCTCACTCCCTTCCCAACCACTGCTTCCCTTTCATGCCCCTCAACTCTTATAACTGCCATTTGGTTTCTACACAAATTGTAAATAGCCTTTCGCTCCTTATATTTTACCCCTGCCACCTTTAGAATTTGAAAGAGAGTATTCCAGTCAACATTGTCAAAAGCTTTCTGTAAGTCTACAAATGCCAGAAATGTAGGTTTGCCTTTCCTTTATCTAACTTCTAAGATATGTCGTAGGGTCAGTATTGCCTCACGTTTTCCAATATTTCTATGGAATCCAAATTGATCTTCCCCAAGGTCGACTTCTACTAGTTTTTCCATTCGTCTGTTAAGAATTCGCGTTAGTATTTTGCACCTGTGATTTATTATACTGATAGTTCGGTAATTTTCACATCTGTCAACACCTGCTTTCTTTGGGATTGGAATTATTATGTTCTTCTTGAAGTCTGAGGGTATTTCGCCTGTCTCATACATCTTGCTCACCAGATGGTAGAGTTTTGTCAGGACTGGCTCTCCCAAGGCCATCAGTAGTTCTAATGGAATGTTGTCTACTCCCAGGGCCATGTTTCGACTCAGGTTTTTTAGTGCTCTGTCAAACTCTTCACGCAGTATCATATCTCCCATTTCATCTTCATCTACATCCTCTTCCATTTCCATAATATTGTCCTCAAGTACATCGCCCTTGTACAGAACCTGTATATACTCCTTCCATCTTTCTGCTTTCCCTTCCTTGCTTAGAACTGGGTTTCCATCTGAGCTCTTGATATTCATACAAGTGGTTCTCCTTTCTCCGAAGGTCTCTTTAATTTTCCTGTATTCAGTATCTATCTTACTCCTAGTGAGATAAGCCTCTACATCCTTACATTTATCCTCCAGCCATCCCTGCTTAGCCATTTTGCACTTCCTGTCGATCTCATTTTTCAGATGTTTGTATTCGTTTTTGCCTGCTTCATTTACTGCATTTTTATATCTTCTCATTTCATCAATTAAATTCAATATTTCTTCTGTTACCCAAGGATTCTCCTAGCCCTCGTCTTTTTACCTACTTGATCCTCTGCTGCCTTCACTACTTCATCCCTCAAAGCTACCCATTCTTCTCCTACTGTATTTCTTTCCCCAATTCCAGCCGTTTGTTCCCTTACGCTCTCCCTGAAACTCTGTACAACCTCTGGTTTAGTCAGTTGATCCAGGTCCCATCTCCTTAAATTCCCACCTTTTTGCATTTCCTTAATTTTAAATCTACAGTTCATAACCAATTGATTGTGGTCAGAGTCCACATCTGCCCCTGGAAATGTCTTACAATTTAAAACCTGGTTCCTAAATCTCTGTCTTACCATTATATAATCTATCTGAAATCCGTCAGTACCGCCAGGCTTCTTCCATGTATACAATCTTCTTTTATGATTCTTGAACCAAGTGTTAGCTATGATTAAGTTATGCTCTGTGCAAAATTCTAGCAGGTCGCTTCCTCTTTCATTTCTTAACCCCAATCCATATTCACCTACTACGTTTCCTTCTCTCCCTTTTCCTACTACCCATGACTATTAAATTTTCGTCTCCCTTCACTATCTGAATAATTTCTTTTATTTCATCATACATTTCTTCAATTTCTTCGTCATCTGCAGAGCTAGTAGGCATATAAACTTGTACTACTGTCGTAGGCGTGGGCTTCGTGTCTATCTTGGCCACAATAATGCGTTCACTATGCTGTTTGTAGTAGCTTACCTGCATTCCTATTTTTTTATTCATTATTAAACCTACTCCTGCCTTACCTCTATTTGACTTTGTATTTATAACCCTGCATTCGCCTGACCAAAAGTCTTGTTCCTCCTGCCACCGAACTTCACTAATTCCCATTATATCTAACTTTAACCTATCCATTTCCCTTTTTAAATTTTCTAACCTACCAGCCAAATTAAGGGATCTCACATTCCACGCTCCGATCTGTAGAACGCCAGTTTTTTTTCTCCTGATAATGACGTCCTCTTGAGTAGTCCCCACCCGGGGATCCGAATGGGGGACTATTTTACCTCCGGAATATTTTACCCAAGAGGACGCCATCATCATTAACCATACAGGAAAGCTGCATGCCCTTGGGAAAAATTACGGCTGTAGTTTCCCCTTGCTTTTTACCATTCGCAGTACCAGCACAGCAAGGCCGTTTTGGTTAGTGTTACAAGGCCAGATCAGTCAATCATCCAGACTGTTGCCCCTGCAACTACTGAAAAGGCTGCTGCTCCTCTTCAGGAACCACGTGTTTGTCTCGCCTCTCAACAGATACCCCTCCGTTGTGGTCACCTACGGTATGGCTATCTGTATCGCTGAGGCACGCAAGCCACCCCACCAAGGGCAAGGTCCATGGTTCATGGGGGGGATCTCATTACTGATAAGTAGAAATCTTGAGCAGTATAGATCATTACGGTGTAGTCCTAAGGGTCATTATAAAGTAACATTTCATGATTGTACGAAAAATATCTAACTGCATAACATCATTAAACTTGAATGAATTGAGAATGCTCCAGTGCATTAGTACTAATCATAATCTGGTTATAATATGAGTAAATTGTCTTGTAAACAAGGTTACTGACAAGTAAATCATATAAGGCAAAATCAGTATACAGTCCTAATCGCCAAGATAATGGTATAGTATCGGGCAAGGAAAAGGAAGAGTCGTGGCTGAAGCCTATGAGCATGTTGAAATGACTGCATTGTGATGTCCTTTTCTTTTTGTTTTTTTGCAGGTTCAAGAACTTAGTGCTGACAAATGTGGATTGCATTCAGTGTATCAAGACATCTTTACTCCTTATTACGTTCCTCAATCATGTGCAGAGATACAACAGATACTCAGCAACAAATTACCAACAACCATATTTGGCGATTACCATAATGTCAGTAATGTGATGACCAGAATCATCACTGCTCTTCATAGTGAAGATTCTTCTGAAATCCAAAGAAATATATAGCTACTTACGTTGAAGTGTGAATAACAGTAATAAATTGCTCCAATACCATGAACAGAAGTAGGAGACAGAACAATGAAGGGTATGAAAAGTAGCAAAGGTAAAGTAGTGGGACATGACCTTTTCTACCTATTTCAACATCGAGTAATCTATCTGATCAGAAAAAGTTCAGCATCGTAATGAAATTACAGACTGGATAATGCTACAATGCCTTACATCAGAGTGAAGAGGCAAAGTTGAAAGTGAACTCTGAATAAGGCAACGTCCATAAGTGTGGTATCATCCTGCCAACTAGATGTAGAATAATCTAACATGACAGAAAACATCACTGGTTCATAATACTATACTGTGGCTCTCAGTGGCCTTGTATATGCAATATTGTGATATAATTACTTATGAGAACCTAACAGTAAAATGAAGATTTGCATAGCTTCAGGTGGTCTTGTACTTTGAATATATGCAAATCTTAATATCTAAAACAACTGAACAGAAAATATCAATCAAAGACTCAAAGTGGCCTTCCTACATACAGAAATGCTGATCTTAAAAAAAAGCTATAAAAACAGCTAAAAATGATTGAGGCTCCAAGTGACCTAGTACATGAAATAAATGCTGACCTTAATAGCTAAAATGTGACAGAAATCATCATTGTGGCTCAAAGTAGCCTAGTACATGAAATAAATGCTGACATTAGCAGCTAAAAAGTTGTAGAAATCATCTTTGTGGCTCAAAGCGGCGTAGTTTAACTTAGTATAAACATCAAAACTTAGAAAGTGCCGTAAAATATCATTTTCCTATAACTTTATATGGCACTCAGAGGCCTACACATTATTTATAATGAGAATATGTAACTCAATATGGCTTTTACAAGAACAAAGTGCATATATAGCAGTACTATATAGAAATATAGCTCTGTATGGTCTATATGAGTATATATTAGGTAAATAGCATCATAAAAACAAAGTATGGTTTTGTATGAGTAAAGACATAATATTTATAGGTTGTATAGCAACCTCAAGGCTTCATAAATTTCAGTCTATTAAATGACCTATATCTCCAACACTGTGCATATCTACAGGGAAGGATATGGGAATGACTGATAAGGGCTGTGAACTTCATCTGTAAAGAAAATGATTAACAGTCAATCGTCATTCGTCTTGAGGCAAGAACTACATGTTGAAAGCAAAGAAAAAATGTGATTACCCTATATTCAAGCATAAATGCGGGAGTACTAAGTGCAATATAACCTAATGACTAGGTAAATGTAACATATCACGATAAATCATGAGATAAACATGCATAGATGAGAGTAAATTACAGAAATAGTGGAACCTGGAAATGTGATTATTGACCTGAAAAAAAAGCAGTCATGCATGCCAACATAAGAAGGCAGTATCATCCGCAATCTCATAATAAATGGGGAAAAAAATGTTTCATAGGTGCAAAGCTTTTGAGACAGTCTCCCACAAACACCTCCATTCATGTGGCACAAGGTAAGACAGATTTTGCTAGAAAGGACACAAAATACATATTAACATCATACAATATCATTATAGAAAAACCATCAATATATCAATATAATCCTCATTATTGGAATTCAACTCAGGGCATGAATACTCATTAAACATCAACATTCCATCATTATTCCAACAAAAAATTGGTGCAGCTCAGAGCATGAACACTCATTAAAAGGCTAACAATATTCTTATAGCTAACACAAAATCAAGAGAAAAAATATCTTTAATCCTAAATCTTTATAGACAATCTACGTAATTTACCTAGTATGCTAACAGAAAAATGTTTATAAAGGCCAGCCAAGAAACTGTGTGAGAAGCGTCAGTGGTGTTAAGTATTCTATATAAGTTGCTTATGTCACACTTTCTATGTAATATATTACTGGGTGGCATATTTCACACTTTCATGTGCTTCTATTTATGAACATAATGCCTCGATTGGATACAATAAGACTTCGGTACATTGACTCTGCAAAATATATGAAATCGATGAATATTTGCAATGGACTGGAGTTACAGGATACATCAAATACAAGAGATGTGTAGCAAAATAGAGCACAAGACTGGGTATCATTATAAAGTACATAGTGACTAATGTAGTAAAAAATGTAATAATAATTTATCAGACAATGGCTTAAATGTCAGCATTAATAGTATCTTGCTTAGGGAGTGCAATAATGGCAAAGTGGAGTAGCATAGTGTCATAAAAAATAGCACATTACATGGTATCAGTAAAGACAAAATAGCATCAGTAATAATGAATATAAGATATATATAGATGATATACAAATTGACAGAAATTCTTATTATGAAAAAATATTTGCGTTACAGTTTGCAGTGGTCAGACCACCCAAGGAATTTAATCCGCTGGATGCATGTCAAAATAAATAGCGCATCTTTCAGTTGTTGTTTTTATGAATATACACACTGAAACAGAAATGTGGGCAAGGTCTAAACTTACGGTAAGAGAACCGATCTGCAAGATTCTCTCTACCAGGCACGTCGCCACCCAATAATATGCTGAATAAGTAAGCAATTGTAAAAACAAGCTACGAATTGAATTTGTATAAGCATGTGAATTGTGTCGCGTAAAAGGTCTGCTGTGTTTTATAGATATGTGGACTCGTATGTAAACCAAAATAAGTGTAAGTTGAGATTTACTGGTAATGCAAATAACGACTTCTGCAAGACAAGTGCCAAATATCACATTTCCTCAAAGTACCAAAAAAGATTATACAAAGCTGAAAAGTGTTAAAAAATATAAATAACAGTAGTGTAATGTCTTCATAATGCAAGACGTCGAACTGAAGGTATAATTTATGTCGTCAAAATTCAAAAATGGTTAAAATGGCTCTAAGCACTATGAGACTTTATATCTGAGGTCATCAGTCCCCTAGACTAAGAACTACTTAAACCGAACTAACCTAAGGACATCACACACATCCATGCCCGAGGCAGGATTCGAACCTGCGACCGTAGCTGCCAGACTGAAGTGCCTAGAACCGCTCAGCCACAGCGGCCGGCTATGTCATCAAAATTGGTGTATATCTGTAGTGTAAATAAAGTAGCTGGTAAAATAGAAATTTCGTAGAATAACTGCTGTAAAATTTTCTTTTCAAATTCTTGCAGCTGAAATAAGCGCGCGTGCAATTTCGTTCATAATCGCAGCCGTATTCTTCGCGCTAAAACTCACCTTATTGGTATTTCAGTAATTTCTCATTATTGCTATACGATGTAAATTTAAATTCACCACTTATCATTCAGGTGTTACATAGCTACAAAAGACGTAAAAAAGTGGACAAAATGCTTTGTATCAGTCTCAAAATTGTGTCCGGGAAAGCAAAATCGCCTATGTTATGGTAGAATCTGCTATGTGTTATTTACATAACGCAGTATACTTGATCCAGCTCTGTGTTCGGCTTGGAATAATATTTTTGAGATGAAAGTAGATGTCTTCAAAGAAAGATGCTTGACAATTACGTGCTGGCGATATTGAACTCTGGTTATTGTATTGTGGACTGATTTGCTGCTGATGACCTGGTGATTAATTTCGTAGGATGCATCCACAGCTGTGAAATCATATTGGCATCGCAAATCAAAGGAAGTAGCTTTTACGTCAGTGGGCTGTACATATATGGAGCAGAGCTTTGTTTTGTTCGGCATTGGCGCTACATTGCTTTTTGGTAAACTGTGGCGTGCCGTTATGCGGGCCGACGGTATTGTTGACCGCGACGCTGCTGGTTTCAAGGACGGCATGGCATTTACTTGTTGCAGATATCACACTTTGCTGACCGTGGCCTCTATGCTTCTAATAGAGGTGTATTAATTCCTCAGTAAAGTTTTGCTCTGTATTGTCAATGGAATTTTCAGTAGGATGTGAGGTTTGCGACGTGGCAACGTCTGTAACGGGCTCTGCGGTTATCAGTCGTTTCTGTGTACGATTTAGTCCGCCCCAGTAGCTGAGTGGTCAGCGTGACGGATTGTCGTCCTCTGGGCCCGGGTTCGATTCCCGGCTGGGTCGGAGATTTTCTCCGCTCAGGGACTGGGTGTTGTGTTGTGTTCATCATCATTTCATCCCCATCCGGCGTGCAGGTCGCCCAATGTGGAGCCGAATGTAATAAGACCTGCGATTTGGCGGCCGGACCTGCCCCGCGAGGGGCCTCCCGGCCAATGACGCCAAACGCTCATTTCCATTTGTACGATTTAGGCTCATTACGGATGCTGGAAAATTGTTCATTGAGCCGAGTAAGCCATTCATTTATCAGTGTAATGAAGGCATCTTGTCTTTTCTATATGATGGACAACTGTTCATAGAAATGAGTAGTTTAACCATCATTTGCATGAGATTTTGAAGCATTGCTTCCGTATTCTTTTCAATTGATGCGCCGGGTGTCACCTGTGTTCTGCTTTGTGATGTGGAGACATCATCTACAACCATAGACGTCTCCTTAGTTGTATACAAAAGCCAAAGACAAAAAAATATTCAACAACTAAACCCATAAAAACACAAGGCGGAGCATAAGAATGCCGATGAACTGTGAAAAAATTGTGTACAAGTTAGTACATTGCCTTGCGCAAAAAACTACTATTATCGCTGCAGAGTAGTTCAGAGAACCGAATATATATATATATATATATATATATATATATATATATATATACATATATATATATATATATATGTATATATATATATATATATATATATAACTATTTTAATATCAAAGATTTCACAAATCGAACGACTAGCAGAGCTGTCGCCAAGTGTAACTTTCTTTGAAAATAATAATCTTTTGATTACGTTAAGTGAAAGTGTAATTTTGTTTTAAAAATTGTTGAATGATATATTGAATGAGGAATGGATACATAACTGGAGTTCTCGTATAGCGTGTTGTAACTGCAAGTGGTGTACTTACTCTGGTTTGATTCAGCTCTCCATGCTACGCTATCCTGTGAGAGCTTCTTCATCTCCCAGTAACAACTGCAACCTACATCCTTCTGAATCTGCTTAGTGTCTCTTGGTTTCCCTCTACGATTTTTACTCTCCAAGCTGCCCTCCAATACTAAATTGGTGATCCCTTGATGCCTCAGTACATTGCCCTACCAACCGATCCCTTCTTCTAGTCAAGGTGTGCCACAAATTTCTCTTCTCCCTAATTCTATTCAATATATCCTCATTAGTTATGTGATCCACCCATCTAACCTTCAGCATTCTTCAGTAGCACGACATTTCGAAAGCTTCTATTCTCTTCTTGTCCAAACTATTTATCGTCCATGTTTCACTTCCATACATGACTACACTCCATGCAAATACTTTCAGAAACGACTTCCTGGCACTTAAATCTATACTCGATGTTAACAAATTTCTCTTCTTCATAAACGCTTTCCTTGCCATCGCCAGTCTACATTTTATATCCTCTACTTCGAACGTCCTCAGTTATTTTGCTCCCCAAATAGCAAAACTCATTTACTTCTTTAAGCGTCTCATTTCCTAATCTAATACCCTCAGCATCACCCGATTTAATTCGACTACATT
Source organism: Schistocerca serialis cubense (assembly GCF_023864345.2). Classification (NCBI taxonomy): domain Eukaryota; kingdom Metazoa; phylum Arthropoda; class Insecta; order Orthoptera; family Acrididae; genus Schistocerca; species Schistocerca serialis. Next base: position 411,410,972 of record NC_064645.1, read on the forward strand.
CCATTATCCTTGTTTTACTTTTGTTGACGTTCATCTTATATCCTCTTTTCAAGACACTGTCCATTCCGTTCAACTGCTCTTCCAGGTCCTTTGCCTGTCTCTGACAGAATTACAATGTCATCGGCGAACCTCAAAGTTTTTTTTTTTTCTCCAAGAATTTTAATACCTACTCCGAATTTTTCTTTTGTTTTCTTCACTGCTTGCTCAATATACAGATTGAATAACATTGGGGAGAGGCTACAACCCTGTCTCACTCCCTTCCCAACCACTGCTTCCCTTTCATGCCCCTCGATTCTTATAGCTGCGATCTGGTTTCTGTACAAATTGTGAATAGCCTTTAGCTCCCTGTACTTTACCCCTTCCACCTTCAGAATTTGAAAGAGAGTATTCCAGACAACATTGTCAAAAGCTTTCTCTAAGTCTACAAATGCTAGAAACGTAGTGTTGCCTTTCCTTAACCTACACTCCTGGAAATTGAAATAAGAACACCGTGAATTCATTGTCCCATGAAGGGGAAACTTTATTGACACATTCCTGGGGTCAGACACATCACATGATCACACTGACAGAACCACAGGCACATAGACACAGGCAACAGAGCATGCACAATGTCGGCACTAGTACAGTGTAAATCCACCTTTCGCAGCAATGCAGGCTGCTATTCTCCCATGGAGACGATCGTAGAGATGCTGGATGTAGCCCTGTGGAACGGCTTGCCATGCCATTTCCACCTGGCGCCTCAGTTGGACCAGCGTTCGTGCTGGACGTGCAGACCGCGTGAGACGACGCTTCATCCAGTCCCAAACATGCTCAATGGGGGACAGATCCGGAGATCTTGCTGGCCAGGGTAGTTGACTTACACCTTCTAGAGCACGTTGGGTGGCACGGGATACATGCGGACGTGCATTGTCCTGTTGGAACAGCAAGTTCCCTTGCCGGTCTAGGAATGGTAGAACGATGGGTTCGATGACGGTTTCGATGTACCGTGCACTATTCAGTGTCCCCTCGACGATCACCAGTGGTGTACGGCCAGTGTAGGAGATCGCTCCCCACACCATGATGCCGGGTGTTGGCCCTGTGTGCCTCGGTCGTATGCAGTCCTGATTGTGGCGCTCACCTGCACGGCGCCAAACACGCATACGACCATCATTGGCACCAAGGCAGAAGCGACTCTCATCGCTGAAGACGACACGTCTCCATTCGTCCCTCCATTCACGCCTGTCGCGACACCACTGGAGGCGGGCTGCACGTTGTTGGGGCGTGAGCGGAAGACGGCCTAACGGTGTGCGGGACCGTAGCCCAGCTTCATGGAGACGGTTGCGAATGGTCCTCGCCGATACCCCAGGAGCAACAGTGTCCCTAATTTGCTGGGAAGTGGCGGTGCGGTCCCCTACGGCACTGCGTAGGATCCTACGGTCTTGGCGTGCATCCGTGCGTCGCTGCGGTCCGGTCCCAGGTCGACGGGCACGTGCACCTTCCGCCGACCATTGGCGACAACATCGATGTACTGTGGAGACCTCACGCCCCACGTGTTGAGCAATTCGGCGGTACGTCCACCCGGCCTCCCGCATGCCCACTATACGCCCTCGCTCAAAGTCCGTCAACTGCACATACGGTTCACGTCCACGCTGTCGCGGCATGCTACCAGTGTTAGAGACTGCGATAGAGCTCCGTATGCCACGGCAAACTGGCTGACACTGACGGCGGCGGTGCACAAATGCTGCGCAGCTAGCGCCATTCGACGGCCAACACCGCGGTTCCTGGTGTGTCCGCTGTGCCGTGCGTGTAATCATTGCTTGTACAGCCCTCTCGCAGTGTCCGGAGCAAGTATGGTGGGTCTGACACACCGGTGTCAATCTGTTCTTTTTTCCATTTCCAGGAGTGTATTTTCTAAGATAAGTCGTAGCGTCAGTATTGCCTCACGTGTTCCAGTGTTTCTACGGAATCCAAATTGATCTTCCCGGAGGTCAGCTTCTGCCAGTTTTTCCATTCGTCTGTAAAGAATTCGTGTTAGTATTTTGCAGCCGTGGCTTATCAAACTGCAAGTTCGGTAATTTTCACATCTGTTAACCGCTGCTTTATTTGGGATTGGAATTATTATATTTTTCTTGAAGTCTTAGGGTATTTCGCCTGTCTCATACATCTTGCTCACCAGATGGTAGAGTTTTGTCAGCGCTGGCTCTCCCAAGGCTATCAGTAGATCTAATGGAATGTTGTCTACTCCAGGGGCCTTGTTTCGGCTGAGGTCTATCAGTGCTCTATCAAACTCTTCACGCAGCATCATATTTCCCATTTCAATTTCATCTACACCCTCTTCCATTTCCATGATATTTTCCTTAAGTACATTACCCTTGTAGAGCCCTCTATGTACTCCTTCCACCTTCCTGCTTTCTCTTCTTTGCTTAGAACTGGGTTTCCATCTGAGCTCTTGATATTCATACAAGTGGTTCCCTTTTGTCCTAAGGTCTCTTTAATTTTCCTGTAGGCAGTATCTATCTTACCCCTAGTGAGATATGCCTCTACATCCGTACATTTGTCCTCTCGCCATCACTCCCTTTGTATTCCTTTTTGCCTGCTTCATTTACTCTATTTCTATATTTTCTCCTTTCATCAGTCAAATTCAATATATCTTCTGTTACCCAAGGATTTATACTAGCCCTCGTCTTTTTACCTACTTGATCCTCTGGCGCCTTTGCTATTTCATCCCTCAAAGCTACCCATTCTTCTTCTACTGTATTTCTTTCCCCCATTCCTGTCAATCGTTCCCTAATGCTCTCCCTGAAACTCTCTACAACCTCTGGTTCTGTCAGTTTATCCAGACCCCATCTCCTTAAATTCCTTACTTTTTGCGGTTTCTTCAGTTTTAATCTGCAGTTCATAACCAATAGATTATGATCAGAGTCAACATCTGCCCCTGGAAATGTCTTACAATTTAAAAGCTGGTTCGTAAATATCTGTCTTACCATCATATAATCTACTTGAAACCTTCGAGTATCTCCAGGCCTCTTCCATGTATACAACCTTCTTTTATGATTCTTGAACCAAGTGTTAGCTAGGACTAAGTTATACTCTGTACAAAATTCTACCAGGCGGCTTCCTCTTTCATTTCGTACCCCCATTCCGTATTCAACTACTACGTTTCCTTCTCTTCGTACCGAATTCCAGTCACCCATAACTATTAATTTTCGTCTCCCTTCACTATCTGAGTAATTTCTTTTATCTCATCACACATTTCATCAATCTCTTCTTCATCTGCAGAGCTAGTTGGCTTATAAACTTGTACTACTGCGATAGGCGTGGGCTTCGTGTCTATCTTGGCCACAATAATGCGTTCACTATGCTGTTTGTAGTAGCTTACCCGCACTCCTATTTTTTATTCATTATAATACCTACTCCTGCATTACCCCTATTTGATTTTGTATTTATAACCCGTCGTTTCTTACGTCAAAATCACCACTTTTAGATTTTTTGAACCACTCGAAACAATGTGATTTCCCAAGAGCATGTTCGCCGAAAGCTTCCACAAGCATTCGATGCTAGACTGCAGCAGTTTTCTTCAAATGATAACAGAAAAAAATGCTGTCCGTAAATCGTAGTTCGTAGACACAAAACTCGTTATGTTTACGCGTTTGAAACAAATACCGTTATACGGAACTTGGGTTACTGTGTGTTGACAATCGACAGCCGTCAGAGGAAGCAGACGGCGCTGCAGACGCGGTCTCACGGGCCCTAAACGCACGGATAGCACCATCTGTAGGGAAATTCCGGTTTCATACTCCTACACCTGGTAAATACTGGAAGACGGTAGACAGTGGTTGCGGTAAAGAAAGATCAATGAAGACAATGGGAGTGTGAGTGAAAGAGAGGGACACAGTGACAATGGGACACAGTTGATAATGACAGAACAGTGTAAGTAAAAGAGCGAAGGAGACAGTGTCAGTGGAAGAGGAGCAAAGAGGAGGAGAAAGTGGAAGTGGGTGAGACGCAGTGACAGTGAGAGACAGTGTCTGTGGGAATGACGACGAGGAAGAGAGAGATAATGACAGTGTGAAGAGACAGCAGAACTGGGAAGGAATGAATGAGGCAGTTGGAGTAAGAGAGAACAAGACGGAGGCAGTGGCTGTCAGAGGAGACGGTAGTAGCAGGGCAGAACGAAAGGGACTGTGGCTGTGAGACAGGAGACAAGAGACAGTGACAGTTAGAGAGACACAAAGACGCAATCACAATCAGTTGGGCTGAATGAATGACTAAATGTAAATGTCGTGTGGCTAGGGCCTCCCGTCGGGTAGACCGTTCGCCGGGTGCAAGTCTTTCGATTTGACGCCACTTCGGCGACTTGCGCGTCGATTGGGGATGAAGTGATGATAATGAGGACAACACAATACCCAGTCCCTGAGCGAAGAAAATCTCCGACCCAGCCGGAAATCGAACCCAGACACTTAGGATTGACATTCTGTCGCGCTGATCACTCAGCTACCGGGGGCGGACAATGAGTGAGTGAAAATGAGCAAGTGGGAGGGAGTAGATGGATATGAGCGACGTACAGCGATGGAGTAGTGGATGTTAGCGAGTTACAATAAGGGGAGCTTGTGATAGTGATATTATGTTGCGTGTTAAAAAATATTTGGGAAATTTTTTAAAGCTCCTGATTGTGGTAGAATGAGCCATCTGGTACCGCACTTTTCAGGCAGAGGATCATAGTTGCCATTTTTGTGCTCCGGTAGGAGCATTTGCCTCTGATTTATTCGTGAACCAGGATGTTTACTTCAACAAAGTACTGCCGTAACTTTTTCAGCATAAGTATGATCTGGACGTACCTGCCTCGCAAGATTTATTATTTATTTATTGCCAAATTACAGATATGTTACCTAATTTTTTTAAAACAGGTCGTACATCTTACAATTTTCGTTTTTCCTCTTTTTGCAGTTTTCTTTTCTTTTGTTTTATCTACAATATTTACAATGAATAACACTTTTCAAAATAATAATAATTTAAGGTTGAAATATAAATAAAATTTTGTTGTTTTTTAAGAAGAATATAAAAACGTGATAGGATGGAAGAGAGATTTGTTAGTACCATTACCGAATGTGACTGACCGTGAATACCTCGGAATGATTTCTTGGAGCCGTTGGCCGTGCAGGCGCGCGCGCGCACACACACACACACACACACACACACACACACACACACACACACACACACACACACACATATCGTTGTTAGTAGAGAAATAATATTACCTGTTTATTACTATTCTTATTTACTATTCCTATGAATTAACTTTAGGTGTCCATCCGTGTACAGCATTTGGTAACTTCTTGGTTAGATCGCCAGCACCTTATGCTTCGTCCTCCTCTTCCTCCTCATTGCAAGATGACAAAGGCCTGTTCACAGACGTTCCCGCTTTGACGAACAATCAGGCACCTTCGACTGGGGCTCTAAATCCCAAATAAAGCGTCTGCTACTATTAGAATTAGCAACCAGCACCTCCACAGTTTGGTAGCTTTACGGCATTTAAAATAAAAAAAAGTTTTCACCTGGATATGACACATCTGTTCCTCGCCGAAGTCAAGCTATTCAAGGCTAGAAGCGATGTTAAACGGTATTATGAGAAAGAAATGCGAGTCCTTGCGGAAGACCTAAGGGATCTCGTATCAGAGTCATAATTTGGGATAGCTTTGGGAGACTTGCGATCAAAAAAGGCGAAGTGATAAGTAACGTTCTTTCGGAATTTCTGAGATCATTGTGAGAAGCGGCGACGAAGCGACTATACAAGTTGCTGCGTGGAATCTGTAGCCTCGAGGCATACCATCAGCCTTCCGGAAAAGTTTCGTCCACACAATCCCGGAGATAACAAGGGGAGGTAACTGAGAGAACTGTCACACAATCATCTTACCGGTCATGTATTCAAGTTCCTGAAAAGCAATGTATACTAAAGAATGGAAAAGAAAAGTGAGGATTTGTTACATGCATATCATATCGGCTTTCGGAAAGGCAAGGGCATCAGAAAGGCAGTTCTAACGTTGCAGTTGATAATGGAACCAAGACTTAAAAAAATCAAGAACCGTTAATATGATTTGTCGACGACGAAAACTTGTTCGACTGTCTAAACTAGCGCAAAATGTTCAAAATTTTCAGAAAAATAACATTAATTTATGGGGAAAGGCGGGAAATATACAGTATGTACAAGAATCAAGAGAGGAAGAATAAGAATGGAAGAACAAGGACGGGGTGCTCGGATTACAATGGACGTTAGGAAGGGATGTCGTCTCTCATCCCTACTGTTCAGTCTATACATCGAAGAAGCAATGGCGGGAATGAAAGAAAGTTTCATGAGTGAGATTAAAATCCGACATGAAAATATATGAACGGTAAGATTCGCCGATGGCATTGCTATCGTCGTTGAAAGTGAGGACGAATCACAGGACCTCTTGAACGGAGTGAACAGTCCAATTAGTAACTGAGAGAAAACTGGAAAAACACGAAATTAATGAGAAGCAGAAGAAATAAAAATACCAAGAAGCTGAACATCAAAATTGGTGATCACAAAGTAGACGAAGTTGAGGAATTGTACTATTCTGGAAGCAAAACAGTCCATGACGTACGAAGCAAGGAAGACACAAAAAGCAGACTAGTACAGGTAAAGAGGGAATTTCTGGCCAAGAGAAATCCACTGATATCACACATGGGTCTTAATTTGAGGGAGAAATTTCCGAGAATGTACGTTTGGGGCACATCTTTGTATGTTAGTGAATCATGGACAGTAGGAAAACCGGTTAAAGAAGAGAATCAAAGCGTTTGAAGTGTGATAAAAAACAATGTTGAAAATTAGCTGGAGTGATAAGGCAAGGAATGAGGAGGTTGTCTTCAGAATCGGCGATGAAAGGAAAGTGTGGAAAAAGCTGACAGGAAGAAGTGACAGGACGATAGTGTAAGGCTGTAGAGATATCGGTGGTTTGGTTCGGGAAGATTGCTGTGAATGTCTTCTTTGATTTAAAATTTCTGTACTCGCCGTATTAAATACGAATGAGTAGAAGTTCTACATTGTAACTCTGAAGTAATGTGAATAACAATTAAATACATTTTCGATTTGGATAATTAGTGGTATATTTATGTAACATGTACATATTTAAGTTTCTGCTTGTTTTTCGTAATTTATGTTTACAGTATTCGTTGGGCTTCGTACAGTGTTGTGGACGCAGCGACAGGTGCTCTGACGTCAGCACTGTTGTAGCAGGGAGATCTCAACGCCGTACATCGTTTCGTGGAGTACTTCAAGCAGAGGCCTTTCTTGGAAAAATTTTGACAATGTTCTACAAAAAAAGAAATGTCATTTTGGATAGTAGAGAAAGTCAGTCGTTTGAGATCCTTTAAGCTGAAAATATCTATGTACCTAAATGATGCAATAAATCTGTTATTCTCAAATCCCTGGCTACGCATTGAAGAATAGAGTGGACGAGTGTTCCGCAGCATCAGAAGACATATAATTTTATCGTGTTGAACCCATGCAGTAGGACACCTGTTATCATATCAGGAAATAACCTCCATGTACTAGAGGGAGCTGTAGACGGTAAAAAGTGCAGGGGAAGACAGAGATTGGAATACATCCAAGTAGCTGAGGATGCAGAATGCAAGTGTTACTCTGACAAGGAATGCCTTGAGTGCGAGGTCGCGCAAAGGCCAACGATGTTACACCCCACATATTGTTCTATCATGTAACCACAATATGGACTGATAATAGCAACGGGAGACGGGACAGGAGGTAGCCAGTGGTGAGTACAGCGTGAGGCTAAGGAGCATAGTTGAACTGTACTACAGTGTTGGTGATGATACAAAGCACAGCAATGGCAACAATAAACGAAGCAAACAGTGCATTGTATCTACAACAACAGTTGGTAAAGTCGACATTTCGTCAGAAAGGAACCCAAGGAATTTCGCAGAGTGAGAAAGAAGTGGCAAGTGAAATGTTAGCGTTCCTGCAAGATGAGTCTGTGGAATGTGTAGGGTCGTAAACGCTCGACTGTGCGGACAGTGTGTATGAGGAGTACAATGATGACGATAAGTGCTTAACAAGAGAAAGTGATACTGAAACAGGTGTCTGGCTATGTAGTTCATCATCCTTGTCTGACAAGGAGCCACAAATCGCGTCTCCAGCGAAGCGTAGTAAAGGACAATCGATGTCCAAGGAGCGGGTACTAACCATAATTACGTTCATGTAAGATTATCCGCAGTATAGCAAAAGAAAAACAATTATGAACAGACTTCGAATAATTTCGCTGTGATATGACCGTGTACGTACGTACGTATTAAACCGGGGACCTAGAAACGACGGAGACGCTTCGTCCCTCCGTAGCCCTCAGTGGTTCACAACCCCACAATGGGCCACAGCAGTCAATCCACCCCACACCGAACCCAGGGTAATGGTGAGGTGGAAACCTTGTTCGCTCAGCAATTTCCGACACAGTGTAACTGAGGCGGAATAAGGGGAATCAGCCCGCATTCGCTCAGGAAGATGGAAAACTGCCTTAAAAACCATCTACAGGCTGGCCGGCACGCCAGACCTCGACACTAATCCGGAAGGCGGATTCGTGCTTGAGCCTGGGACGCCTTCCCGCTCGGGAAGCAGCGCGTCAGACCGCGCGGCTAGCCGGGCGGGCTATGACCGTGTAGTGCATAAGAAAAACTGTGGATATTCAAGGGAGTACAAGGCGCACTTGCTATAGATACTGATGTTTGCCCGTCTCAACGATGCTCAATACAGTTTACACGATGTGCATGACAGTCACCTACTACGTTATGCACATCAGATTGTGCGCGACCTACGTTATAGTGATTTCAGAGGAAGCAGTGGATGGTTGCAAACAGTACCACTGGATTGGAAGATGCCAGATGACGAAATTTCAGAAAAAGCGTGAACATGGCGATGCACAGCAAACTGCGGAATCGGACACAAAGTTTGTGGATGAGATAAACAAACTTATCCCATCGTTCAGTAAGGAGTCTGTTTTCACCTCCGAACAGTCAGAGTTTGAAGAGGAAATGCATATGAAACGAACGCTGGAAATTACAGGTACCAAGAGAGTTGTATCAAGATCAACTAACATCAATGCCTTAACCCGTTCGTTTACAATTTTGTCGACTTTTAATCTGTATGGTAAATTGGCTGGTAAGTTATTTATTGTGCTGCGAGAAGTTGGCGGTGCTCTGCCCCCAAAAATTCTTTCTCGTGTGCGCGACCTTGTGAGGGCAGTATGGAATATTTACGTCACAGCTAGCCTATAAGGCATATTATCGCACTGTCTGCAGCTACGCCTTAAAGGATAGTCAGTTTCACGGTAAACTCCAATACTGACTGTTTCACATTCGGTTGCGCACCGTCACGTTCCAACAGTTCTAATCACCACCTCACACTAACATTTTTCTATAAGTATTTTTTAAGAGGGATACCTATCTGGACGGACAAGCATAGAGTAGGCAGTCTTTTTAGTAGATCTGTTACATTTTCTAAGTGTTCTGCCGCAGTCTTTGGTTTGTAAGTAGGCTGTTTAGGTTTTTATGTTGGTAACGCCACGCAGCGCTCAGTATGAAAATCACTGACTTTGCTATGTGCAATCTGTGGCTGGTTGGCATTGTTGGAATATTCGCTATTGTAGTGTTGGGCAGTTGGATGTAGAGATGGGCAAACTGAAACACATAACTGTTTCGAAACAAATGAAATAGTACAATGTAATGTTTCGATACACTGTTTCGAAACAGTGAAACAGTTTGCATTTTGTAATCTAATAAACCTACACATTTTATCATCTTGATTGTCTACTGTATAAGTATGTTCATATAAACACAAATGAGGTGCGGGAGCGCTAATTATGTCGCAGAAAGTATGAAACTATCACTTAGGCGTCTTGGCAGTTTCGTATTTCCTGCAGCAAATGCGCTGCTTTCGTGTCGTGTGACTTTCATACTTTTCAATTGGCTGAGGACTGCCATAGCTGAAGACAGAAGAACCACCACGAACGGAACTGGAGGTGGGAGCAAACTGCAGAAACAACGGATATGCTACTGGGATTCCCACATTCCGTTAGTATGGGTAATACACCCATCCTGCTAATTTCCATGCACACAAAGGGAATCATTGTGGATAATAGGCACAGTGACTATAGACTCACAAATAACGCCAAATAATTCGAATAAGTAACAAAATATAACAGAAAAAAATTTTGTCTTTCAAGGTGTTTCTAACCGTTACTATAAATTCACCATGCTTCCTAGCCCTTCTTGTTCACCATTACACTATCAGTGATATGTCAAACAGATTGCTTGCAATTATACATACATCAAACTTATGTATATGTCTAATAACTGTCACTCTACGCCTTTTTTTATTCAAAATGCTGTAGGCTTACTTGCGTTTCTTAATATGATTACTCTACAAAAACAGAGAAGCGTATGTTATAAAAAAAGTGTAGGCCTAATTTAACTGAATGATTTTCACATATTTATTATTTTGAATATGAATAGTATGCGTTGTTTAATTGTTTGGTTAGTGCTTATAAAGCAGATGTTACGCCATTTCGGAATAGGACAGTCAGCTAGAAACGAAGCTTTATCTTCGGATATTTTAAGCTTCATGCTATTGCTTGTCAAAAAGACTTCGACACTCTTCAAAGCGTTTCATGAAGTGGTACGTTGTGTTTCAGTACCTGTGCCGAGCCCGAATCTCGTCCGACACAGAGCGGAGTGAAACATCACTGTTTCGATACAATTAGTCCGTTCCAAGCACAGGTGGACTGAAACAGCCTTATTTTGAAACAACGATACAGTTTCTGTGTCTGGCTCGAGATCGAATCTGCTCCGGTTATCTGAGACAGGGGCGAAATGAAACACCACTGTTTCGAAACGGTGAACCACAGCCGTTCCGAAACACTGAAACAGTTCCACGTATCGATACACTGTATCGAAACATAGAAACAGTGGCCAAGTCTAGTTGGATGTGAACAGTGCATAGCGTTGCGCAGTGGTGGATGTGGGGAGAGAGATGTTTTGAGAGCGGACCATCTGGACGTGCGTCCGTCGGAAAAAGGAAATTTGTAAGACTGGATGTCATTAACATATTGTAAGAGGTCCATGATTAAGGAATTAGTTGCTAGTGCACTCGAGCAGATGTAATTTCGATGGATTGCTCATGCGCTGCCTGCGATATGTAAGCTATAAGAGAATCTCAGACCAAAGAGCAGTGTTGAGTGCAGTAGGAACTGTGTGTTAGTAGCAGTAAGTAGTAGATAGCAGTCTGGTGTATCGTGTTGGCTGGGTAGGTCGTGGTGGAGCGATGGCGGAGCCTGAGCGTTGTAGTATAAGGTAAAAGCAGCCTCGCGCATATGTAGTATTGTTATATCAAGTCCCATGTAATTGTTTTAAAAATATCTCTTAATAATAATCTTTCTCATAAAAAGTAACTTTTGACAATCATTCATTTCAATTTAAAGAATTTACTAATTTCTCCAATCCTTGGTCATCCCGACTATTGTAAAGAAAAATCAGTTGTTATTTTTTATATATGACAAATCTATCGGCCAGCATTGCACAGAGCTGAGCCAGAAAAATTTCTTATAGGAGCAGATATATATATGCGTTATCCGGCTACCTTATTGAGGTAAGAATTTCAATTTATTCAGAATGATCTTTCAGGGCCATGACGCAGCACTGCTGACGTCCAAAATTTACCAGTTTAAATTCTCAGGCAATTATTGAAAGGTTATAAGTGAGTTACAATTTTTATTCAGAGATTAGTCACATTGTATTATTGGTAGGTTACGAAATTTTACTGTTGGGAGGTTTTGGAGTGTATCTGTTGGAAGGTAACGCTGAATGTGAATTATATACTTATATTCTTTTTACTGTTGGTAGGTTACACTAAATCTGAATTATATATAATATTATTTTACTGTGGGGAGGTTACAATATATGACTTTTGAACACTATTAAGGTAAATACATTGTTTTCCATCAAAATCTTTCATTTGGTAACTATGCCTATCAGTAGTTAGTGCCTTCAATAGTTAGATCTTTTATTTAGCTGGCAGTATTGGCGCTCACTGTATTGCAGTAGTTCGAGTGACGAAGATTTTTGTGAGGTAAGTGATTCATGAAAGGTATAGGTTATTGTTAGTCGGGGCCATTCTTTTGTAGGGATTATTGAAAGTCACATTGCGTTGCGCTAAAAACATTGTGTGTCGGTTTAGTGTTGGTCAGAATAAGTAAAGAGATAAATGTCTGAGTACGTTCAGTTTTGCTCAGCTGTTTGAAAAGCAGATAACATAAGAAGTTTACCAGCACAGTAATACATAATTTTTCTAAGGGGATGTTTCATAAGTTATCCTTCCCCAAAACATTTTCTGTGTGTTCTTTTCAGTTCAAGTTCTTCGTAATTGTAATTCCTAGGTATTTTGTTGAATTTACAGCCTTTATCTTGACTGATTTATCGTGTAACCGAAGTTTAACGGATTACTTTTAGCACTCAGGTGGATGCCTTACACTTTTCATCATTTGGGCCAATTTCCAATTTTCGCACCATACAGATGTCTATTCTAAATCGTTTTGCACTATGTTTTGATCTTCTGATGACTTTACTAGACATAAATGACATCATCTTCCGCAAACAACCCAAGACAGCTGCTCAGATTGTCTCCTAAATCATTTATATAGGTAAGGAACAGCAGAGGGCCTCTAACACCATCCTGGTGAATGGAAGAAATCACTTTTCTTTTACTCGATGACTTTCCGCCATTTACCATCAAGTGGGACCACTCCGACAGGAAATCACGACTCCAGTCATATAATTGAGACGATATTCCAGAAGCACGCAATTTGATTACAAGCCGCTTGTGTGGTTCAGTGTCAAAAGCCTTCTGGAAATCTAGAAATACGGAATCGATTTGAAATCCCTTGTCAATATCATTCATCAGTTCGTTTGAGTAAGGCGCTAGTTGTGTTTCGCAAGAACGATGTTTTCTAAATCCATGTCGACTATGTGTCAATAGATCGTTCTCTTCGAGGTACTTAATAATGTTCGAGCACAATATACACTACTGCCCATTAAAATTGCTACACCAAGAAGAAATGCAGATGTTAAACGGGTATTCATTGGACAAATATATTATACTAGAACTGACGTGAGATTGCATTTTCACGCAATTTGGGTGCATAGATCCTGAGAAATCAGTACCCAGAACAAACACCTCTGGCCGTAATAACAGCCTTGATACGCCTGGGCATTGAGTCAAACTGAGCTTGGATGGCATGTACAGGTACAGTTGCCTATGCAGCTTCAACACGATAACACAGTTCACCAAGAGTAGTGACTGGCGTATTGTGACGAGCCAGTTGCTCGGCCACCATTGATCAGATGTTTTCAATTGGTGAGAGATCTGGAGAATGTGCTGGCCAGGGCAGTACCTTTCTGTATTCAGAAAGGCCAGTACAGTACCTTCAACATGCGGTCGTGCATTATCCTGCTGAAATATAGGGTTTCGCAGGGACCGAATGAAGGGTAGAGCTACGGGTCGTAACACATCAGAAATGTAGCGTCCACTGTTCAGAGTGCCGTCAATGCGAACAATCCTGCTGAAATGTAGGGTTTCACAAGGATCGAATGAAGGGGAGAGCCACTGTCGTACATCTGAAATGTAACGTCAACAGTTCAAAGTGCCGTCAATGCGAACAAGAGGTGACGAAGACGTGTAACCTATGGCACCCCATACCATCACTCCAGGTGATATGCCAGTATGGCGATGACGATTACACGCTTCCAATGTGTTTTAAAGGCGGTGGCTCGTTTTATTTTACAGGTTACTATCCCTCTGTGTAGGGGCTGTAATTTGTGATATTCCCTTTTTTAAAACCAGCAAGGTAAAACAGAGGCCACTACTTCCTCCACATCAAGGGGATTTAGTGCTCACGTACTCACACTGAGCCGTGAACACTTCCCAGTTTATCAATTGGGGATAATTGAAAATTATTATTACTATTATCGGTGCCATGCGTGGAATGGTAGTGCCAGGCGCGCGATATTGAATCTTGATCCTATCATTAATGACGCGAGACATTCACGACCTTGTAGCAACCGTTATAGTTCTTCATTATTCTACTGTGACACTAAGGACGGTTTCACACAATGAAAGGGAGAATGTACAGATTAAAGGACTCATTTATTTAACAGTTCAATACTGAACAATTATACAATCAAATGGGGGTGGGGGAAAAAAGAATTGAGTTCAGCAGCTTGCCCCAACGCTCGTTCATGATAAGCCACGATAGCAGGAGACAAGGAATTTTAGGGACGATCGCTGTATTATCAAATGGGGTACAATTTACTAAAGGAAGGCGTTGCAGGCATGCAACGACCACCACCATGAATCAGCCAAAGACTAAGAAAGATGTTACTGTTGGTGAATCGCTAGGTAGCCTCCTGTACTAAAGGAATACAACCAGCAAGACGCGAAACTATTCCTATAACTTTAGCTCGCGGTCCGACTACGTTAACGAAACATGAAGGGGCGCCAGACACTCACCACGTGGCGTAGGACAAAGGGCACAAGTTTTCAAGCTAGGAAGACATAAATTCTGAGTCGAATTTTACACAGGAGAACTGAAAGAGCTACTGTCGGATGAAGTGGAAAAGTGAGCATGAATGTATGCACTTTAGTGCCGTACTGCAAGCTTCTGTGACTAACCAACACGTCTCGCACATTATGCCCGACTGTATAAGGAAAACCCTAGAGTCTTATAACACGGAAAACATGGCATAAACCGTAATTCAAGGAGCGCACATCAGTAAAATGACCTATAAGGTTCCCTCTGGGCCGCAGGGCACGAATCTACAGTGCACAGCGGCGCTCATGCTTACCGAACTTCATCTCCTGGAAGCAGCTCCTCCGGCCTCAGGCACGGTCACACTAGAACTGACCACTGCTCTTTGCCCGAATGCCGGACATTTGCCACGCCGGACATTTGCCACACTTGCCCCTTCCCCAGGTAGCGTGAGTAGCGATCCCTCAGGTAAGGGACGCCCTTCCCCGCACTACCTCTGTCCGCTTTCAAACCGCCGTCTCCACATCTTACTCGATACAACCAGTACGTAAGGGACCTTCTTCTTCGACATCTTGGCCAAATACAGAGCTTCTTTTCCGAAATCGAAATATTTATAACTTTTGGGAAACGAAAGCAATACCGACGATTATGTCAGTATGTAATTAGTTCTGCTAAGTATAAATATAGATTCCCCTGTCTGTACGGTAGCTTGCTTTCACGATGAAATGAGAATGCGAATGTACGCTAATCATTTCTTTTTGATAACTGCATTTGTGCCTACTTTAATTACTACAACTGCTTACCCAAAAGACAATAGGGAAAGAATAAATGGGTTTGTGAATGTTTGAAAATAAGAACGACGTACTCCAAATTAATTTACTCTCTAAAAACATTAGTTAGTAAAGTGTAGCGGGACAATGTTCAAAACGTAACTGAAAACACGTTCACTAAATAGAGATAAGAACATCTATGATTGACATGTCATCTAAAGTCGACTTACAATTTTAAAATGTTAGAAATAAGGAAATGAAGTAGTACAGAATGCTACACTTGTAACGTATATTGTTGTTCTACATTGTTTGCCTCTGGTATTCACAGGGTCACAGAGAAAGCATCTTAGGTTCTGGAGGGAAAAGCCGTAATTGTAATTATCTTCACTACTACAGAAACAAGAAGGACAACTTAAGGAAAAATCATGCAAGCTCACAATCGACTTTGAAGCAGATAGTTACTGTGACTTAGTTGGGCAGAGGTTATATTCGACAACCGAAATAAATTAATAACTGGCTCCTTTTATCGGCCCCCTGCCTCAGATGAAACACTTGCTGAACAGTTCAAAGAAACGAAAACTTGAGTTTCATCACAAATAGGTGCCCTACTCATACAATTATAGTTGGCAGTTACTTCAATCTACCTTCCGCATGTTGACAAAAATACAAAATGGCTCTGAGCACTATGGGACTTAACATCTATGGTCATCAGTCCCCTAGAACTTAGAACTACTTAAACCTAACTAACCTAAGGACATCACACAACACCCAGTCATCAAGAGGCAGAGAAAATCCCTAACCCCGCCGGGAATCGAACCCGGGCACCCGGGCGCGGGAAGCGAGAACGCTACCGCACGACCACGAGCTGCGGACCGACAAAAATACATTTTCATACCCTATTGTAAAGAGAAAACAACTTCCGTAATTGTTCTAAATGCTTTTTTTAAAATTATTTTTAACAATTAGTTGACGAGGCCATTCAAATTGTAAATGGTTACGAAAACACACTTGAACTCTTAGCCACAAATAATCCTGAGCATCACGACGGATACAGGGATTAGTGAACTCGCAGTCGTAGCGAGGCTCACTTCCGTAACAAAAAAATTCACCAAAACTAAACGCGAACTATATATATTTATAAAAGCAGCTAAATATTCGGGTGACGTCTTTCCAAGAGGTAGTCTCCAATCCTTCCAAACTATGTAAATTAAGACCATATGTGGCTTAAGTTCAAAGAAATAGTATCAACAGCACTCGAGATATTCGTACCAAATAAATTAATAAGAGACGGAACTGATTCCCCATGGTACACAAAACACGACGGAAAGCTGTTGCAGGAGCACCGCAAAAGGCACGTATAATTTAGACGAACGCAAAATCTCCAAGATTGGTGAAGTTTTACTGAGGCTCGAAATTTGGTACGGATTTCAATGCGAGATGCATTTAATAGCTTCCACAACGAAACTCGCTCTAGAAATGTGCCGGAAAATCCAAAGAGATACTGGTCCCATGTTAAGTAAACCAGCGGAAAGGCTCAGTAAGTACCTTTACTGCGCGACAGCGACGGTAATGTTACTGTAGACAGTGCCACTAAAGTGGAGTTAGTAAATGCATTTTCCGAAATTCCTTCACCAAAGAAGACGAAGAAAATATTCCAGAATTCGAAATGAGAACAGCTGCAAACAAAATGAGAACAGCTGCAAACAAAATGAGAACAGCTGCAAACATAATTTAGAAGTAGATATCCCTAGTGTTACAAAGCAACTGAAATTACACTGTCAGTGACAGAGGAAATTATCAAATATCTTTTCAAAAAGTCTCTAATGTATGTATAAGAAAAGTAGGTCTAATACATTTGTTTCTGATGTTCTTTAGTAACAATTAATTTTCAGTAGTAAGCTCCTTGCTTTTACTGACCTGTTTAAAGATAATCAACAATTTAGTAAGAAATTTTAATTTTTAAAGGACTATATTTAAATGTACTTAAGTAGATTTACATCTACTATACATGTTTGCAGCTAAACTTAAATAAAAAATATTTGAGGTGCCAAAATTGTCAACCTTAGGATCAGATCAGTTTTGGGATGTCAATTTTAGGTGCAATTCAAAGGTTCAGTTCCCATTTTCTTTTACAAAAGCGTATGCTATCAGTTTAACAAACCATGATATTTTAGGTGATAGTTGCGGTTCTGAAGCTTCAGAAAATTATTTTATAACTCACAATTATTTAATAGTATGGCCATAATATTGGAAGGAAGAAAAAGTTATCCTAACGTGACAACAATAGGGATACTTTTGTGAGGCTTGAAACACTTTTTAATTTTTACATTAAAGGCTGATTCGCATCACACTTTGCACAGGCTTTGGACCGTGAAAATGATAAATGACCATCTACCATTCTGGCGTGTGTAAAATCAGCCTAAACACGCTGCTTCAATGTTTTAATAATTTTATCTCAGTAATCTGCGAGGACTCAGTGGTCTTCATAGTTTTTAATACATTATTTTTAACGTATTTTAGTCCAGTTTCTGAATATGGGCAATGGCTTTCAAGCAAGGCCTAATGTTGCCAGTCTCTTCATAATTCTTTACGATTATCCTGTCGTCCAGCTCCAAGTACTTCTTCTTCCTCTTCTTACCTTCAAGATTCATTTCCAATTTCATGTACATGCAGTTTGTGAGCTCTGCTTCCTTTTTCAAGCACTCCATCAAATAGTTGGTTCTAGGGTGAGGGTTTCCAATAGTACTATTTATTTTGTTTTGCCATCCTTCAACAGTGTTCGTCGTTCGGTGCCTTTTTCTGTAACAGCCCCACATTTCTATTGCGATATCCTCATTCTCTAGCCAGTTATCCACAAAGTAGTCACGAAAATGAGAGAATCTTCCGTTATCAGGAGCTTCTGCGTGAATCTCAATCCATCCATTGCTTACGTCCTCCGGTTTTACAACAGCCAGCGCTGCACACACGGTGACGTGAAGTCTTAAATCCTCGTTCTAGCGGTACTCCTCAATTAGACCGATAACTTTAATTCTTCTCCATAAACTCTTCTTCATATGGAAATAGAATCCATATATTTCAGTTGTGGGAAAAACTTGACGAATGGTCGATATCGCAGCTGCTTCAAAGTCCACCTTTACTTGTTTAGGACACCACTCAGAGACTGCCTGTTTTTTATCAGACGAAACAGACGAACATATGTGTCTTTCTTCTTATTAGGGAGCAGTGCAAATACAATAGGAAGAACGTTTGTTTCTTTAATTGGGCCTCCTAAGTCTACGTGTGTGGTGAAGGGCTGTGCAAACTGCTTGCTGCATCTCTTAAATGTTCCATCCATAAAAAAAAAAAAAAAAAAAAAATGGGCACATGTTTTTAAAATTTCTTTTCCTTTGCTTCCACTAAAAATTATTGTTCTCGCCTCTAATCGATCGTCTTCCAGAAGAAAACTACTGCCATCTCTCATTTTTAATAGATCTTCATGAAGATCAATTTCATAAGAGTTCTTAGGCTCTTGTTGGTTCCCCCGCTCTTGACTCTATCGACGACGCATGGTTCTCTTCATAGATTCTTAATTAGGCATCACTGTAACAAAGTCACAAACTGTATTATGTAGATTTCCCATTTCATCCGCGTATATCTCCGATAACTGTGTAGTTTCTTCTCGAGACCTTCTCTTCGCCCTTTCCACTTGCTTTCTTACTTTCAGAGCTGCATCGTCAGGTGGTCCACAGAGATGTTCTAATACGCTCAACACTTCTCCGTTCCTCGAAAGCAGCTTTCCCTTGCAGTGATCCGCTTTTCGGGGTAAGCACATCAAAAATGGCTCTGAGCACTATGGGACTTAACATCTGTGGTCATCAGTCCCCTAGAACTTAGAACTACAGGGTTATTACAAATGATTGAAGCGATTTCACAGCTCTACAATAACTTTATTATTTGAGATATTTTCACAATGCTTTGCACACACATACAAAAACTCAAAAAGTTTTTTTAGGCATTCACAAATGTTCGATATGTGCCCCTTTAGTGATTCGGCAGACATCAAGCCGATAATCAAGTTCCTCCCACACTCGGCGCAGCATGTCCCCAGCAATGAGTTCGAAAGTATCGTTGATGCGAGCTCGCAGTTCTGGCACGTTTCTTGGTAGAGGAGGTTTAAACACTGAATCTTTCACATAACCCCACGGAAAGAAATCGCATGGGGTTAAGTCGGGAGAGCGTGGAGGCCATGACATGAATTGCTGATCACGATCTCCACCACGACCGATCCATCGGTTTTCCAATCTCCTGTTTAAGAAATGCCGAACATCATGATGGAAGTGCGGTGTAGCACCATCCTGTTGAAAGATGAAGTCGGCGCTGTCGGTCTCCAGTTGTGGCATGAGCCAATTTTCCAGCATGTCCAGATACACGTGTCCTGTAACGTTTTTTTCGCAGAAGAAAAAGGGACCGTAAACTTTAAACCGTGAGATTGCACAAAACACGTTAACTTTTGGTGAATTGCGAATTTGCTGCACGAATGCGTGAGGATTCTCTACCGCTCAGATTCGCACATTGTGTCTGTTCACTTCACCATTAAGAAAAAATGTTACTTCATCACTGAAAACAAGTTTCGCACTGAACGCATCCTCTTCCATGAGCTGTTGCAACCGCGCCGAAAATTCAAAGCGTTTGACTTTGTCATCGGGTGTCACGGCTTGTAGCAATTGTAAACGGTAAGGATTCTGCTTTAGCCTTTTCCGTAAGATTTTCCAAACCGTCGACTGTGGTACGTTTAGCTCCCTGCTTGCTTTATTCGTCGACTTCCGCGGGCTACGCATGAAACTTGCCCGCACGCGTTCAACCGTTTCTTCGCTCACTGCAGGCCGACCCGTTGATTTACCCTTACAGAGGCATCCAGAAACTTTAAACTGCGCATACCATCGCCGAATGGAGTTAGCAGTTGGTGGGTCTTTGCTGAACTTCGTCCTGAAGTGTCGTTGCACTGTTATGACTGACTGATGTGAGTGCATTTCAAGCACGACATACGCTTTCTCGGCTCCTGTCGCCATTTTGTCTCACTGCGCTCTCGAGGGCTCTTGCGACAGAAACCTGAAGCGCGGCTTCAGACGAACAAAACTTTATGAGTTTTTCTGCGTATCTGTAGTGTGTCGTGACCATATGTCAATGAATGGAGCTACAGTGAATTTATGAAATCGCTTCAATCATTTGTAATAGCCCTGTACTTAAACCTAACCAACCTAAGGACATCACACACAGCCATGCCCGAGGCAGGATTCGAACCTGCGACCGTAGCAGTCGCGCGGTTCCGGACTGAGCGCCTAGAACCGCTAGACCACCGCGGCCGGAAGAGCACATCCACGTAACAACACCTTCTTTAGATTCCCTCTGTTTAAGATACGCGTAACCTTTGTAATGAGCAGGAGGCCTGCCCTTGTTCTTTGTAATAACTTCCATACTGAGGGTCACGTTAGGAACTTCGAAAGCAAACTGGGCGGCCGGGTGAGGAGGAGGAGCAGGAGGAGGAGGAGGAGGAGGGGGGGGGGAGGGGACAAGGGACCCGACCCTTCGGAGCAGGTAAAACCGTGGCAAATGTCCGCCGTGGCAAATGTCCGGACACCCTTTGTCCACAATCCAGCCGCGGAGGGCGGTTGGCGCCCGCCCGCAAAATCGGGCGCGCACCTGAACTGGCCAATCATAGGGCCGGAATTTCACAGGGAGGCGACCTCACGACGTTAAAGTTGAGAAGAAATATCAGTTACAAGGTTGGTAAGGCAGGTTGGGGAACTGAGAGCAGGAGAAACTTTGGCCACTACTGAACTTTCAAACGCCACCCCGTGCTACCCTGGCGATCGGAAAAAGGATAGGAAACGGGGAGCCATCATGGCTGCTAGGAAGACTGCTGCCCTTGCTCGTAAATAAAGAAAATTCCTGGCGCCAAACTCCTCTCACAGATCAGTGTGAGACAAGCTGTAAAAATCGTCAAATAAATCAGGCAACCCATATAAATTATTAATATCACCTGAATTATTAGTTTACCGAATGCGAGAATGCGTGGATTAGAAATATGAAATAAGAGCACTGAATGGTGAATGAAGTGCACGTCTTTCAATGCGTTCACCGCGATGTCGCCAAACACTGATGCGACCATCATGATGCTGTAATCAGAACCTGGATTCATCCAAAAAAATTACGTTTTGCCATTCGTACACCCAGGTTCGTCGTCGAGTGCACCATCGCAGGCGCTCCTGTCAGTGATGCAGTGTCAATGGTAACCGCAGCCATAGTCTCCGAACTGATAGTCCATGCTGCTGCAAACGTCGTCCAACTGTTCGTGCAGATGGTTGTCGTCTTGCAAACGTTCCCATCTGATGACTCAGGGATCGAGACGTGGCTGCACGATCCATTACAGCCATGCGGATAAGATGCCTGTCATTTCGACTGCTAGTGATATGAGGCCATTGGGATCCAGTACGGCGTTCCGTATTACGCTCCTGAACCCACCGATTCCATATTCTGCTAACAGTCATTGGATCTCGACCAACGCGAGCGGCAATGTCGCGGGGGGTACGCATTTCTCCTCGTTACACGAAGCATTACACAACGTTTCACCAGGCAACGCCGGCCAACTGCTGTTTGTGTTGAAAACTTTCCTCATATTAGCACGTTGTAGGTGTCGCGACCGGCGTCAACCTTGTGTGAATGCTCTGATAAGCTAATCATTTGCATATCGCAGCATATTCCTCCTGTCGGTTAAATTTCGCGTCTGTAGCACGTCATCTTCGTGGTGTAGCAATTTTAATTGCCAGTAGTGTAAATTTCACACTCAGCAAATATTATGTAATAGGCACCAAACACAAAATCATAGCGACTCCTATTTTTCGTTGCAAACTTTTTCGAATTCCTCGCAGAGTCTTACTTCCACGTAAATATCACAATAACTATGACTATTAATGAAATGGTGGTCGCATCATCACGAACCTGTCGTATAAAGCCATTAGTAACGCAAAAATGAAATTTTTTTACCGAATCGTTTCCGTGAATTCGTTTGAGAACGATTGCACGGCGTGCGCCTGGATTTTGTCATCGCCGACCGGCCGAAAGGTGGCAAACGCTGTTCGACTTACCCTTACGAACAAACGAATGAACTCGCCCAGCGAAAACTGGTCACCGCGCAGTTGGTAAAAGTGCGGCGGTCGGTAAACCACGTGAATCCAGTTGCGGGGACCGGACCGGAGGAAGAGCAACCGCTCAGAAGAAGTCTGCTAAGCGGCCGGCCGCGTCAGCGGGATACTAGCCCTGCAGCTTATTTCCCAGTTACCATCCGCTATTTAATTAAGTCCGCAGAGGGTGCAAGCGCCGCCAAAAGCCCGGCGCGCCGCCGTGATTCGCAGGCCCGCTCGAGCGGACGTAATCGGCGAAGATTAAATGGCGTCCACGAGAGTGCAGACTCCGGCGTCGGCGACAGTCTCCGCTCTGGAAGGGGAAAGGAGGGGGGGGGGGCGATGTTAATTCCGAGCAAGCGACACGGATGCTGCACCGAGGAGCTCTCCACTTGCTGTGTCTTGCGAGTTTCCAGCTGCTGCACGCTTCACACTGCAACTTAAACTACTTAATAAAAGCAAGTCTTCCGGTCCAGACTGTACACCAATTAGGTTCCTTTCAGAGTATGTTGTTGCAATAGCTCCGTACTTAACAATCGTACACAACTGCTAACTCGACGAAAGATCCGTACCCAAAGACTGGAAAGTTACTCAGGTCACACGATTATTCGATAGTAGTCGTAATCCACTAGATTATAGGCCCAGATCATTAACGTCCTTCCCCATAAACGATGGACCTTGCCGTTGGTGGAGAGGCTTGCGTGCCTCAGCGATACAGATGGCCGTACCGTAGGTGCAACCACAACGGAGGGGTATCTGTTGAGAGGCCAGACAAACGTGTGGTTCCTGAAGATGGGCAGCAGCCTTTTCAGTAGTTGCAGGGGCAACAGTCTGAATGATTGACTGACCTGGCCTTGAAACATTAACCAAAACGGCCTTACTGTGCTGGTACTGCCAACGGCTGAAAGCAAGGGGAAACTACGGCCGTAATTTTTCCCGAGGGCATGCAGCTTTACTGTATGGATAAATGATGATGGCGTCATCTGGGGTAAAATATTTCGGAGGTAAAATAGTCCCCCATTCGGATCTCCGGGCGGGGACTACTCAAGAGGATGTCGTTATCAGGAAAAAGAAAACTGGCGTTCTACGGATCGGAGTGTGGAATGTCAGATCCCTTAACCGGGCAGGTAGGTTAGAAAATTTAAGAAGGGAAATGGATAGGTTAAAGTTAGACATAGTGGGATTTAGTGAAGTTAGGTGGCAGGAGGAGCAAGACTTTTGGTCAGGTGAATACAGGGTTATAAACACAAAATCAAATAGGGGTAATGCAGGAGTAGCTTTAATAATGAATAGGAAAATAGGAGTGCGGGTAAGCTACTACAAACAGCATAGTGAACGCATTGTTGTGGCCAAGATACACACGAAGCCCATGCCGACTACAGTAGTACAAGTTTATATGCCAACTAGCTCTGCACATGATGAAGAAATTGAAGAAATGTATGATGAGCTAAAAGAAATTATTCAGGTAGTGAAGGGAGACGAAAATTTAATAGTCATGGGTGACTGGAATTCGAGAGTAGGAAAAGGGAGAGAAGGAAACATAGTAGGTGAATATGGATTGGGGCTAAGAAATGAAAGAGTTTTGCACAGAGCATAAGTTAATCATAGCTAACACTTGGTTCAAGAATCATGAAAGAAGGTTGTATACATGGAAGAATCCTGGAGATACTAGAAGGTATCAGATAGATTATATAATGGTAAGACAGAGACTTAGGAACCAGGTTTTAAATTGTAAGACATTTCCAGGGGCAGATGTGGACTCTGACCACAATCTATTGGTTATGAACTGTAGATTAAAACTGAAGAAACTGCAAAAAGGTGGGAATTTGAGGAGATGGGACCTGGATAAACTGAAAGAACCAGAGGTTGTACAGAGTTTCAGGGAGAGCATAAGGGAACAATTGACAGGAATGTGGGGAAGAAGTACAGTAGAAGAAGAATGGGTAGCTCTGAGGGATGAGGTACTGAAGGCAGCAGAGAATCAAGTAGGTAGAAAGAGGAGGGCTAGTAGAACTCCTTGGGTAACAGAAGAAATATCGAACTTAATTGATGAAAGGAGAAAATATAAAAATGCAGTAAATGAAGCAGGCAAAAAGAAATACAGACGTCTCAAAAATGTGAACGACAGGAAGTGCAAAATGGCTAAGCAGGGATGGCTAGAGGACAAATGTAAGGATGTAGAGGCTTATCTCACTAGGGGTAAGATAGGTACTGCCTACAGGAAAATTAAAGAGACCTTTGGAGAAAATAGAACCACTTGTACGAATATCAAGAGCTCAGATGGAAACCCAGTTCTAAGCAAAGAAGGGAAAGCAGAAAGGTGGAAGGAGTATATAGGGGGTCTATACAGGGGCGATCTTCTTGAGCACAACATCATGGAAATGGAAGAGGATGTAGATGAAGATGAAATGGGAGATACAATACTGCGTGAAGAGTTTGACAGAGGACAGAAAGACCTGAGTCGAAACAAGTCCCCGGGAGTAGACAACATTCCATTAGAACTACTGACGGCCTTTGGAGAGCCAGTCATGACTAAAATCTGGTGAGCAACGTGTATGAGACAGGCGAAATACCCTCAGACTTCAAGCGGGTGTTGACAGATGTGAAAATTACCGAACTATCAGTTTAATAAGCCACGGCTGCAAAATACTAACACGAATTCTATACAGACGAATGGGAAAACTGGTAGAAGCCGATCTCGGGGAAGATCAGTTTGGATTCCGTAGAAACATTGGAACACGTGAGGCAATACAGACCTTACGACTTATCTTAGAAGAAAGATTAAGGAAAGGCAAATCTACGTTTCTTTCATTTGTAGACTTAGAGAAAGCTTTTGACAATGTTGACTGGAATACTCTCTTTCAAATTTTAAAGGTGGCAGGCGTAAAATACAGGGAGCGAAAGGCTATTTACAATTTGTACAGAAACCAGATGGCAGTTATAAGAGTCGAGGGGCATGAAAGGGAAGCAGTGGTTGGGAATCGAGTGAGACAGGGTTGTTGCCTCTCCCCGATGTTATTCATAAATGGCTCTGAGCACTATGGGACTTAACATCTGTGGTCATCAGTCCCCTAGAACTTAGAACTACTTGAACCTAACTAACCTAAGGACATCACACACATCCATGCCCGAGGCAGGATTCGAACCTGCGACCGTAGCAGGCGCGCGGTTCCGGACTGAGCGCCTTAACCGCTAGACCACCGCGGCCGGCAATGTTATTCAATCTGTGTATTGAGCAAGCAGTAAAAGAAACAAAAGAAAAATTCGGAGTAGGTATTAAAATCCATGGAGAAGAAATAAAAACTTTGAGGTTCGCCGATGACATTGTAATTCTATCAGAGACAGCAAAGGATTTGGAAGAGCAGTTGAACAGAATGGACATTGTATTGAAAGGAGGATATAAGATGAACATCAACAAAACAAAATGAGGATAATAGAATGTTGTCTAATTAAGTCGGGTGATGATGAGGGAATTAGATTAGGGAATGAGACACTTAAAGTAGTAAAGGAGTTTTGTTATTTGGGGAGCAAAATAACTGACGATGGTCGAAGTAGAGATGACATAAAATGTAGACTGGCAATGGCAAAGAAAGCGTTTCTGAAGAAGAGAAATTTGTTAACATCGAGTATAGATTTAAGTATCAGGGAGTCGTTTCTGAAAGTATTTGTATGGAGTGTAGCCATGTATGGAAGTGAAACATGGACGACAAATAGTTTGGACAAGAAGAGAATAGAAGCGTTCGAAATGTGGTGCTACAGAAGAATGCTGAAGATTAGATGGGTAGATCACATAACTAATGATGAAGTATTGAATAGAATTGGGGAGAAGAGGAGTATGTGGCACAACTTGACAAAAAGAAGGGACCAGTTGGTAGGACATGTTCTGAGGCATCAAGGGATCACAAATTTAGCATTGAAGGGCAGCGTGGAGGGTAAAAATCGTAGAGGGAGACCAAGAGTTGAATACACTAAGAAAGAATCAGAAGGATGTAGGTTGCAGTAAGTACTGGGAGATGAAGTGGCTTGCACGGGATAGGGTGGCATGGAGAGCTGTATCAAACCAGTCTCAGGACTGAAGACCACAACAACAACATCATTAACGTCGATATGCGGCAGGATTTTGGAACATACACTACTGGCCATTAAAATTGCTACACCACGAAGATGACGTGCTACAGACGCGAAATTTAACTGACAGTAAGAAGGTGCTGTGATACGCAAATGATTAGCTTTTCAGAGCATTCACACAAGGTTGGCGCCTGTGGTGACACCTACAACTTGCTCACATGAGGAAAGTTTCCAACCGACTTCTCATACACAAACAGCAGTTGATCGGCGTTGTCTGGTTAAACGTTGTTGTGATGCCTCGTGTGAGGATGAGAAATGCGTACCATCACGTTTCAGACTTTGATAAAGGTCGGATTGTTGCCTATCGCGATTGCGGTTTATTGTATCGCGACATTGCTGCTCGCGTTCGTCAAGATCCAATGGCTGTTAGCGTAATATGGAATCGGTGGGTTCAGGAGAGTAATACGGATCACCGTGCTGAATCCCAACGGCCTCGTATCACTAGCAGTCGAGATGACAGGCATCTTATCCGCATGGCTGTAACGGATCGTGCATCCACGTCTCGATCGCTGAGTTTGCAAGACAACAACCATCTGCACGAACAGCTGGACGACGTTTGCAGCAGCATGGACTATCAGCTCAGAGACAATGGCTGCGGTTACCCTTGACGCTGCATCACAGACAGGAGCGCCTGCGATGATGTACTCAAAGACGCACCTGGGTGCACGAATGAGCAAAACGTCATTTTTTCGGATGAATCCACGTTCTGTTTACAGTATCATGATGGTCGCATCTGTGTTTGGTGACATCGCGTGGAACGCACATTCGAAGCATGTATACGTCATCGCCATACTGGCGTATCACGTGGGGTGATGGTATGGGGTGCCATCGGTTACACGTCTCGGTCACCTCTTGTTCGCATTGACAGCACTTTGAACTGTGGACGTTACATTTCAGATGTGTTACGACCCGTGGCTCTACCCTTCATTCGATCCCTGCGAAACCCTACATTTCAGCAGGATAATGCACGACCGCATGTTGTAGGTCCTGTACGGGCCTTTCTGGATACAGAAAATGTTCGACTGCTGCCCTGGCCAGCACATTCTCCATATCTCTCACCAATTGAAAACGTCTGGTCAATGGTGACCGAGCAACTGGCTCGTCACAATACGCCAGTCACTGTTCTTGATGAAATGTGGTATCATGTTGAAGCTGCATGGGCAGCTGTACCTGTACACGCCATTCAGGCTCTGTTTGACTCAATGCCCAGGTGTATCAAGGCCGTTATTCCGGCCAGAGGTGGTTGTTCTGGGTACTGATTCCTCAGGATCTATGCACCCAAATTGCGTGAAAGTGTAATCAATATGTCAGTTCTAGTATAATATATTTGCCCAATGAATACCTGTTTATCATCTGCATTTCTTCTTGGTGTAGCAATTTTAATAGCCTGTAGTGTAGCTAACATATCGATTTTGTGTTTAGACTTGGGTGGTGGTCTCAATCGGTCACCAATCGTGAGAAAACTTATCTGATACAGCACACTGAATTGCAATCGCGTGCGCCAGCAGTAGTACCACAGTGAAATATCCACAAAATGTCTCATATTTTATAAACGATTTCAGATATTGAAATGATATTTTGGCAAATGATAGCACACAAAGAGGAGAGTATTTTGCCATATGTTTATTATCCAAAACTTCATTATCTACTCTGTTATTCCACTAGCTACAGTCTTTTTTTAACGAAAGAATTTATTTTTAAGAGCCAACGATAACTAGTAAAACGAGAAATGTTACGGTTTGGGAACAACGTGATTGAAGACGTTACACGTGCTTTTTTATAAGCTACTTACCTTAGTTTTCGTCAGTTCCTCAATAAACATAACAAACCACAGTTTCTGAATTCTCTCGCAGTTTTGTCTGCACAACAAACAAGAAGCGAATTTTAACATAGCAACAGGAGATATATGTAGATTTTAGTCAAAATTCGGCCCTGAGAGGATGCTTCTCTGAAAGTTACAAACGGTTAACAAGCCAAACGAAAATAAATCGCTGCGTTTTCAGCTGAATTCTTTTTCGATACTAACCACAGCAAAGGTGACAGATCTTTCTGAATGGTTACCATACAAGTGTGCATGTGGAGGGGCTCCATTTAATATTTATAAAACAACTTCCCCACACCTGCCCTGCCGACTGCGCATCTACCGGGCACGGTATTTTGCATCGAATGCACACGAGACACTTAAGGCTGGTCAACACGCTGTGATCCGTCCACACAGATACACCTGTGCTGACATACTCTGGTGTACAAAACTTAAAGACGAAACTAACTTTCGCATGATGTGTCGCTGCCAAGTAACACAGCTCGATGAAGCTTTGACCATACATAGAAAGACCTGCTACAGTGTAGTGCATTGCAGAAGATAACAAAATGAAATATACAATGAGAGGATCATACATGACGGTTTTATTCTAACACAATAATTACTCCGAGGTTTCTGTGATTCATGATGATCCACTGGACATTACAAAAGGTGAGACATGGTTAGTAACAGGGAGAACGATGACAATGGGCAACAATACATGCTCTGCAACGCGCACCCATGGCGATCACAACGTGGGTGAGAAGTGCTAGCAGTCAGGGGTTCCATTCGTCCACCAGAAAAATTGATAGTGTAAGTTTTGATAGCAAAAATTGCAGTTATTATTATTAGCTTGGTGACAGACATACAGATATGTCTAAAGCTCTGTCTCTGACAATATTATCGTTGTGTATACTTCTTCTCTAAAAACTGCAAGGCAATCTAGCGAAACTTTATTAACGTTGCCGTTCGGAGTGGCCAAGCGGTTCTAGGCACTACAGTCTGGAACCGCGCGACTGCTACGGTCGCAGGTTCGAATCCTGCCTCGGGCATGGATGTGTGTGATGTCCTTAGGTTAGTTTGGTTGAAGTAGTTCTAAGTTCTAGTGGACTGATGACCATAGATGTTGAGTCCAATAGTGCTCAGAGCCACATCAACCATTTTTTTTCCTCAGATCTTTCTTTTCTTTGGACACTTTGATTAGCAAAAACTCTAATTATTCCACACTGTCCGTAGTCAATAATCACGTAACTGGTCACAACAAAGATATGAAAATTAGTTTCAATGTATGCCTACACAAAACTGACAAAAACCCTCCAGTGCGCGAGCGAACAACAACTAAATGCAGCAAAAATGGCAAATTAGCAAAAATCCTCGGTTAATACCAATATCTCCTCTGGTGCTAATAACACGTTCAGGGCAGGCTGCTACCTCACCTGATCTGGCTTCTCTACATGCCACTCTGCGTCCGACTAATGTCAACAATTGTTTGCTCGCTACCACTCGCGATAATTGATGTGTTGGTAAATGTGCCAACACCTTGTAGATAGAGGCGGCCTAAATGCACGCTATCTAACGCAGACGGGCGTGAATTCTGGAACAGGATAAGTAGTGAATGCTAATAAGAAAAGTATGCAGCTCCTCGAATACTTAACTTTTATTTATCCTTGTGGTACATCGCTCTTGATAATACAGATAAGACTATCTTCAGATACGGTTAATGGCGCCTTGCTAGGTCGTAGCCATGGACTTAGCTGAAGGCTATTCTAACTGTCTCACGGCAAATGAGAGAAAGGCTTCGTCCGTGTAGTCGCTAGCAAAGTCGTCGTACAACTGGGGCGAGTGCTCTTCCGTATCTCGAGACCTGCCTTGTGGTGGCGCTCGGTCTGCGATCACACAGTGGCGACACGCGGGTCCGACATGTACTAAATGGACCGTGGCCGATTTAAGCTACCACCTAGCAAGTGTGGTGTCTGGCGGTGACACCACAATAATAACATCTCAGGCTCACAGTTTGTTGTGTATGCACGCAACAGCAGAAGAATCAGTAGGGAAATTAAAAAAAAAAAAGTTGCTGGATGGTCGATGTGACCGCATTACAATATGGCTCCCCAACTAGTTTCACATGTGTTCGCTGGTATCTAAGCCGGGGGAACAGGCAGATTAGTCCATTCGCCGAATATCCTCTCGTACTAGAAGCTCCAGAGGTCTCTTTAATTTGCATGGATATCAAGAGCTCAGATGGAAACGCAGTTATAAGCAAAGAAGGGAAAGCAGAAAGGTGGAAGGAATATATAGAGGGTCTATACAAGGGCAATGTTCTTGAGGACAATTTTATAGAAAACGAAGAGAATGTAGATGAAGACGAAATAGGAGATATGATACTGCGTGAAGAGTTTGACAGAGCACTGAAAGACCTAAGTCGAAACAAGGCCCCGGGAGTAGACAACATTCCATTAGAACTACTGACAGTCTTGGGAGAGCCAGGCCTAACAAAACTCTATCATCTAGTGAGCAAGATGTATGAGACAGGCGAAATACCCTCAGACTTCAAGAAGAATGTAATAATTCCAATCCCAAAGAAAGCAGGTGTTGACAGATGTGAAAATTACCGAACTATCGGTTTGATAAGTCACAGCTGCAAAATACTAACACGAATTCTTTGCAGACGAATGGAAAAACTGTTAGAAGCCAACCTCGGGGAAGATCTCTATGGATTCCGTAGAAATGCTGGAACACGTGAGGCAATACTGACCCTACGACTTATCTTAGAAAATAGATTAAGGAAAGGCAAACCTACGTTTCTTTCATTTGTAGACTTAGAGAAAGCTTTTGACAATGTTGACTGGAATATTCTCTTTCAAATTCTAAAGGTGGCAGGCGTAAAATACAGGGAGCGAAAGGCTATTTACAATTTGTACAGAAACCAGATGGCAGTTATAAGAGTCGAGGGGTATGAAAGGGAAGCAGTGGTTGGGAATCGAGTGAGACAGGGTTGTAGCCTCTCCCCGGTGTTATTCAGTCTATATATTGAGTTAGCAGTAAAGGAAATAAAAGAAAAACTCGGAGTAGGAATTAAAATCCATGGAGAAGAAATAAATACTTTGAGGTTCGCCGATGACATTGTAGTTCTGTCAGAGACAGCAAAGGACTTGGAAGAGCATTTGAACGGAATGGACAGTTTCTTGAAATGAGGATATAAGATGAACATCAACAAAAGCAAAACGAGGATAATGGAATGTAGTCGAATTAAATCGGGCGATGCTGCGGGAATTAGATTAGGAAATGAGACGTTTCAAGTAGTAAATGAGTTTTGCTATTTGGGGAGCAAAATAACTGATGATGGTCGAAGTAGAGAGGATATAAAATGTAGACTGGCAGTGGCAAGGAAAGCGTTTCTGAAGAAGAGAAATTTGTTAACAACGAATGTAGATTTAAGTGTCAGGAAGTCGTTTCTGAAAGTATTTGTATGGGGTGTAGCCATGTATGCAAGTGAAACATGGACGATAAATAGTTTGGACAAGAAGAGAATAGAAGCTTTTGAAATGTGGTGCTGCAGAAGAAAGCTGAAGATTAGATGTGTAGACACATAACTAATGAGGAGGTATTGAACAGAATTGGAGAGAAGAGAAATTTGTGACATAACTTGACTAAAAGAAGAGATCGGTTGGTAGAGCATATTCTGAGGCATCAAGGGATCACCAATTTAGTATTGGAGGGCAGCGTGAAGGGTAAAAAGCGTAGAGGGAGACCAAGAGATGAATACAGGAAACAGTTTCAGAAAGATGTAGGTTGCAGTAGGTACTGGGAGATGAAGAAGCTTGCACAGGATAGAGTAGAATGGAGAGCTGCATCAAACCAGTCTCAGGACTGAAGACAACAACAACAACAAATAAGAGGCTACCAGTTGATGAGCCAATGACTTTATTTGATGAAGTATTGAATAGATTTGAGGAGGAGTTTGTGGCACAACTTGACAAAAAGAAGGGACCAGTTAGTAGGACATGTTGTGAGGCATCAAGGGATCACAAATTTAGCATTGGAGGTAAGGGTGGAGGGTAAAAATCGTAGAGCGAGACCAAGAGATGAATACACTAAACAGATTCAGAAGGATGTAGGTTGCAGTAGGTACTGGGAGATGAAGAAGCTTGCACAGGATAGAGAAGGATGGAGAGCTGCATCAAACCAGTCTCTGGACTGAAGACCACAACAACTACTAGAAGCTCCTCCACCTACGCAGTTCGATCCGATCGCGCATTGTCATCCATAAAAATGAAGTCAGAGTCGAATGACCACTGAAAAGGTGCACATGGGGATGGAGTACAGCGTCGCAATAACGTTGACCTATGAGTACCGGGTTCAAAGATTTGGAGGTACCCTGACATGATGATAGGTGGGAATATGTAATGCACTCAGGAACATTGGAGAGCAGAATCGTTTTGGTGGGCCAAGTGCTACTGTGCGGGGATACATAATGTTGCAGGGGCATACTGACTTCCATATCTTTGAAAATGGTACACTCACCGGTCAACGTTGTGGCAGTCTACTGCTTCCCCATGTGCATTGTTTCAGGTATGGATTCGGCCCTGATTTCATTTTTGTGGATCACACTATGCGGCAGCATCGAACATCGCAGTTGGAGGAACTCCTGGAGACAAGATTTATTCGGCGAATGGACTGTCCAGCTCCTTCGCCTTATTTAAATCTCACCGAGCACGTGTGGGATGCGTTGGAGAGACGTTCGACACCCAGCAGTTGTCAACCTCGCAGGTGCAGGAATGTAAAGCCCTACCACTGGAACTTCTTACCGAAATCGTGGCCAGCATGGGAGCACGTTGCAGAGCATGCACTGTGTTTGTCAAAAATCACACACCCTATGAGGAGTCATGAGCCTCCTTTTATAATACCCAGGCGACCATCGTAAACCACAGTGGCTACAGTGTAATTATTGTCCTGCAATACGGATATCATGTATGTACGTCTCATTGCGTATTTCCTTCGGTTACCTTGTGCACTAGACCGTTTCATTAAGCTATGTTACCTGGCAGTGATACATCATGCGTACCAAAAGTTTTGCACACCAGTGTAGGCTGCCAAAAATTTCCTGGGTACACAAGATTCAGTCTTTTCTGCTTTCGACGTGCCACCTGTCGGCTCTAGCTAGAACTACCAGATTCACAGCAGATAACTTCACCTGAAAGCTAACATGGTATAATTACTGAACAGGCGTATCCACTCGCATCCACTGATTCATGGTGCAAGTTTAATATTTGCTATTTGCGTCACGTAGCAAACTACAAGCAATACACGTGAGATGCAATGTACTCCTACAATCTACATTACAAACAAAGATGTTACTATAGTATCCCTTTACGAAAAGTTCCTTTACATACGTCTAAGTATATAATTTTCTTTTGAGAAATATTTTGGGATCACTGTACTCATCATTTCTTTTTCAGCAGGCTTCTGATTCTTCTTCTTCTTCCTGTGTTAAGGATTTGTAAGGAATTTTCTGTTACAATTTCACTTCCTAATTGTTTATCGGTCTTTCCTTTTCTTCCACTGTTCCTTCACTGTATCTCTATGTTTCTTTTTTCTCCTTGGAATCCTTCCACTTTTAAAACTTGAAATACCTCAATAGAAATTCAACCAAGCTCTTTGTTGGCGGTAGAGCACGCGCTAAGAAATATGTAAATAACAACTATTGTGTGTAAGAAAAATGTCAGGAAAAATGTTTTGTAAAATTTATTTAACTTCTTTGCAGATCGATGGTGACAGTGAAGTATCTGCACCAAGCTCTTTGTTGGCGGGAGAGCCCGCGCATTGATACATGGGGAGCGTTGCGAGAAGGGCGCAGCATTGTCGATAGAACACTCTTGAGTCAACCTTTGTGCAGTGAAGGTGTGTGTAGAGAAAGAGCGGTGTGCCTGTTCGCCACCAGCTATATATTACTTGGAGATTACTATAATTATATAATTCGTAATTATTTATCAATTATTAAAAATCGACGTCATGAAGACATCAAAGGTGTTTAAGCGCTAACTGCACGTTGTAAGTTCGTTGTTACATTTTTAATCTGTTTTATGTAAACGACCCCCAAACTAAAGTTTTATAAATTGAATCATTATAAAGAGCTAAACCCAAATAATTGTCAACAATAGATCAGAGTGAGTATATTCAGAGATGTAGTCAGATGACGTTATCCAGAGGCGACCCAGTAAAATAAAAGGTAAGGAAAAAATATATTTATGTTTTCAGGTTCACTGCATAGACAACCAGTACTAAGGGCCACGGTGTAAGCTTATGTGTTCACGTCGAAATAATCTTCTTTTGATCAATCAGACACGTCGTCAAAAGCAAGTCCAGATAGGAAAGTTGCAAGGCACAAGAAGTTCAACTCTCTTTCTTACGGAAAGTAAGTTAAATTATTTAATTATAGATGGGAAGGTTATCGTCTAAACGCATTAAGTTAATTTATTTCTTTTATTTATTAGACGGGAAGGTTTCAAACTTTTTCCCTAAAAACCTGTGTTTCCAATACTTTTTCTTCTGTTACGTTTTTCTTTTTCAAGTCTTTCCTAAGCTCTTGAAAGATATTTAAAGATCTTGGTGAGTCATTCTCTAACCGAAACTTCCTGGCAGATTAAAACTGTGTGCCGGACCGAGACTCGAACTCAGGATATGTACCTTTCGCGGGCACGTTCTCTGCCGACTGAGCTACCCAAGCACGACTCATGACCCGCCCTCTCAGCTTCAATTCTGCCGGTATCTCGTCTCCTACCTTCCAAACTTCACAGATGTTTTCCTGCGAACCTAGCAGAACTAGCACTCCTGGAAGAAAGGATATTGCGGACACATGGCTTAGCCACAGCCTGGAGAATGTTTCCAGAATGAAATTTTCACTCTGCGAAAGGCAAAGGTCCCGAGTTCGAGTCTCAGTCCGGCACACGGTTTTAATCTGCCTGAAAGTTTCACATCAGCGGACACTCCACTGGAGAGTGAAAATTTCATTCGTATTGTAACCCATTGTGTAAATATGTCCAAAGAATTGTTATTTCCTCTTCACTATTTTTCTGATAGGTTTTATATGTTCTGATGAATCTCATCGTTAGTTATTTATTTAAAAAATGCTTCATTTTTCTGGGGACATGATGTCCTTTCTAATTATTGTGTTTTGTTAGGCTTATAAGTTAACGCTAGACATTCGCTAGCATACAGGCTGTAGTGCTTTACTTTAAGTCTCTTAGGTAAACACTTTTTCTTGTTTCTTAGTTATACGATATGAGTTTTCCATCTTGTGAATCCTGTCCTCGAAAGCAAATTTTTCTAAACCTTTTTGTTTAGTAGTTTCTCCCAAATATTTCCGTTTGCCCAAGATCTGTTATTAAATATCATAGAGTGCTTTTTGTATTTATCACAATTTTTTTTCTCTATACTGGCTGTGTGTTCTTAACCGTTCATTTATACGTTCTAAGCTGTGGATTTCCTCACCAAGAACAGCCTTGACTGATGTGTAAGTTATACATTAACAAGCAGACGTAGCCACTACAGACTATTTCTGCAAAGCAAACTAAAGCAGTTACAATTACGTTATAATCTACTCATTCAATTATGGGAATTATTTCTAGATTGCTTTCATCTCAGTTGTCTGTTTACTAGAAAACTCAAAGGATCTTACTACACATGTTTATATTTTACAATACATTACATCCCTAATTTCAAGTAGTTTAATAAGTTATAGAAGGATTGGCTAATAACGTGCAGTGGTAAAGTGTTAGATTGTTCATGTAAATGTATCAGGTTCAGACACCGGACACTCCTACGATTTTTATCTCTCAGTTATCATTTAATTCTCCTTTGGCAATGTTAATGTGAAACATATGGAGATATCCCCGTGGCTGCATGTCCAGGATTCATCTACCACCTGCTTTATCCACAGCTACAGTTCTGTAATCATTATATCTCAAGTGGTTCTAGTCTGTCCAACAACTGAATTGCTGTAACCATTTACATCTCTAAGCTCAATGGACAAAAGAATTCGCTGGTTCGCTTAGGAGAACTGCAAATGGTGTGGAACTGATACCAGGCAATCATGTGACCCTCCATCATTGACTTCAGTCATAAGAGTGAAGTGACGTATATGTGCCAGTCGGTGGCATGGAATCAGTGCAGCAGGATGGCTCGAGTAGAGAGTGACAATATGGCAGAAAGGAGCTATCGTGTTCGGCGTGCCATGACCAAACTATGAATGAAGTTGTCTGAATTTTTGGTGTCAACGCGGTCTGTCCAGAGTGTGTACAAGGATTGGTGACAGGAATCCTATGTATATTCCAGTGTACCCTTCAGCCTTGGGTTCATTGCTCATCTAGAAAAATTGTACAGGAAAGTTTGAAAGCTAAATGAGTGTGTCTGTACTTAAATTGCTGAATGACTGAGAACTTCTACGTTATTTGATTCTGAAACAGCTGAGTAAAACTGAACGTACTGAGCCTACTTTCTCTTTACTTTTTCTTATCATGTCAACACTGACCCACAACGCGATCTGTCCATAGTGTGTACAAGGACTGGTGACAGGAATCCTATGTCTGTTCCAGTGTACCCTTCAGCCTTGGGTTAATTGCTCATCTAGAAAAATTGTACAGAAAAGTTTGAAACTTCTTTATTTAAATGAGTGTGTCTGAACTTAAATTGCTGAATGACTGAGAACTTCTACGTTATTTGATTCCGAAACAGCTAAGTAAAACTGAACGAACTGAGCCTACTTTCTCTTTACATTTTCTTATCATGTCAGCACTGACCCACAATATTCTAGAGCAACGCAATCTGAGTGCTCAGAAAAAATTACAGCTTGACTTCAAATAATTAATTCAAAAGAATGGCCCTGACGAAAAAGAAATCATAACAATAACCTATACATTTCATTAAGCACTTACCTCACAAAAATCTTCATTACGCGAACTACTGCAATACAGCGAGCGTCAATATTGCCATCTAAATAAAAGATTCTAACTACTAAAGCCACTAACTACTAATAGGCATGTGGTTAGCAAAGGAAAGATTTTGTTGCAAACCAAATAATGTATTTTTTACCTTAACAATGCGACATCCAGTTCAAACACGAATATAAATCGTCATTGTTATCTAGTACAAAGGTATATAATCATGAATAATATTAAGTCTCCAAGTCGAACATGTACAGATCGTTAGCCTACGCTAGTACTTCAGACATCTACCCTCCATCAATCCTAACTTCTCACATCTAACATCCATCACGGCTGGCTGTTCACCTCCAACTGCCCAACAGTACTTCCTTCACTGCTGGCGACTAACTTCCAACTGCCCAACAGTACTGGCGATTAACTTCCAACAAGGAGTCCGACCAGCCACAGAGTCTCTTACAAAGGAAAGCGTAGTCAGAGATCCAATGCAAAGCGCTACAGAGCGTTGTCAACACACAAGCAGCCTACTTACAAGTTAAATTATTTTTTGGGGGATATTTGGTAAGCGGGTCTTGTTTCGTGTGTTTTGTTATTTTTCTGAGCTTTGTGTCGCCCTAGGAACGTCAAAGCTCTGATTGGCATCATGGCGTGCGGAATGATCGGCGGCGGCAAAGAATCTTCTGGACGAAACAGGACGTCATGGAATACTAATGACTAGAAGATTAATAATGTAAATGCTGATGTATATGCTCTTGTTTTTTGCTTTGTAAGATTGGAGTTGGTTCATAGGAGTAGTACCCAGCTGATTAAATTCAGATCACACATGTAATAAAAGGCTTAATAAAAGCCTTCATACAAATCAGAATTGTTAAGTTTTGGTTTTGGGTATCAATAGAATCCTTCGACAGACATAAGAAGTGCTTATCTACGAATCTGGGGTTCACAGAGCGTTCGGAGCTGAACACCAACGACGAGGTAATTTAAAAACTAACTGAACGCTCGCAACAATTCGAGGGAATGATTTGGACACCCAGATCGCCGACGTGAATCCTATCGAACATTTATAGGACATAATCGAGAGGTCAGTTCATGGCCAAATATTTTGCCGGCAACACTGTCGCAGTTATGGAGGCAGCATGGGTCAATATTTCTGCAGGGGACTTCCGACGACTTGTTGAGACCAGGCCACGTCGAGTCTCCGCTCTAAGACGGGCCGAAGGAGGTCCGACACGATGTTAGGAGGTACCCCATAACTTTTGTCCCCTCAGTGTATGTATCTGATCACGAAGATGTTCATGACGATCTGAGGATGGGTTCTACTCGTAACGGGTCAAATAAAGGCATTGGCTCATCAACTGTTAGCCTCTTATTTGTTGTTGTTGTTGTCTTCAGTCCTGAGACTGGTTTGATGCAGCTCTCCATGCTACTCTATCCTGTGCAAGCTTCTTCATCTCCCAGTACTTACTGCAACCTACATCCTTCTGAATCTGCTTAGTGCATTCATCTCTTGGTCTCCCTCTACGATTTTTACCCTCCACGCTGCCCTTCAATGCTAAATTTGTGATCCCTTGATGCCTCAGAACATGTGCTACCAACCGGTCCCTTCTTCTTGTCAAGTTGTGCCACAAACTCCTTTTCTCTCCAATTCTATTCAATACCTCCTCATTAGTTATGTGGTCTACCTATCTAATCTTCAGCATTCTTCTGTAGCACCACATTTCGAAAGCTTCTATTCTCTTTTTGTCCAAACTATTTATCGTCCATGTTTCGCTTCCATACATGGCTACACTCCATACAAATACTTTCAGAAACGACTCCCTGACACTTAAATCGATACTCGATGTTAACAAATTTCTCTTCTTCAGAAACGCTTTCCTTCCCATTGCCAGTCTACACTTTATATCCTCTCTACTTCTACCATCATCAGTTATTTTGCTCCCCAAATAGCAAAACTCCTTGACTACTTTAAGTGTCTCATTTCCTAATCTAATTCCCTCAGCATCACCCGACTTAATTCGACTACATTCCATTATCCTTGTTTTGCTTTTGTTGATGTTCATCTTACATCCTCCTTTCAAGACACTGTCCATTCCGTTCAACTGCTCTTTAGTGACCAATAAAGCAACTCTGCAGTACAAATTATCAATGAAGTAATAGAATCTGTTGAACAGGTGTTGCATTTAGGGCAGTTGATCGTGGGATTGCCAAGGGAAGGAAAGAAACAGGAGAGTAAGAATGGACAGTCTGAAAGAACTTCCGTGGATAGTCTAAGAAAGCTTCTGTATGCGGCCTAACGGACGGGGAAAGAATATATATATATATATATATATATATATATATATATATATATATATATATATATATATATAGGGCGGTCCGTTGCTCGTGACCGGGCAAAATATCTCACGAAATAAGCGTGAAACGAAAAAACTACAAAGAACGAAACTCGTCTAGCTTGAAGGGGGAAACCAGATGACGCTAGGGTTGGCCCGCTAGATGGCGCTTCCATTGGTCAAACGGATATCAACTGCGTTTTTTTAAAAATAGGAACCCCCATTTTTATTACATATTAGTGAGGTACGTAAAGAAATATGAATGTTTTAGTTGTACCACTTTTTTCGCTTTGTGATAGATGGCGCTGTAATAGTCACAAACGTATAAGTACGTGGTGTCACGTAACATTCCGCCAGTGCGGACGGTATTTGCTTCCCGTGTTAAAATGGACCGTTTACCAATTGCGGAAAAGGTCGATATCGTGTTGATGTGTGGCTATTGTGATCAAATAGCCCAGCGGGCGTGTGCTCTGTGTTGTGTCTAGACGAGACAGCCTAGACACAATGAGAGGAAGCCGAAAGGCACGCGCTAAGTTAAAGCGGGATGGCGTGAGGTCTGAAACAGGATACGTAATGAATGCTATAAAGAAAAGTACGTAGCTTCTGGAATACTTAACTTTAATCCATCCTTTTGGTACATCTGGAGATTGTGGCGATACAAGTGAGACTCTTTAGATACATGCAATGTTACTAATGGCGCCTTGCTAGGTCGTAGCCATTGACTTAGCTGAAGGCTATTCTAACTATCTGCTCTGCAAATGAGCGAGGCTTCGTCAGTGTGCATCGCTAGCTACGTCGTCCGTACAACTGGGGCGAGTGCTAGTCCGTATCTCGAGACCTGCCTTGTGGTGGCGCTCGGTCTGCGATCACACAGTGGCGACACGCGGGTCCGACATGTACTAATGGACCGCGGCCGATTTAAAACTACCACCTAGCAAGTGTGGTGTCTGGCGGTGACACCACACTCTGTATGCTGCTCGGTATCCTGCACGACATCATCCAAGTGTCCGGTCCGTTCGCCGGATAGTTACGTTATTTAAGGAAACAGGAAGTGTTCAGCCACATGTGAAACGTCAACCACGATTTGCAACAAATGATGATACCCAAGTAGGTGTTTTAGCTGCTGTCGCGGCTAATCCGGACATCAGTAGCGACAAATTGCGCGAGAATCGGGAATCTCAAAAACGTCGGTGTTGAGAATGCTACATCAACATCGATTGCACCCGTACCATATTTCTATGCACCAGGAATTTCATGGCGACGTCGCGTACAGTTCTGCCACTGGGCACAAGAGAAATTACGGGACGATGACGCGTTCGATTTAGCGACGAAGCGTCATTCACCAACAGCGCTAACGTAAACCGGCATAATATGCACTATTGGGTAACGTAAAATCCACGATGGCTGCGACAAGTGGAACATCAGCGACCTTGGCAGGTTAATGTATGGTGCGGCATTATGGGAGGAAGGATAATTGGCTCCCATTTCATCGATGGCAATCTAAATGGTGCAACGTATGCTGATTTCCCACGTAATGTTCTACCGATGTTACTACAAGATGTTTCACTGCATGACAGAATGGCGATGCACTTCCAACATGGTGGATGTCCGGCACATAGCTCGCGTGCGGTTGAAGCGGTATTGAATAGCATATTTCATGACTGGTGGATTGGTCGTTGAAGCACCATACCATGGCCCGCACTTTCACCGGATCTGACATCCGCGGATTTCTTTCTGTGGGGAAGGTTGAAGGATATTTGCTATCGCAATCCACCGACAACGCCTGACAACATGCGTCAGCGCATTGTCAATGCATGTGCGAACATTACGGAAGGCGAACTACTTGCTGTTGAGAGGAATGTCGTTACACGTATTGCCAAATGCATTGAGGTTGACGGACATCATTTTGAGCATTTATTGCATTAATGTGGTATTTACAGGTAATAACGCTGTAACAGCATGCGTTCTCAGAAA
The DNA here is from genome assembly GCF_023864345.2 of Schistocerca serialis cubense. Lineage (NCBI taxonomy): Eukaryota > Metazoa > Arthropoda > Insecta > Orthoptera > Acrididae > Schistocerca > Schistocerca serialis. The sequence continues at coordinate 411,452,662 of NC_064645.1, forward strand.
CGATAAGTTCACAAAGGTACATGTATCACATTGGAACAACCGAAATAAAATGTTCAAACGTACCTACGTTCTGTATTTTAATTTAAAAAACCTACCTGTTACCAACTGTTCGTCTAAAATTTTGAGCCATATGTTTGTGACTATTACAGCGCTTTCTATCACAAAGCGAAGAAAGTGGTCCAACTAAAACATTCATATTTCTTTACGTACTACACGAATATGTAATAATAATGGGGGTTCCTATTTTTTAAAAAATGCAGATGATATTCGTTTGACTTATGGGAGCGTCATCTAGCGGGCCAACCAAAGCGCCATCTGGTTTCCCCCTTGAAGCTAGACAAGTTTCGTTCTTTGTAGTTTTTTCGTTTGACGCTTATTTCGTGAGATAAGTGGCCCGGTCACGATCAATGGATCACCCTGTATATATATATATATATATATATATATATATATATATATATATATATAAGTTAAAATGTCCCTGGAATTCACAATATCTAGTTGCTTTTAATTGTATGGCTATGTTTAACGTCTAGGAAACAACCAACACACTTGTCGCAACGTCCTGATAATTAGTTATACTACTGTTCAATAAATGAATAAAATGTACGTAGGATGTTACTATTCGGAAGAAAATAATGTTCGCAACTCACTAAAGTTTTGTTTTCATCTACATCTGTATCAGTACTCCGCAAGCCATCTGACGGTCAGTGGCGTAGGGTACTTCTCGCACCACTGATTGACCCCTCCTTTCCTGATCCACTCGTGAATGGTGCGTGGGAAGTATGATTATCGCTTAGTGTCCGTATTTGCTCTGATCTCTCGAATTTTCTTATTGCGGTCATTTCGTGAGATGCATGTTGGTCGACTCTTCCCAGAAAGTACTACTCTTGAAATACGTGATGTACAATGCCTCTCTTGTACCTTCTGCACCAGGAGTTTGTTGAACATCTGGGAACGCTCTCGCACCGACTAAACGGTTCCGTGACGAAACGAGGCGCTCTTCGTTGCATCTTCTCTATCTCTTCTACCATCCTCCCCGATAAGGGTCCGCCGGCCAGGGTGGCCGAGCGGTTCTAGGCGCTACAGTCTGGAACCGCGCGACCGCTACGGTCGCAGGTTCGAATCCTGCCTAGGGCATGGATGTGTGTGACGTCCTTCGGTTAGTTAGGTTTAAGTAGTTCTAAGTTCTAGGGGACTGATGACCTCAGCAGTTAAGTCCCACAGTCCTCAGAGCCATTTTAACCATTTAGGTAAGGGTCCCAGACCGATGCACAATACTCACGAATCGGTCAAAAAAGTGCCTTGTAAGCTACTTCTTTTGTGGACGAGTTACATTTCCTTAATATTCTTCCCATGAATGTCAATGTGGCATCTACTTTGCCTACTACTCCGTTTTATGTGGTCATTCCACTTACGGTAGGTCGCTGTGGATAGTTATCCCTAGATATTTTACTGTAGATACTGTTTACAGTAATTTGTCATCAATAGTTTAGTTGTACAGTAGTGGATTTCTTTTCCTACGTATGCGCAGTATTTAAGTTCAAGGCCAACTGCAAGACCCTGCACTATTCATCTGTTCTCTGCTGGTTATTCTATAAGTCGATACTATCTTCTGTCGCTACCACTTTGTTATAGACAACCCTATCATCTCCGGACAGTGTGAAAGAGCCGACGCTTTCTACTAGATCGTTTATATTCATTTCTAAACGGTAGCCGTCCTATCACGATTCCTTAGGGTACTCCGGAGGATAGCGACATGTTGATCTACGAATAGTATGAAAGAGCTTCCGACGCTTTCTACTAGATCATTTGTATTCATTTCTAAACAGTAGCGCTCCTGTCACGATTCCTTAGCTTACGCCGGATAGTATCTTTACATTTGTCGATTTTTTTCGTTAAGAGCGGCATGTTGAGTTCTGCGAGAAAGCCTTGAATCCAGTCGCAAATCTGTTCCGATATTTGGTAAGCTTGCATTATTTTCACTAAACAGCAGTGCGGGACGGTGTCAAACGCTTTCCTGAAGCCAAGGAAGCCAAGGAAAGGCATTAACTTGAAGGCCGCTGTCTACAGCGTTATGGGACTCACGGAGGAACAGAGCGAACTGAGTTTCGGAACCTTTGTTTTTGCGGAATTTGTGTTGATTTTTATGGAGCAGATTTTCGTTTTCCAAAAACGTCATAATTCATTGAGCATAAAACATGTTCTATAATTATGCAACAGACTGACGCCAAGGATATACTGTAGGCCTATAATTATGAGCATCGGTACGGCGACCCTTCTTTTTTTTTTTTAGGTCATAAATCTACTGACTGGTTTGATGCGGCCCGCCACGAATTCCTTTCCTGTGCTAACCTCTTCATCTCAGAGTAGCACTTGCAGCCTACGTCCTCAATTATTTGCTTGACGTATTCCAATCTCTGTCTTCCTCTACAGTTTTTGCCCTCTACCGCTCCCTCTAGTACCATGGAACTCATTCCCTCATGTCTTAGCAGATGTCCTATCATCCTGTGCCTTCTCCTTATCAGTGTTTTCCACATATTCCTTTCCTCTCCGATTCTGCGTAGAACCTCCTCATTTCTTACCTTATCAGTCCACCTAATTTTCAACATTCGTCTATAGCACCACATCTCAAATGCTTCGATTCTCTTCTGTTCCGGTTCTCCCACAGTCCATGTTTCACTACCATACAATGCTGTACTCCAGACGTACATCCTCAGAAATTTCTTCCTCAAATTAAGGCCGGTATTTGATATTAGTAGACTTCTCTTGGCCAGAAATGCCTTTTTTTTGCCATAGCGAGTCTGCTTTTGATGTCCTCCTTGCTCCGTCCGTCATTGGTTATTTTACTGCCCAGGTAGCAGAATTCCTTAACTTCATTGACTTCGTGACCATCAATCCTGATGTTAAGTTTCTCGCTGTTCTCATTTCTACTACTTCTCATTACCTTCGTCTTTCTCCGATTTACTCTCAAACCGTACTGTGTACTCATTAGACTGTTCATTCCGTTCAGCAGATCATTTAATTCTTCTTCACTTTCACTCAGGATAGCAATGTCATCAGCGAATCGTAACATTGATATCCTTTCACCTTGTATTTTAATTCCACTCCTGAACCCTTCTTTTATTTCCATCATTGCTTCCTCGATGTACAGATTGAAGAGTAGGGGCGAAAGGCAACATCCTTGTCTTACACCCTTCTTAATACGAGCACTTCGTTGTTGATCGTCCACTCTTATTATTCCCTCTTGGTTGTTGTACATATTGTATACGACCCGTCTCTCCTTATAGCTTACCCCTATTTTTTTCAGAATTTCGAACAGCTTGCACCATTTTATATTGTCGAACCCTTTTTCCAGGTCGACAAATCCTATGAAAGTGTCTTGATTTTTCTTTAGCCTTGCTTCCATCATTAGCCGTAACGTCAGAATTGCCTCTCTCGTCCCTTTACTTTTCCTAAAGCCAAACTGATCGTCACCTAGCGCATTCTCAATTTTCTTTTCCATTCTTCTGTATATTATTCTTGTAGGTAGCTTCGAAGCATGAGCTGTTAAGCTGATCTTAGAAACGGGAATGAGCTTCACGTTTCTGCAGTCGCTAGCTAAACTTCGTTGCTCCAGCGAGTGACGATGAACCGTTGCTAGAAGAAGAGCAGATTCTTTCACATAGCCTTTATAGAATCTTACAGGCGTCCCCTCTGATGCTGATATCTGTCCGCTGTTAAGCGACAGTAGTTGCTTTTCTGTCCCGCGATCGCTTATCTCAGTACCTGCCAGTTCGGAGTTCGTTCGATGATTGAAAGTAGGGACCATATCACAATCTTCCGCGGCGAAGCAATTTCCGATGACCGAATTCAGTATTTCGGCCTTCTCCCTTCAATGTATGTATGGTCAGTGAGTGGAATTTTTGGTTTCCAACCGCTTACTGATTTTACGTAATATCAAAATCTCCTAGGGTTTTTAGTCAGGTCTGTCGACAAAATTTTACTTTAGAAGTCACTGAACGCTTCTCTCATTGCTCTCCTTACAGCTCATTTTCGCATCGTTCAGTTTCTGTTTGTCTGCTAGGTTTCCACTTCTCGTGGATCTGTGATGAAGCTCTCTTTGTTTACATAGCAGTTTTCTAAAACGGCTATTAATCCACAGTGGATCTTTCCCCTCCTTTAAGACCTCTCTTGGAAAATATTTGTTAAGGCATACTGAACGTTAATTTAAAATTTTTCTCCATTTGTGCTCCACATTTACGTCCTCAGCATGGAAGATTGTATGTTGATTACTCAAGTACTCTACAATTTGTATCCTATTACTCATGGTAAGCAAGAATGTTTTCCTATTTTCGTTAACAGTCCTTGTAATACCGCCGGCCGTGATGGCCGTGCGGTTCTAGGCGCTACATTCTGGGACCGCAGGACCGCTACGGTCGCAGGTTCGAATCCTGCCTCGGGCATGGATGTGTGTCGTGTCCTTAGGTTAGTTAGGTTTAAGTAGTTCTAAGTTCTAGGGGACTGATGACCTCAGAAGTTAAGTCCCATAGTGCTCAGAGCCATTTGAACCGTTTGAACCTTGTAATACCCGACGTCATACTTGCTATCGTAGCCTTACGATCATCATCAACAAAGTTTATTGATTCTTTTTCTTACTGATTAGCTGAATCAACGTAACGATAACAACTAAAGCTTATAATGAATATTCCAGAGCAGTACGCTTCGTCAACCAATGAGCAGTACTAGTAAGCTCCTGAAAACTGTACCGACATCAACCGCGGTTGTTAAGACTTAAAACTTCTTCACCTTGCTTGCATTATTGTAACTCCACACACTTACTAACTCGCCGTACTCCGCACGATTATATGCCCATAGATGGCCCGAATTTCACAAGTGCACGACTAGTACTTATAAAATTTCTGAATATTACACCAAAGTGAGCCAGTCGTTGCTCACAGATACATACGTTCATACTGTACCACGTCCCACAAACGATTCAACATGGCCAAAATGGGCGCCGCCCTTTTATGTCCTGGCATTACCGTTACGAAAATTCGCATCCATGCATTTAACATAAATTCTTAACAACTATTTATGTTACTTTGCACGTATGTATAATACACTATAAGACAAAAAAAGAAAGACAACGCACAACGAAGGCATGACACAGATTGCTAGAGATGTTGGAAGTCTGCCCAAGGGATATCGTATGAAATTAAGTCCAATTGGTGCGTTAGATAGTCGAAATTCCGAGCCAGTTGGAGGCCCCTGGCCAGAAGGCTCCAGGTGCTCTCGATTGGAGAGAGATCCGACGAACTTGATGGCCAAGGTAGCACAAGGCACAAATACAAGCAGTAGAAACACTTGCCGTGTGCGAACAACCATTATCTTGCCCAGGATGATTTGCCACGAAGGGCAACAAACGGGGCATAGAATGTCGTCGATGTACCGCTGTGCCTTAAGTGTGCAACGGATGACAACCAGAGGAATCTTGCTATTAAATGGAACGGCACTCCAAACTGTCCCTCTTGGTTGTCGGGCCAGAAGGTGGGCGACTTTCAGGATGGTATTCCGTCGCTGTCCCGGGCGCCTCCAGACACGTCTTTGCTGGTCGTCGGGGCTCAGTTCGAAGCAGCACTCATCACTGAAGACAGTTCTGCTCCAGTCACTGAGATTCCAGGCCCCGATGACCAGCGTAGATATGTCTGGAGGCGCCCCGGACAGTCGGAGGATAGCATCCTGACTGTTGCCCGCCATACGGCCTGACAACCAGGACTGAGGGTCTGGGGTGCCATTTCTTTTCATAGAAGTGCATCTTTGGCTGTCAATCGCAGCACCCTTATAGCGCAACGGTTTATCGACGACATTCTACATCCCGTTTTGTTGAGTTTCATAGCAAGTAATCATAGACATAGGGGAACTCGGGGCGGAACGGGATACTTCATGTTTAACTATTTCTATAAAATAAGGGAACACAAGGAAACACTTCTTAAAGTGAAAAAAAAACACCTTGTAGTGTAACCTAATGTAACTTATTTTAAAATCACATAAAACAATACATTTTGCATTTTTTACAATTTTTCACCCACGGGGCAAAATGGGATAAGGGTATTTTTTGATAAATTATTGCATAAACGTTGAATTTGATTTACGAATATCGTGTTAAACTACGACAAAATGGTGTATAACAGGCAATTCAGGCTAAGGAATGTGTAATTTAAACAATTAAAAAGCCATTCTTTAAAATAAGAAAATATTTTAATGTCATTCTGAAAAATATTTTAATGTCACAATGCTTAATAACCACCAAACCACTAACTACTAGCCCTTTCGACAATAGTCACAAATCAGTATTTCCTCTTCATCTTCACTGTCTATGTCAGCACATGAATTCTGCGCCCACCTTGGCATGCGACCCAGCCCTCATTAGAAACGGAGTAGAAGTCCCCACAGTAGAGACACTCAGCATCCTCTCTCTCTGACTCTCTCTTCCCCATCGTCTTCTTCCTTTTATTTTTCTTAAGGTCTTTGATGTTCTCTGTTTTGGTTTTTTGGGTGTACAGTTTGGTATTTTTGCCTTAAGTTGCATTGCATCTGACGTCTCTGTCCTGACATTGTTTATATTTGTACACCCTCCTCATTTCTGTAGGCCTACTTTACGTGCGACAGCATTCTGCAGTTCCTTCTTATAAGGGGAATCTGTTAATACGACGGTTTTTCCTTTTCGTCTTGTAGTCTGCCGAGTATTTTGACAGATTAGTGGGATTGGAATGACAGCCTCGGGCGATATCTGGAAAGCTGAGTTGTTCGGCGAACACAGCTGGTTGGGAGAGTCTGGCATCCTTTAACATCCAGGTTGGGTTTGCTTTCTACTTGCATCAAAATATGACGGGGCAGAACGGGACACTATCCCATTGTGCCCCGTCCCGTTCCGCCCCAAGAGCACTTAAGAGGTTAACAACTTTTATGGAGTGTAATAACTGACGTATTTAAACGCATTAAATAACTAAAGTATAACAAATGCCATGCGCTTTAAGGGATTTTAGGGTATACAATTAACAATTAACAGCTTACCTGCCGTTGAAATTCACCAAACGTTAGAACAACGCAAGCGGTAACGAGACGGACAACAATTCACTTAGATCTCGCACTTCAAACTAAAGGAGAATGGCTGCCCTCACTTCCGTTCCATTCGGAGAAATAGTTACATGCCCATACAACAGGTTGCAACACTGTCCAGTCTAGGAAAGAGCAATTTCCCATTGTGCCCCGCTATCCCGTTCTGCCCCGAGTTCTCCTACATTTTAGCAGGATAATGCCCATCTGCATGCGGCGAGAGTTTCCGCTGCTTGTTTTCATTCTTGCCAAACCTTATCTTGGCCAGCAAATTGAGAACGTTCAGAGTATTATAGGCATGGCTGTTCAGCCAGCTTGGGATTCTGATCATCTAAGCCGATAACTGGACAATATGTAAGGCGATATCCCTCAGGAGGATATACAACAACTCTGTCAATGAGCGCCAAGCTGTATATCTGTTATTGTGGGAGGTGGGTTAACACCATACTGACTTGCTCAGTTTTGAGGCTCTTTCTCTTGACTAAATTGTCAACGCCATATTGACTTCCTGAATTTGTGAAGCCCTTCCTCTGGACTAAATAAGTCAATTTTACTGAAACTGTAATCTTCTGTTAGCCTGTACATGTACATCACATCTACCGATATGCGTCCCATTCGGATAATTCTTTTGTGGAACGTCATTCTCTTGTTTTTTGTTTCTTTTTGTCTTAGAGTATATATCATACTTGACTGAAATTTTCTTATCTTTCCAGATGTGTCCTAAGTTCTTTACTGAGTTCATTAGTTTGCCCAAAAATTAAAGTTATATATATGTGTAATAGTTACTTTAAGGTATTTTACTGTTAAAAATTCAGAAACAAATAGCAGTAAATACACTTACCGAAAAATACCTAAGTCTAAATGAATATGCTGCCACTGCTTTCATTATTCTATTAACCATTCTATGTAAAACTGACTGCCCGCATCTCGTGGTCGTGCGGTAGCGTTCTCGCTTCCCACGCCCGGGTTCCCGGGTTCGATTCCCGGCGGGGTCAGGGATTTTCTCTGCCTCGTGATGGCTGGGTGTTGTGTGCTGTCCTTAGGTTAGTTAGGTTTAAGTAGTTCTAGGGGACTTATGACCACAGCAGTTGAGTCCCATAGTGCTCAGAGCCATTTTTCTGTAAAACTGACTTTATTATGCTTGGAATACATATTCGGTCATGTAGTCAAAATATATATCATTTACAAGAATTCTTATAGTATGTTGTGATAGAGTCCGAAGAGTTTTACTTGCAGACACTTAGCTTATAAAAATCGTCCAAGCTGTTGAAAAGATGTTAGTACTTCAAGTTCGTTTCATTTTAAGAAATTTGATAATGGGTAACATAATAAGTACTGGCTTGAGTGAAGGTGCCTTTTCACGTATTCGTTCGTCTTAATTTTCTCTTTTTATAGCGGTTATTAGTTCATCTGTAACTGTCTTCGATCAAATTTTATTGATTTTACGTCTATGTAGTGGGTACTGTGGTAACTCGCTTCCGCCACAGCGGTTAACCCCTTCCATGCTCCACTCCAACAGCCAAGAAACCACGTTTCCTCGGCCCTCGCGCCGGACCACCAGTTTCGCTGCTTCTCTCGTGCAGGCGTGGTATCTCTCATACTGTCAGTCTCAACCAATCACGGAGTCTAAAATCTCTATCCATCTGCTGGAGAACACAACGGCCTTGGCGTGGCTCGCCTTTGATTCCAGACCAATACGGCCGGCACCCTTTTCTTACAACACCCAAGTAGGCCGTGCTCATGTTCGCATAACGATAGACTGATTCCCTTCTGCTCTTGGTGCACTCCTCTGTCTGCACTGGAAGATTAATACTCCTTATGATAAGGCTGATTTAGGTGACTGCAAGCCGTTTGAATGTCCTAGTTGTGCCTTTATTTCTCTAATAAATTTACTTCCTCTGCTTTCTCTATTCTGGCGTATTTGATTGTTTCTAACTCATCCGCTCTCTGGCAGTGTATCTGAGATGCACGCTTTGGGCAAGTCAGCATTATTTTCACATTTCCTCTGACGGAAATGGTCAATATATAATGGACAATGATGATGAAATACTTACGCAGATGCGTAGTGAAAACAACAAAATTGTTTTGAAAATGCGTGATATAAACTCAAGCTGTCCTATAGAGTGTACTTTTATGTTACTGCTAAACTAGTATCAGGTACATTTTCATTTTCAGCGTCGACGTATATATACCGGCTTTTATCACATACCAGAGACATCTGCTGAGAACATTCATGTAGTTATGCGATTATACCACTTTCGTAATGAGCGACGGCTTAGAATGGCAACGGCGATGTACTTTTCATACATGGATTATGGGCGTCAAGCACCTCTCCCTTTCCAGTTGCACAACATCGAATATGTGTATGCTGATTACGAAAGTCGTATAATTGGATAATTAGAAGAATATTATCAGCAAATGTCTTTGTCATGTGTTAAACACCAGCATACGTAGAATGCTGTTGAAAATAGGAATGCGCCCGAGATTGGTTCAGCGACAGTAAAAAAGTACACTGTTGGGCAGCTTATACAAAAAACAGACAGGCAATTCAGACCTACCCGGATCTGGTTATTAGGCGGTTTTCCACATCTGACTAGGTAAATATTGGGCTGGTATTCGAGCCCACCGTAGTTACACTTCTCACAAACATTTAGAAAACGTTGACACACTTTCACATGGATAACACTACGCGCAGACAGTTGGGGTCCATAAATTCAGTCACAGAGCTTGAGAGGGGGCGGGGGTGAGCGACAGGAAGGGCTTTCGGCCACTTTCCGCCACTAACACTGCAAAACGAGAAATTGACGTGCTGACCCCGTGAAGACACGGGATAAAGGACAGCAGAAAGAATATCTATCTTGTATATAAATAAAAATGTAAACGTTCGTTTGTTGAAAATTGTGTATTTCTTAGTGTTCTTTATTGATATCTGTGAAATTTTGACAGCTTTTCATTCGAATATGTACGTGTTTTTACTACCACATGGTACATAAATAACACACAAAGGGGATACGTTGCAAGCAAAAACCAATCTCCGTTTATCTCCGAAAGTTCCGTTCCTTGGAAATTTGGACACAATGTTGTATTTGAATACGTACGTTTTTTATACACCCATTTTTAAATATATATAATGTATAAATACATATTTAATATATAAGACAGAAAGGTTATTGCCATAAAAATCTCGAAGAATACTTGACAGATTTACTACAAATTTTACAAAATACTATAATAAACATTTGGGCAAACATAGGCAATATTAATAAAACCAACAAATTCCAGGGATGGATTCCTTACTGGAAATGGAGGAAAAAAAGCGCAATGTCATAGCTCCCGACCTTCCACCATAACCGAGTCCACCAACACGAAGTAGCAAATATGAGGTAGCCAAGGAGGTTGAAACGTGGGTTCTACAATGCTAAGACTTCTTGGTAGCTACAACAGGAAAACACAATTAAAAATGGCTCTCAGCATTATGGGACTTGAGGTCATCAGTCCCCTAGAACTTAGAACTACTTAAACCTAACTAACCTAAGGACGTCACACACATCCATGCCCGAGGCAGGATTCGAACCTGCGACCGTAGCGGTCGCGCGGTTCCAAACTGAAGCGCCTAGAACCGCTCGGCCACAACGGCCGGCTGAAAACACAATTAATTGGCAGGAGTACAAAATAAGAAAGTATTTATTACTTAACTTTGTTGTAGTCCATGATCTGTTAGTTGACAATTATAGGAGACGCTACTAGACTAACCGTCTGTAGATTGTCATAATTTACAAGTCACAACTCTTACAGTGATGAATTAATCTCTCGTAATCTTGAATGTCGAATCCGGTGAATTTGAAGACTAACTTGGAACTGGGCTACAAAGACTTGATGGCAGCAATGACTGAGCTGCAGACGATGACTGACATCGGCGCTGGCTGATCACTGAGCGCGGCTACGAACTGCAGACTGACACAACTGCACTACACTCCTGCTACACGTGAAGCGGGCTAGCGGTGCCTCGCGGCAAGCAAAAGTACTGCGACTGGCTGTGTACTCTTTGGCTAGCACAGCCGTTATTCTGTTCCGTTTATCGAGAGAATCGCATCAGGCGGATCGATCTCTCAGGCGGCGGTGTGGTCGTATGACGACATCACACTATGAACATGTGTCTGGAAATGCATCGTTGTTACGATAGATGGCGCTGGCGATTTAAAGTTCCCCTGACGGCATGCCGTAAGTTCCTTATGTGTTGTAGGCTATGAGATTGGCGAATCATACTGTAAGCACCAGAACGGTGCAGTATTCATCAGGAACAAGCCGAGATGGTGTTTGTGTACGACCAAGCAGATGGAAACGGTCGAGAGGCAGCACGGCTGTACCGAAACAAATATCCTCACAGACAACAACCACATCAAACATTTCAAGCCCTTTTTTGGAGGACTGTGCTGCCTGTCGACCGTTTCCATCTGCTTGGCCGTGCGCAAACACCAGCTCGGCTTGTTCCTGACACGAAATCTAGATCTTTCTGCTGTTTACAGTAGGCTGTATCAATCACACAGTCTGCAACACAAAATGAACGTATGGTATGCTTGCAGAAAGAGATTTTCACTCTGCAGCGGAGTGTGCGCTGATATGAAACTTTCTGGCAGATTAAAACTGTGTGCCGGACCGAGACTCGAACTCGGGACCTTTGCCCTTCGCGGGGAAGTGTTCTACCACCTGAGCTACCCAAGCACGACTCACGCCCCGTCCTCACAGCTTTACTTCTGCCAGTATCTCGTCTCCTGTGTCCGGCACACAGTTTTAATCTGCCAGGAAGTTTCATATCAGCGCACACTGCGCTGCAGAGTGAAAATTTCATTCTGGAAACATCCCCCAGGCTGTGGCTAAGCCATGTCTCCGCAATATCCATTCTTTCAGGAGTGCTAGTTCTGCAAGGTTCGCAGGAGAGCTTCTGTAAAGTTTGGAAGGTAGGAGACGAGATTCTGGCAGAAGTAAAGCTGTGAGGACGGGGCGTGAGTCGTGCTTGGGTAGCTCAGATGGTAGAGCACTTGCCCGCGAAAAGCAAAGGTCCCGAGTCCGAGTCTCGGTCCGGCACACAGTTTTAATCTGCCAGGAAGTCGCATGGTATGTGTTCAGAGAACCTTTCATGCGTCAGCGTCATTTACCGTGACAACGACGCATTTCTGGATACATGTTTACAGGACCTTTTTTCCTCCATTTCCTGTCAGGAATCCGACCCTCCAGTTTGTCGGTTTTAATAGCGTTCACCCTATATGTACACCTTTCCTGTTTCCTATAAATGTATATAGTTTAGCAAACCTAAAAGTCGTATTTATGGTTTATCTGAATTTGCAAAAATAATAAATAAAGCTCAAGACCAGAGAGAGGGGTGATGACGAGGTGGACAGAGAGGTGGGAGGAATTGGGTGTAAAAAGCGGAAGGAGAAAGGCAGACGGCAAAAGGAGATGGAGATAGAGGGGGATGAGATATTGGACAGTGGGGAAGAAGAGAGGGGCAGGAGGAGATAGAGTGATTGATGAACGAGAAGATGGACATAGAAAGGGCGGAGGAGTGATGGACAGAGGGGGAGAGAGAGGAGCAGGAGGCGATAGAGAGGGGGAGAGGAAAAATGGGTTGGACAGAGACAGGGGAGAGAAGGAGGTTGGAACGTATATCCGGTTACGACACATAATGTGCTTTCCTTTTTCCTTGTTTTCCATTTAATCAGACTGAGCCACAGCAACGCGTGACTGGGAACAAATATATGTAAAGTTCCGAGTCTGACTTTATTGCGCGAAGTATGCGACGTCACCGCAGTAACTACGACGTGCATTCGACCAGTCATTTGTGTGTTAAGTAGTGGGTGTGCAACCGTAGTGTGTCAATCTCGTTGTTGTGTCACGAATCGCAATTGAACAACATCTCTAAATTAAGTGTTCAAGATGTTATCCAGAATGATCTGAAGAAAAGTGTGTGCAAAGTCTGTCCCGAGCATCTCGACTCTCGAACAAAACCAAGGACTTGGGGACGCCCGTATCGACTTGACTGAAATGTAAGAAAAAAAAAAAAATAGGTTCAGATGCCTCTAAGCACTATGAGACTTAAAATTTGAGGTCATCAGTCCCCTATGTTTAGAACTACTTAAACCTAACTAACCTAGGGACATCACACACATCCATGCCCGAGGCAGGATTAGAACCTGCGACCGTAGCAGCAGCGCGGTTCCGGACTGAAGCGCCTAGAACCGCTCGGTCATAGCGGCCTGTGAAATGCAAGACGCTGGCAGTTCTTTTGTGGAGAAAGTGATCACTTAGTGTTATCAATACGAACCTGTCACAAAACGACAAAGCGCACAAATTCACGAGTAGGGTCAAAGCTTTGACGGCATAACTGACATTCAAGCTAATGTGAAGCGACAATTTGGACAACATATGAAAGGACTTCTCTGACAATTTCACATGCTTAAGCGAATGTTTTATGCGTTTTCTCAAGCGGGAGGAGACACCTGAAGCATTAAAACCACCATTTCTCTATTTCTTCTTAATTTTTTTGGGCTGACGGGGCAATGCCAAGTGTCTGTTGCGTATCCCCGAGCACTTTCATTTTATATACAGTTTATGTTGCATAGCACTTTAAATAAACTATGTGTTGATTATTGCTGCGAACACAAAAGATAAAATGCGGTTCTCGCTACTGGTTTCTGTAGTTGAAAATTTTAACTTTGTGCCCTCTGATCTATTATGTGGGGATACGCACAACACTAAAAGATTTCCTGCCGTGAATGTATGATCTTTAATTTGCAAGACTATGTTCTCATAATTCTGATCTGGCTTGTTAGAAATGGAACACTATGTCATTACTGTAACTAACTGCGAAATTTAAAAATGTCTTTCCCTACTTTCATCTCTGAAATGCACTGAAAATTACTCTTGTTATACGCACAGAAGTTTCCGTACTGTTTGCCAAACATAAAAGCTGCAGTGGATTTCTTAATATTTCAATACTACTGCATGCCATGGCAAACACGAGAGCATGAAACTAAAAATGAAAATTGATTTTAATATTACTAGCCAGACCAGATTTCAACACAGCAGTCTTTGATATCACACAAGTAAAGTTTCAACTCTCTGATTTACGTAAATAATTTACGTCACTGATATTGTACTAGCAGTTGCCCATGTTCATCTGAAAATGGCACAATAAAATCTTCAATTCTCCTCTGGGGTCTCCAGGAAGCTGAAAACTGCTTTCATTCAATTATAGTTTGAAATTGCCGCGGCAGCGGCTCCCGCGATCGTGGCGCAGCACTGCGACACGGAAAATTCTAAATTCGCTGGAAATGACTAAAAATGTGGAATGAAATACTGGGCAAACTAGCTACAAATTACAAGCATTTTTAACAATTTCTATATTGAAAATCAACGTAAAATTCAAAGTACACACATTTTTTATACATAAGTATCCAATGGCGTCTTTCTCGATCAAAGAACAAAAGAAAGCTAACTAAGCGTTCGAGAGAGCGTCACAGGCTCTTACAACATTCACGGCTACAAGAAGACAGAAAGAGTAATGTCCAAACCTCCACTATTTATAAGCAATTTAATATGCTAATATATATCTTTGTTATATTTTTAATTATCATTGTCTACTTCGGTTTACACACTCGCCAGAGACGTTACTTGCAAAATGGTCATACATAATATTACACAAACATAAAAATGAAAAATAATTATTTCCTTTTTTACAGTATTCACATAATCGGTAAAAGTTCATATAATATAATAACACACATAATATAATATAATAACACACATAATTTTTTTTGACATATATTACACCGATTTTACAAATGTCTTGCCAGGAGACGTCACATGTCTCCGCTATGGGTCATGGGGGAATTTGCAGTTTAGTTTTTGCACCGTGTAGTCGGTGTCAGCCCAATTAAATCTTGCTCATTACGTCTTTCGTACGGTGAACAGTGTCGATGGATAGCGTCGGTTTGTTTCCCAATACAAACAAAATTATTTTCAAAGCGGAACTTTACTTGCACATTCGACAGAGCAGTCCAATATCAGTCTCTTAACAGGGACAGTAAAACAGAAAGAATAACCTATACTTCAGCAGTGACTAAGCAACGCTTCTGTTGGTGGTTGCAGTCAGCGCATGCTAGGGCGGTGTTGCGGTTGCAGTACTGGTTCATTCTTCGTGGTTTACTGTCTCTGTTAAGACACATCGGTAAAAGTAATAGCCGGCCGCAGTGGCCGTGCGGTTAAAGGCACTGCAGTCTGGAACCGCAAGACCGCTACGGTCGCAGGTTCGAATCCTGCCTCGGGCATGGATGTTTGTGATGTCCTTAGGTTAGTTAGGTTTAACTAGTTCTAAGTTCTAGGGGACTAATGACCTCAGCAGTTGAGTCCCATAGTGCTCAGAGCCATTTGAACCATAAAAGTAATACCGCTCTAAAGTAATATGGAACCGCTCTGTCGAATGGGTAAGTAAAATTCCGATTTAAAAATAAATTTTTTTGTAACGGGAAACAAACCGACGTTTTTCATCTACGCTGGGCGTCGCATGAAAGATTTGATGACCAGCATTTTTTTGGCCTCACTCCGGTTGCACGTTGCAAAAGCGAAATTGCAAATGTCTGCCGAAAGATAAGAGAAAATTCGCCTCACGACTCTTAGCACAGACACGCAGTATACATAGGATGGTCAGAAACAGTCTGAAAAGCATGTAAGGGGGTTGCAGGGGAGGTTTCGCTAGAAAAAAATTCGATACGTTGCGCCGCTTCCGGGTTATTTAGCACTAAAATTAGCCATTCGATATTTAGTACTGAAATTAGCCAATCAGGTAATACCTCATGCAAACTGAAGCACTTTCAGACACGAAAGCCGATCAGTTGTAGAATTTTGGAACACTTATTATGTTCGTGTATAATGACTTTTCTGGAGACTAGAAGTCTACTCTGTAGGAATCAGCATGGGTTTCGAAAAAGACAATCGTGTGAAACTCAGCTCGCGCTATTCGTCCACGAGACTCAGAGGGCCATAGACACGGGTTCCCAGGCAGATGCCGTGTTTATTGACTTCCGCAAGGCGTTTGATACAGTTCCCCACAGTCCTTTAATGAACAAAGTAAGAGCATATGGACTATCAGACCAATTCTGTGATTGGATTTAAGAGTTCCTAGATAACAGAACGCAGCATGTCATTCTCAATGGAGAGAAGTCTTCCGAAGTAACAGTGATTTCAAGTGTGGCGCAGGGGAGTGTCGTAGGACCGTTGCTATTCACAATATACATAAATGACCTTGTGGATGACATCGGAAGTTCACTGAGGCTTTTTCCAGATGATGCTGTAGTATATCGAGAGGTTGCAACAACGGAAAATTGTACTGAAATGCAGGAGGATCTGCAACGAATTGACGCATGGTGCAGGGAATGGCAATTGAATCTCAATCTAGACAAGTGTAATGTGCTGCGAATACATAGAAAGAAAGATTCTTTATCATTTAGCTACAATATAGCAGGTCAGCAACTGGAAGCAGTTAATTCCATAAATTATCTGGGATTAGGCATTAGGAGTGATTTAAAATGGAATGATCATATAATTAATTGTCGTTAAAGCAGATGCCAGACTCCGATTCATTGGAAGAATCCTAAGGAAACGCAATCCGAAAACAAAGGAAGTAGGTTACAGTACACTTGTTCGCCCACTGCTTGAATATTGCTCAGCAGTGTGGGATCCGTACCAGATAGGGTTGATAGAAGAGATGGAGAAGATCCAACGGAGAGCAGCGCACTTCGTTACAGGATCATTTAGTAACCGCGAAAGCATTACGGAGATGACAGATAAACTACAGTGGAAGACTGCAGGAGAGACGCTCAGTAGCTCGGTACGGGCTTTTGTTGAAGTTTCGAGAACATACCTTCACCCAGGACAGTATATTGCTCCCTCCTACGTATGTCGCGCGAAGAGGCCATGAGGATAAAATCAGAGAGTTTAGAGCCCACACAGAGGCATACCGACAATCTTTATTTCCACGAACAATACGAGACTGGAATAGAAGGGAGAACCGATAGAGATACTCAAAGTACCCTCCTCCACACACCGTCAGATGGCTTGCGAGGTGTGGATGTAGTTGTAGGAAGTGTCATAATGCACAGAAATCTGCGAGTCTGTGAGCTACAACTTGTTGAAATGCTCATTACCAGTTATGATGTGTCTTTTTTTCGGACAAAATAAATGTAAGCTAGGCGAGAAAAAGATACACTTGTTGGGTTTGAGGACACATTTGGCGGCACCGTCTCTGGCAGGTTGCTTGAATTTGCTTGCGTGACGGCCTAATTGGCTAACTTCGGTGCTAAATAACTCGGAAACGGCACAACGAGTTGAATTTTTTCTTAAGAACTATTTCTCAGCACAGACTCCTCTGTAACGCCCTTACAAGCTGTTTAGACGGTTTCGGACCACCCTACATTTGTAAGACGCAGAGCATCACAAGTGCAAAACAAATTAGTTTTGTTTGAATTAGGAGTTATATTCCTATACACATCGAATCACAGAAAAGGGTAGTATCACTGTAGTGACTGGGGAGACTGCCTTGTTATTAACCTCTTTAATCTGAGATCAACCATCGCCTCAGGTCTACAAAAACGAAAATGCCTGCCGCTTATCTTAGTAACAACTTAATTCGCTTATCTTAAATTTCATACATTTTATTTCAAGCGCTCTTCAAGCGTTGGCTTTAAATTTCGTAAGGGCAGACGGAGTATTCACTAACGCAGGTGCGTCGAAGTGCTCTTTACTTAATTAGAAGAAAAACTTTACGATGCAAGACGGCTACGTGACTACCCTTCTGTAAATGGAATTTTGCTAATGTCAAGAGCCGTCTCCACTTACTTGGATCACTCTAGACTTCTTACGGCCACAAAAATTTTCATTAGTTTAGGACTGTGAAACACGAGACAGAGAGCAGGAAAAGAAACAGTTTTATGTT
This sequence comes from Schistocerca serialis cubense, assembly GCF_023864345.2. NCBI lineage: Eukaryota > Metazoa > Arthropoda > Insecta > Orthoptera > Acrididae > Schistocerca > Schistocerca serialis. The sequence goes on from NC_064645.1 coordinate 411,470,750, forward strand.
CAGCAATCTTGTGGCTCTTGACTGCCTTGCAAACAACCTTCTGTAGTGTTTCAAAAAACTGCTGGCAAGCTGGGATATTTTCTCCTCTCGTAAGCTTCGTTGGCTAACGTCTCCCGGAAAAATCAAACTATGCTAAAAGGAGAGCATTGTGTTGGGTGTGCCAATCGCAAGAATAGAGACAAAAATCTTGAGCGAAGTCCACTTTTCGCCAGGAAAATGGCTAGCAAGAACTTCTGCTTGCTTGTGTACAGATTCCAATTCACCCTGGCCCATGTTTTTTTCGATACGGAAAAGTGGAGAAAGATTAGGCGATGAATCGGCCGTTGCCTCTGTTGACATGAAATGATTTAGGGAAACCACCGAAACCGAATCAGAATGGTTTTGGGAATAGCTGAACATCGCTGTTGCCGAATACGAGACCTGTGCCGTGCCGCAGATAAAAGAAAATTTCAATATGCTGTACATTATTACAGCTCCTTTGTTCAAATTCATCTTAAACGAAACGTATCAGCAAGTCATGTACATTGAAATTCTCCGAAGTGGAGAAACTCTGCCAATGTTTAGACGAGAACTACGATAGAACAGACTTCCGTTTCTCTTTATTTTCTTATCGATGACACGTATTCGTAAGTGACATTGAAAGGTAATTTTATTTCTGTCAACCTTGCAGGAGAATGGACCTCACTGTATCATTCTACTGTCGAGCTATGTCCTCTTCCATCCTACATGATAATGATCAGCCTACGCTGAAGTTCAACAAACAACTGACTTGGGACTTGATAAAGACGGTGAAAATCTTACAAAGGGCTGTAAAAAGCAATACCCGTTACAGAATCATAATGGGTGGTATCTTTCATACATCATGAAATGGTTATCAAAAAGCTTCTATTTTGTAAACAATGATTTAGTTTTTTAAGTAAAAAAATGTTTTACTGATTTATTTTATCTTGTACAAGAGACGTTTCGGAAAATTGGTGTCACCCTCAAGTCTGTTTTCATTATGTTGTGATATATCTGATCATTGCTTTGTTTGACCTGCTGCCTTCTCCTGTATACTTGTAGATTCATCGTTAGTGAGGATTCTTGTGCTGCGTATATGAGAAAATGTAAAAGTATTTCATGACATTTAAAATGCTTATTTTTTGTTTTTCGAAACAATCAGATTTACGTTCTTTTACTTAATTTTATCCATTTCTGTTAGTGTCTCTTCTGTGACACTATTATTTTCGTAAAATAAAGAACAATGGTCTTCATTCACAATCGTGATTTTATTTCGATATACCTTCAGAGATTGTATGGGAGTATCGTTTTACTTTTTTCTATTCCTGTTGAATAAATTCATTAATATCGTGTGCTAAGACAATCTGTTCATTGTGGTTCAGATTGGCCATATCTGCAGCTTTCTTAGTATGTGCTACGAGGTTAAGCACTCATCTGATATTGCGCTTAAGACCTCTGTTCAATAAGGTTCGTTCCGTTATTGTGAAACTAATATTTTTGGTTTATAGTTCTGTCACAGAAATTCTGTGTTTTGCAAATTACATCATTATGGGCACTGGGGTAGTTCTCTTTAAGGAACTCAAGGTTTTTTGCATGTTTATCAGTTAGAACAGTTCTAACTTTTACGCGATTGTAACATATTCATCTGTTGTTGCTGTTGTGCTCTGCAGGTCTCCACGCTACTCGTGCAAGCGTCTTAATCTCCGAGTAACTACTGCAACCTACATCCTGCTGAATCTGTTTAGTGTATTCATCTCTTGGTCTCCATCTACAATTTTTGCCCCAAACACTTCCCTCCAGTACTAAATTGGTGATACCTACCTTGATGTCTCATAATGTGTCTCACCAGCCGATCGCTTGTTAGATTGTGCCACAAATTTGTTTTCTCCCCAGTTCTATTCAGTATCTTCTCATTAGTTACTTGATTTATCCATGTAATCTTCAGCATTCTGCTGTAGCACCACCTTTCAAAAGCTGCTATTCTTACCTTCTCTGAACTGCCCATTGTCAATGTTCCACTTCTGTATAAGCCTACACTCCAGAAAAAGGGCTACACAAAAGTTTTTCTAAGATTTAAATTTATATTAAATGTTAACAAATTTCTCTTCTTCAGAAACACTTTTCTTTCCATTGTCATTCTACCTTTTATATCCTCTCTACTTTGGCCATCGCAAGTTATTTTACTACACAAATATTAAAAATCATCTACTAATTTTAGTGTATCATTTGCTACTCTAATTCCCACAGCATAATCTGATTTAATTAGACTACAATCTATTATCCTTTGAAACGTCCCCCTTTATGAATGACTGTGCTGATAAACCTCTTACGTTATTTGATTTTCATGAACAATAGTTTACAGTTCCTTTAGGGCTGTTTCGTGATTCTGTAATGCATTTTCGTGACGCGAAAAAATAGGTTGGAAATGCTCAAAAATTTGTGTTTTTACGTCATTACAGACATTTTGACATTTCGATTCGATTTTAAGTAACTCAGCAGTTAAACCTTCACGTGTTTGTTCAAGTGTGGTGTCTAACTTTTGAAGCTGTTGCTGTGACTGTTTTTGATTTTGTTCCATTGCGTCTAACTGTTGCTGTGTTTGTCTCTGGTGTTGTTCCATTGTGTCTAACTTTTGAAGATTTTGTTCCATTGTGTCTAACTGTTGCTGTGTTTGTCTCTGATTTTGTTTCATTTGTTGCATTAATTGAAATAATAATGTATTAGTGTCTGGAATCTGTTCCTCTACGCTTTCCGGCAGTGCATTTGCACCGGCAACATTCACATTTTGACAAGCAGAAAATGTGTCTTGACTTATCTGAGAAAACAGTGAGGACCCAAAACCTGAATCTACAGTATTTGCAAGATTGTGTCCTGTCATTTCGGATTCCTGAGGCGAGCTGTTGCCGACCGATCGATAGATAATGCTTCCCTATTCACTAATTGTTTCACTGTCTACACCATTATTTGCCGCGCTCTCCATTTCCCTATGCACAGTTACCAAATTACTACTTTGAATGTCTGTTAATTCATTACACGGTGGTGCTGATAAGCTACGCTCGTCGTCACTATCATTTCTCAATCTCAATTTATTTTGGAGCCTAGTGTTGCGTTTTTCACACGCCATAATTACCACGTATTTCACACGATAACAAGAAAAGCACAATTTGAAGAGCAAAAATAAGCAAACACATTAACATAGCATTAAAAATAATATCTAATTAATTGCAAGCACAGCTGCGAAATACGTGGTGCAAATCTACGTGCATGCCACATCTGTTTTACTGTATAACAATGAAAAACTACAAACTACAAAGAAGATTCTCTCTACAATTACACGCTAGCAATAAACAATAGCGACACTAATTACTCAAACTACAAGAAAAAATCAAAAGGTTCCAGTGAGGTACCCTCGGCTAAGGGTCGACATATGAAACGTCCCCTTAGAAAAATTTATGAATGATTGTGCTGATAAACCTCTTACATTATTTGCTTTTCAAACAGCTGAGCAGAACTGAACGTACTCAGACGTTTCTCTCTTTACTTATTCTGATCAACACTAAACTGACACGCAATATTTTTAGCGCAACGCAGTCTGACTTTCAATAATCTCTGCAAAAGAATGGCCCTGACTAACAATAACCTATACCTTTCATGAATCACTTACCTCACAAAAATCTTCGTTACTCGAACTACTGCAATACAGCGAGCGCCAATACTACCAGCTAAATAAAAGATTCTAACTACTGAAGGCACTAACTACTGATAGGCATACTTAGCAAATGAAAGATTTTGATAGAGAACAAACAATGTATTTACCTTAATAGTGTTCAAAGGTCATAATCTATATATCAGTTCATGATGTCCAGTCTTACAAATTTACTGTCTCTGATGGACACACGTCCAGATCATCCGCTCTCAAAACTCCGCCATCTCTCCCCCCACATCCACCATTGCTGGCGGCTCACCTTCAACTGCGCAACGCTTCGCGCTGTTCACATCCAACTGCCCGACACTACAATGGCAAATATTCCAACAATGCCAACCAGCCGCAGACTGTACACATCACAGTCAGTGATTTTCATACAGAGCGCTACGTGGCGTTACCAACTTAAAAACCTAAACAGCCTAATTACACCTTATTTTACTTTTGTGGATGTTCGTTTTATATCTTCTTTTCGAGACACTGTCCATTCCGATCAACTGTTCCTCCAAGCCCTTTGCTGTCTTTGTCAGAATTACAACGTCATCGCAAACCTTCGAGTTTTTATATCTTATGTCTGAGCTTTAATTCCTGTTCCAAAATTTTCTTTGGTTTCCTTTACGCTTGTTCAGCGTACAGATTGAATAACAAATGGGATAAGCTACAACCCCGCCTCACTGCCTTCTCAACCACTGCCTTCCTTTCATGCCCCTCCACTCTTGTAACGGCCATCTGGTCTCTGTACAAATTGTAAATAGCCCTTCGCTCCCTGTATTTCACCCCTGCTACCATCAGAATTTCAAAGAGAGCGTTCCAACCAACATCGTCAAAAGCTTTCTCTAAGTCTACAAATGCTATAAATGTAGGTTTGCCTTCCCTTAACTTATCTTCAGTGAGAAGTCGTAGGATCTTACTCGCCAGATGGAAGAGTTCTGTCATAGCTGACTCTCCGAAGTCTATCAGTAAATCTAACGAATTGTTGTATACTGCCAGGGCCTTATTTCGACTTAGGTTTTTCAGCGCTCTGTCAAAATCTTCACGCAGTATCATATCTCACATCTCATATTCATCTCCAATTTCTATAATATGTCCTCAAGTACATCTCCCTTATATAGACACTCTATCAGTCTGGCTTTAGCTGTCGCCGCAGTCGACGCTCCTCAAGTTTGCTCCGTGAACGTTCAGTGTTTACGCCAGTGTTTTCGTGTTTCGTGATTGTTTATTGGCGTTTTGCACGTGAATTAAGTGTTATAAACTGAGCTATTGGTCTTCGTTCGTGTCGTCTTTCTACGTAGTGCCGTTGGGATTTCGGCGTTGTCCGAAATTTCTTCGCTGCAGAACTCCATGGCAAACTCCGTGAGAAAAAACACCGTGATTTTCACCTTCGACAAGTACAACCGTTGAGTACAGCCCTCTACACTTGAAATACACGACTGGATTACCGAGGTAATTGGCCTTCATTCTGAATCTGCTCATACCATGCAGCTAGACTCTGATGAATACTGCATTTTTGTAAAGTTTAACGATCCCGTGAGTGTAGACCGCTTTCTGGAAAAATTTGGTTATGGAACGGAATATATACACCGGGGGTACTAAAAGTACTCTAAAACTCGGGAATTCCGAGTCTGTAATTAGAAATGTTAGGGTTTTGAATATTCCCATAGAAGCAGACAACTCGAAAATTAAAGATGTCCTTTCAAAGTATGGGATTGTCAGGCAAACAGTCAACGAAAGGTGGGCTTCGCATTTCAAGCTGCAGTGCTTTACTGGCATTCGCTCCCTGGGGATGGAAGTGAAGGCAAACATTCCCTCCCACATCTTTGTTGACGGGCACAAGGCGCATGTTATTTACTCAGGGCAAACCCCTACATGTCATGTAACGAGTCTGGTCACCTCCGTCAGGACTGCCCTCGCCGTGTTTTTGCGCTAAAAAATAACCTTACGCAACGCCGGAAATTAACACTCAACGATTTGTTGCCAGCCAGTAACACAACAGAGCCGGCGGTGTCGTGGATCCTGTTACTACCTCTGAAAATGTTGCACTCAATGTTAATGAATTTCCGTCTTTAAAACCTGCATTAACTGCGGAATTTCCGTCCCGTGACAGCGAGATTCCCACTAAAAAGCGTCCTGTAGAGGACACTGAAAAAAATGTTGATGAGGAGTCTTCCTGTGAAACACCCGTTGCCAGGAAGCCGAAGCCAAGTCCTGAAGATCTGTTGGAAGTGGAAAAAGATATGAAATGCAGGTCGATGTGGCTCCCACTTCCGCACAAGGAATTATACCGCCACGAACAGATAGTGATCTTTCACAGAAATGTGACCCTGTGCCTGAGGTCACAGCTGCAATAACCGCATCAGGTGCACAGCCTATACAGTGCGAACAGTACGACGAAGTACCAAGTATACAGCCTGCTGACTCCGAAGCGCAACACCGCGCCGAAGGAGGAAGTAAACAAGCGTCACCGCCTCGCCAGCAAGACAACACAACAGACAACACGCCGGAGCCAAATATTGACGACTCGCAAGCCACCGCCGTTGCGCCAGACGGCCACCGTCGGAGGCTGCGACCAAAACCAGGTCTTGCTGTCACGCGTCATCAAGCGAAAGCCACACCAGAGAAGAAAGACATCAAGAAAAAGAATATTAAATATGAAGTCATCAGGGCCAACACTGAATAAGAGAAAGAGAAAGACCACAGTGGCGATAGCAATGCATTGTCAGGATTTCAGGATACTTCTCTTTTCAAGCACTTTGTTTGAAAGCAGTAAAAATTTTTCTAGGAAGTTAGTACATGTAACGGGCACACAGCTTGTAAAGATCGTGACTTGTAGAGAAGCGCGTTGCTGCTATAATCATACCGATCCTCATCCCAAATAGCTTCTTCTGGTATGTCTGTGATGCAAGCTTATATATAGCATTACTACTATTAACATTAATAAAATACAGTCACCTTTGAAATTTGCAGCACTAAAAGAATTCTTGTACCAGTCTGGGACACATATCGCGTTGCTACAAGAAGTTGCGATAGCAGAATTTCGGATCCCAGGCTTTTTTGAAATTGTTAATGTTTCTACGGAAGCCAATACCGGTACAGCCATTCTTATAAGGGAAGGCATTCCGGTGACTGAAATCGAACGACTAGAATCAGGACGAGCCATAGGCATAAAAATGTTCTATGTGACCATGCTTAACCTTTACGCCCCATCAGGAAATTCCCGTAAATTGGATCGTGCGAAGTATTTTCAAGATGAACTAATTTATTTATTGAGGAAAAATCCGTGTTCTCTTATACTAGGTGGAGATTTTAACTGTGTTTTAAACCAGAAAGATCAACAACCCAATTTCAACTACTCGCCACAGTTAAAAAAGTTAGTAAGTGATCTACAACTTAAGGATGTGTGGGAACTTCAGCAGGCTAGATAGAATTTACGTGTCACCGAATCTGCAAAATCTTTTATTAAACGTTGAAACTGTTCCCGTGTATTTTAGCGATCACAGTACACTTTTAACTTGCTTTAATTTAAGTGTACAGCCAACCCGTCGATTCAGAGGCCAATGGAATTTGAATATCTCTGTTTTAACTGACGAAGAACTGGAACAGGAAATAAGGGTAGCGTGGACTATGTGCCTCCGCACAGCAGACAAGCACCCAACAGTCATTGACTGGTGGACTAGGAGGGCTAAACCAAGGCTGCGGAAAGTTGTCATGCAGTATAGTGTAGCGAGGCACAGGGAGTAGAGGAATACAATGGAGTTTTATCATAAAGTTTTAAGAGACTTATATCAACAGACACATGATGACGTAATTCGTCTGAATGATATCAAAAAAATAAATGCCAAGTTATTAAGCATTAAACGGCAGATGGAGGGATTAAAAATTAAATCGAAAGCCACATCGTTAGTAGCAGATGAAACAGCTTCTCTGTATCACTTGGTTCGGCATGCTAAAAACAGACGTCAAACTATTATTGATGAAGTCCAGACGCATACTGGTACAAGGCTCACATGCCAGAAAGAAATACTGGACGAAGTCCACAGGTACTATGACAACTTATATGCCGCTATCACAGTGGACGATGCAGCTCTCGAGGACTTTTTCACTATTTTAGGTCCACAATTGTCGGGAACAGGAAACGCTGAAATCCTGTCACCTATTACTAAAGATGAAATGCATGAGGCAGTGCGCAACTCACCTCTCAAAAAATCTCCGGGACTTGATGGCCTCCCTGTGGAGTTTTATGCCCGCTACTGGTCTATAATTGGGGACAAGATCACTTCCATGGCGAATGAGGTCCTGAACGGAAAAGCGGTCCCTACAGAGTTTAAGGAAAGTAAAATAGTACTGATTCCTTAGAATAAAGGCAAAACCAACTTAAACAACTTTCGGCCTCTTTCGCTCCTAAATTATGATTACAAAATAATTTCGCGTATTATCAACAAAAGATTCTCTGCCTTTTGCAACAAAATATTGAGTCATCATCAATCTTGTTCTCCAACCAGAATGATATTCGAAAGTCTATCTGCATACAGAGACGTCATTGCAATTACATCAGTGACAAGTATAAAATTTGCTTTAAACTTTATAGATTTCAACAAAGCTTTTGACCGCGTTATAGATACCTCTTTGCGACGCTGTCAAGAATGGCTTTTCACCCTCAGATTGTCAACATGCTAAGAAATATTGCAACAGGTATAAATGCGAAAATAACAATCAATGACCAAATATCTAAACCCATACAGATAAGGCGAGGGGTTCCACAGGGCAGTCCCTTATCTATGTTTTTATTTACCGTATCTCTCCGCGCTGTCCACGCAAGATTAACAGGCATAACATTGAGTGGTGAGAAAACTGTCATACGAGCTTATGCTGATGACGTGGGTGTTGTAATAAGGAATAAGGAGGAGACAGTTACACTGGAAAGAGAAATCCAAAAGTATTGTCTAGCGTCGGGAGCGACAACAAATGAAATCAAAAGTAAAATATTGAATCTGCGGGGCCTAGATCACCTCCGACTGGCATGGGTAAAACAAGAGAACAAATATAAAACTTTGGGAATAACCTTAATGGCATGTCCGATGAGGATGGCTGCTTTTAACTAGGAGGAAAGTTCATGGTGCTGTAATGGAGAACATCCATCGAACTATGGACCAGGTGCAAAAAGTCAGATTCATCAACTCCTGCATTTTGTCTAAAGCGTATTTCACTCCACAGGTATTTTCAATCCCCAAACTAGTAGCGAAAGGGATCATGTCCACTATTACCAATTATTTATGGCGAGTAGACATATTCAGGGTTGGTGCGACTACCGTTATACTGGATGTCAGAAACGGGGGCCTCGGTTTGGTGGATATTCGAAATAAAGCGTCTGCTCTGTTCCTCAAACGGACTTTCCATATACTCAGAGAACTTCCACAATGTATAACCGTAAAGCTCTTTGAGGCTGTGACACCCCATAGCCTGCAAGCACCGATTGATGTGCGAAGGATTAGTGCCTGTCTGCAGTATGTGAGGGACTTTTTCCTCGAAGCAAGTTATCTTAGTGACGAAATCAGAAGCAACACATGTATCACAGCGCGCGACATCATACTTGAAAGGAAGTTAAATGAGGGCAGAAACAAAATTGAAAAGAAATTCCCTAATTGTGACTGGAAAGCTGTATGGTGGAACATCAACTATGCCGGGCTATCTACAGACGCTATTTCCGCATGGTACAAAATAGTTAACAATGTCATCAGCACCAACGAGAGACTATATGGGATCGGTTTAAACCAGATACACCTCAGTGGAAAATGCAATCTGGTGGATACACTTATCCACAGATTCACCTGTGGCGGCAATGTGAATAACTGGAATTGGATCAGGCAACAAATCGCCTTTCTCACCAGATCCTCGACGGAATATATAACGCCATCGCTCCTCCTGAGACCAGACATGACTTACTTTCCGAAATTAAAAACCAACGCCATTACCTGGTTACTGGGAAAATATGTTAGTTATGTCATCAACAAACTTGGGTCGGACAACGAGATAGAATTCCGAGTTTACATGAAGCGTGAATATGCAAAAATCAGCACGTATCGCAAGCACAAGAAGCACTACGGCAACATGCTGAAGATAGTTTTTTAAAGAATGGGTGTCGGTTAAATATGTGGAACCACTACAACACCTTGAACGAGAACGAACAGAAGAAAATTAAAAGTCGCTTGTGTGTACTTATTATTATTTACTATTACCTTGCTTCCGAAACTTCTATGTTACACGAAGAGGTTTTTTTTTTTTCAAAACGTTTTGTTCAGAATTACTCGTGTTCGACTTCCAAAGTATTTGTGTGATTCAAGAAGAATTGTTAAGTTTTATCAGTTTTCATTTTCTACTCAGTTTCTTTGTCCTTATTACATCGGAGAAAGGGAGTTTTGTGTTAAGATTTCTGCACACTTAGTGCTATGACCCAACAGGAGACATGAAAAAAGGGGTGGGAGGGGTTTGGGCCTCCACGCGCTAGCAGTGCCGTGAAGAGACCCCACTGCTAGTGCGGCGTGTACCTCGCCCTGACCTTCCCTATATATATATAGTCCTTTCCACCATTCAGATTTCTCCTCTTCGCTTAGGAATGGTTTTTCATACGAGCTCTTGATATTCATACAGGTTATCTTTTCTCCAGAGGTCTCTAATTTTCCTGTAGGCGATAACTGTCTTTACCCTAGCGTTACATGCTTCTAAATCCTTACTTTTGTACTCTAACCATCGTTGCTTAGCCATTTCGCACTTTTTCTCAACCTCATATTTTAGACGTTTGTATTCCCATTCACCTGCTTCTTCTTCTTCTTCTTTCGTTTCACCCTCTTTGAAGTACGTTGGATCAATCATTTGTTTTGTGTGTTGTTCTTTTCTCAGTGCCCAGTATTTCTTCATTCTTTCTGGTCTTCTTCGCCTGTCTTCTTTCGAGATGATGTGCTTCGTTTTCTGTGTAGATTTGTCTAAGAGCTTCGTATTTTAATATTTAGTGTTTAACTTAGCTGTTCGTTCGAGCAGTGATTTTTCTAAAATTTAGTTCTACTATGTCTTTCTTAGTTTCTTTAATAGAGTTCACCTGCTTCATTTACTACATGTTTATATTTTCTCCTTTCATCAGTTAAATTCAGTATCTCTTGTGTTACCCATGGATTTCTAATATCCCTCAACACATAGAAGAATTTAATAGATACCTTTATCACCTGCATATTGAGTTAACGAACATGCTATATCCGTTAGAAATGAATCATATTCATCTACACAATTCATTTCTAATAGATGTAGCATGTTAGTTATCTCAAGATGCAGCCACGAAGATATCTAGTAAGTTCTTTCTATTCGTGAGGTAGTTTAGTTTCTGTACATAATGAGGCTTTCTCAAATTTTCCTCTATTTTGGCTGCTTGTGAACGACATTTTTTTCTTGCTAACCTAATGTGCAATTAAACTATTAGATAAACATTTTTTGTTAAATCTGATGTTGCAGGACAGTTTGATCAGGTTAAGTTTCTTATTTTTAAATGAATACAATGTTCTTAAAGCCTGGTAGGCAAATGTAACATAATTTTATCCATTTCTGTCAGTGTTTCTTCTGTGACTGCATTGCTTTCGTAAAATTAGGAACAACCGCCTTCAGTCACAGTCGCGGTTTAATTTCAATGTATCGAAATAAAATCGCGAATTTGACTGAAGGCGGTTGTTCTTCATTTTACAAACATTTTTACAGATGACCAGTGGATGGTTTTTTATTTTACTTTCAGTTCTACTAACAACATGTAGCAGAACACCTTATGAAGTCAGCGACAATGCGTGGTCCTTCCGTGCAGCACCTGGGTATAATACTAATAATATCTAATTATTTTATACTACTCTAAGTATTTTAGAAGTGACTTCTCAAATTCTATAGCAGTTTTAATTTTTAGACCTGAAAATCGCTGTTTGAGACTGCCGAAACCCGTCACCTGTAACAAAGAGAAAACAATTTATAATATGGTACTTTGCAGCATGTCGTAACATAGCTAAAAAGAGCTTGCGAATGGAGATCACTTAAAGGCAAGCAACACGAGCAGAATAAACTAGATGAATAAAGGTCGTGATCGGCAGTCGAAAATTTTTTATGTTCAAAACGAGATAATGAATGATTTTAATTGAAAAGTTGGTACCATATGAGAATCGGTTTTGAGCAGAAAATTTTTGATTTCAAAATGATAATACGGCACGGACGAAGCTGGAGGATTTGTCAGAGACGAATAAAATATTTTCTTTAGAATCTTACTGTGTGATATGATTATGTGACACACAGTTGGTACCTACTGTAAGCCTTAGTCAGAAGCTGGAATTGGTGTCAACAATCTGAATCTTTTGCGGTACTGATTTGTATTTGTGACTGGAGCCTCGTGTTAATGTTCCAGGGCTTGGAAAAATGGCAGAACCCTGTCGCACTGTGTATGAAAGCGTTGTGTAATATGCACTGTATTTATTCGTAACCACTAGTTTTATATCCATGACTTGGAAACAAAGAAAATTATTAAATGCGGTGTAGAACTAGTATAATATCAACAGTGATTCACATATAGTACGTCAGTCATAAAGGAGAGGGGGGGGGGGAGGGATTCATTTACAGCAAATATTGTTATTATGTGTTTTATACAGGAGTTTCAGTCTTGATCAAGCCATGAGAATACTTGAAACGAAGAATACAATGACGACATCGTAGATGCCAAAATTCACTAAGAGCCCCCCCCCCCCCCCCAACCAATAATTATGATTAATGATTATATGTGATGAGTACTTGGACGATGAAAATATTACACATTTAGATAATTTATCAGGAAGTCAACTGAGAACTCAAACAGCAGTAGCACAACACTGAAGAGCCAAAGAAACTGGTACACATGCCTAACATCGTGTAGGGCCCCCGCGAGCACGCAGAAGTGCTGGAGCACGACGTAGCATGGACACGACTAATGTCTGAAGTAGTGCTGGAGGGAACTGACACCATGAATCCTGCAGGGCTGTCAATAAATCCGTAAGAGTACGAGGGGGCGGACATCTCTTCTGAACAGCACGTTGCAAGGCTTCCCGCATATGTATGCTCTATAATGTTCATGTCTGGGGACTTTGGTGGCCAACGGAAGTGTTTAAACTAAGAAAAGTATTACTGGAGCCACTCTGTAGCAATTCTAGACGCATGGAGTGTCGCATTGTCCTGCTGAAATTTCCCAAGTCCGTCGGAATGCACAATGGATATGAATGGATGCAAGTGATCAGACAGGATGCTTAAGTACGTGCCACCTATCAGAGTCGTATCTAGCTGTATCAGGGATCCCATATCACTCCAACTGCACACGCCCCACACCATTACAGAGCCTCCACCAGCTTCAACAGTTCTCTGCCGACATGCAGGGTCCATGGATTCATGAGGTTGTCCTCATACGCATGCAAGTCCATCCCCTCCATACAATTTGAAACGAGACTCGCCCAACCAGGCAACATGTTTCCAGTTGTCAACAATCCAATGCCGGTGTTGACGGGGCCAGGGGAGGAGTAAAGCTTTGTGTCCCTGCAGTCACCAGGGGTACACGAGTTGGCCTTCGGCTCCCAAAGCCCATATCGATGATGTTCCGTTGAATGGCTCGCAGGCTGACACTTGTTGATGGTCCAGCACTGAAAACTGCAGCAATTTGTGGAAGGGTTGCATTTCTGTTACGCTGAACGATTCTCTTCAGTCGTCGTTCGTCCCGTCCTTGCAAGATCTTTTACTGGATGCGGCGATGTCGGAAATTTGGCGTTTTACCGGACTCCTGATAATCACGGTATACTCGTGAAACGACAGTACGGGAAAATTCCCACTTCATCGCTACTTCGAAGATGCTGTGTCCTATCGCTAGTGCGCCGACTATAACACCACGCTCAGACTTACTTAAATCTTGATAACCTACAATTGTAGCAGCAGTAACCGATCCAACAACTGCACCAGACACTTGCTGTCTTATATAGGCGTTGCCGACTGCAGCGCCGCATTCTGTCTCTTTACATATCCCTATATTTGAATAGCATGCCTATACTAGTTTCTTTGGCGCTTCAGTGTAATTACTGGAAGTGGACATACCTTAAGGGTGGGAACAAGAGGAGAAAAGTCGGGGGCAGGGGAAGGCAGACAGGATGAAAATGGTGATACAAAGGGGAAGATGTATCACTGGGAAAAATGTGATCTTACAGAGTGCAATAAAACGTTTTCAACCACCGAAGCTCTTCGCAAATATTTTGGTCGTTTTTTGATGATGGATTGTTGATACAATTGTTACATTTATAAACCAATATGTTGTTAAACGTAATAGGCTGGGTGATGTGACTTTAACTGAAATAGGATTTATTGCAATGCCCTTACTTAACGGTTATAATGAAGTACAGAGATGGAATATGTAGTGGGAAACAGGATCAGACCCCCATAATAATCTTGTTCAGTGGTGTTTTCGCGCGAAAGATTCAAGTACATGTCCAATTCACACTTACGTAGGGTGACCAAATTATTTTCGGTGAAAACCGGGACACATTCACCCGGGTGCCAATGGACACTTCATTCCACATGTAACCAGGTTTCTTAATTTTAAATATTAATGTTTTGTTGGTACATTTTGCTAACCCGATTATTATAACTAATAAGAGGATACAAAAGATTGATGTAATCTAGATTATCTGTATAATTGGTGACATTTAACAAACGTACACAGTAATAAAGAAATGTATTACGATTTTACAAAATTTTACAGACATTCAACTTTTAATCAATTAATATTAACATGAGCTTTAATATTACTGAGCACTTGTAGATGGAATTGACTGTCCTTGGAGAAAAGGGTATTTTTCACTGCCTCCAGCCTTCTTAATCATGTCTTTGTTCTTTGAGACACAGTGGTAAAACTCGGCACAATCCATTTTGCAGTTGTACAGGATCTGCAGGATTGCTTCAAGAGCGTCCACCTCCATTCTGTTTCTTTCATCAGTCCACTGGATATTCATGAACGAAAATATTCTTTCCACGTTGGCATTATGGGCTGGGATTGCAAATAAATACCTTGCAATTATTACCAACTCAGAGTAATGTTGAAGACAGTGACAGCTTTTAATAAAACTCACCCACTTCTCATGACATTCCAATGGTGTTTTTTTTTTTCATCATTCCACTTGTGAAGACTGTTCAACAAAAATTGTCAGTATGCCGAACTGATCAAAGAGAATGGAATCATCGATTTCAATCTCTTTACTCTTCAAACAAGAAACTGTCTCTTCAACACTTTCCCATTTTGGCACTCTCTTCAGTAACATCCAATCAAACACCGGCGATGAGGGTAAATATGAGGCGCTCCACTAGCTGAGATATTCTACACAAGTGTCATAAAACCTGTTAACTTCTTCTCTGAAACTCCTTTCCACTGCTTCTGATACTTCTGCTCTTTTAAGGACAGATTTAACATTAAAAGAAAATGAACTGCTGTTCTCTCCTCTTAGTAACAATTTCCAGAGTATTTTTCAAAACATCATTTACCTCTATTACCCTTTTCGTGGTTCCCTCAATTTCCTTTATCTCATGCTGCAAAGTGCTAAGCTGACTGTGAATGAACCGTAAGTAGGCTTCACTTAAAGGGTTACTGAAAAGCTGAACCAATATTTTGGGGGCTTTGTCTTCATTTAGGAAAAATCTTTAAACGGTTCGAACAGGCGGATTACTCTTTCAACTGCTGGAAACAGTGATAACCAGCGAGTTTTCGAGTGACACATTACATTCATATATTCAGTTCCCACATAATCACAGAACTCCTTTAGCCTCTCTGTTCTAACAGTATATATGTAAAAGTGTGAGTATACCTTCATGACGATAATTTCAACATCACAGCTTAAGCCGTCAGCACATGTCTGCACGCTATTGTGTAAAACATGTGCAGGACACCCTATGCCTTCAATGTTTTCATGCAATGTTGCCTTTAATTTGGTAAATACGTTGCATTTGCCTTGTCTTTTTAAACCACCAAAGTTTGTGTTGGTGTTGTCTCCACAAAATGCCACACATTTATTTTTCTCAAGATCAAACATTTCGATAGTATTCATACAAAATCTTGAAATTTCGTCAGATGTTTCATTATGTAGGGAAATCACCTTCAAAAGTTTGGTCTGAATTCCCTGATTAATATCGAAAAACTGAACAACAAACGGAAATATTTTAGTGGCCGTATGATTGCTGGCATCAGTGGATATACCCGTAGAAAGAAGACTTTTTGGTGTATTCAAGGCTTTCCCTTACACTCTGGGGAGCAATAACTCCTTTCACTATGGCTGACACTTTAGTTCTTGCTGAACTAAACTTTTTTGCAATAGAAGAATCATCAAACATAATTCTGGTAAGCTTATTAGTACAATCACTAGATCTATAAGTTTGGTGATGTTTTACCGTGTAGTCTAGTGTAAGCTCGGCTGCTGGAACTTTCGTCTCTTCACAGATGTTTCACAAAATAATTTTGCAGAGTTTTACTGCAGCTCGGTGCACTGTATCTGTTAATGTGTTTCTTTGATCTGATGTGATCAACTATGTCGGAACGTCCACCATGACTTATACTAATAAAACAGTTACATACGGAACACACTGCTTCGTAATCAAAACGACCTTTCTTAATGAAATTCCATTCCTTGGAATAACAGTCACTGAACTTCCAGGCACGTTTCGGCATTGCGCTTCACAGTACTGCAGCAATAATACCGCTAATATGAGAAAAAACTATTGCAGTTTGCCTGACAAACCATCAATTACTACACTATTCTGACAATGAGTGTGTGAGTTAGTGGCGCGATAATCGGACGGTTTCATAGCTCTGTTACAATAATACAACTTACTACTTGTTGGCCAAAGTAACGCTCAAAGTAAATTATTACCTAAGTGTATCAATGCTGATACTGTGATTACTAGTGTGGGACAACGGAGGTTTTAGACAAATAAGCTAAAATATATTAATTTCTTGTGTTGTATTTCCTTTAATAAAGCGAAATCCCAAAAATTTGAGAAAGTTTCACGAAATGTATTTAAAAACTGAATTCCGGGACTTTTGAGCGTCCCGAAACAAATTTTCGGGACACCGGGACACAGGGATGAAAACCGGGACAATCCCGGTTTTCCGGGACATTTGGTCAACCTACACTTACGTGACAATTGCAAATAAGTCAGACAGGTGCGCTAAGTTGAGGCAGCTATCTGACATGCACAACAAACGATTCAGGAAAATGCAGACCGTGAACAAAAACATGGCACTGATGAAAAAATGGTGAATTACGTCCGTAAAAATGGGTGTAAGCATTTCATTAAAGCCAATATGATATGTAAACAAAATTTGTACTGGAGCTACAAAAGACTGGACACATTTTATGGAGAATTAAAAACACTTGGGCCTAGAAGCTAGTGTCATTCTTCAGTATACTGATGTGTTACTGAGTTTGGGGAAATGCTGTTACCACCTGTTTTTTGAAAATTAGTTCACATCATTTCCCCTCCTTACTGAATCACACGATAAGGGAATCCAAAGTACAAGGACAACTAGAGAAACCTGGATCTCAAAATGCCACCTGCTGGACAGTAAGAAGATGAAGAAATCCCCTAGGGGAACAATTAACTTCAAAAGTAATAAGTCTAGCAGTACAACTGTTGCAAGAAGTAATGACTATAGCGTGGTCACAATAGCTTCCAACACTACACTCGTAAAGCCACTGCATTCTATAAAAAATTTTCATAGTGTGAGAATAAAAGTATAGCTGTCAAACTACCTCAAATGCAACCTTTGCAATGAAAATATGGCGCATTGCACTGTTGCAGGCGAACAAAATGATGACAGTTACACAGGCCTGGACGTTAGAAGAAACTGGATTGTCCTGAATTTCGTCGCAGTATCGTAACTTCCATCCTGGAAACAAATGCTCAAACATGCAAATCTGAAGAAGGTCATCAAAGACAGCATCAAGGTTCCAGATACGGTAGAATATATTACTGGGAGATTGGCGAAGAAACCAAATTCACTGCAGGCTCCACCACACAAAAACAACGACAAGGTGTGTAAACTGCGATGTTGGTTTACACGTAAAGTATTTAATAACATATCGTACAAAATGATTGTTTAAACGTGCATTAGATGTATTGTTTACTGTAGTTAGCTGTGAACGGCATAAATTTCGCTGTGTGTGTGTGTGTGTGTGTGTGTGTGTGTGTGTGTGTCATAAATAACATAATTATAATATGTGGTTAACTTACTCCATATGTGACACCCTATTAATTACATTTATGGAGTTTGGAAATTAGGAGACGAGGTACTGGCCGAAGTAAAGCTGTGAGGACGGGGCATGAGTCGCGCTTGGGTAGCTCAGATGGTAGAGCACTTGTCCGTGAAAGGCAAAGGTCTCGAGTTCGAGTCTCGGTCCGGCACACAGTTTTAATCTGCCAGGAAGTTTCAATTACATAATAAACATGAAACTAGGTTTGGCAGATTATATGATGCGTATGTAACATATTTGTGAGAGAAATATACAAAATTTCACAAAAAACTGATGCACTACTTTTTTCCTTTTGACTTGTTCCATGCACCCCACCAGGAATTCCTCTCCTGTGCCAACCTCTTCATCTCAGAGTAGTACTTGCAGCCTACGTCCTCAAATATATAGTGGATTTATTCCAGTCTCTGTCTTCTCCTACAGTTCTTATCCTCTACAGCTCCCTCTAGTACCATGAGGGTCATTTCCTGATCTCTTAACACAGTCTATCATCCCGTCCCTTCCTCTTGTCAGTGTTTTCCATATATTCCTTTCCTCGCCGATTCCGCGGAGAACTTCTCATTCCTTACCGTATGAGACCACCTTATTTACGTCATCCTTCTGTAGCATCACATCTCAAATGCTTCGATTCTCTTCACTTCCGGTTTTCCCACAGTCCATGTTTCACTACCATACAATGTTGTGCTCCAAAGTAAGGCTTACGTTTGATACTAGTAGACTTCTCTTGGCAACGAATGCCTCTTTAGGCTAAGGCTACTCTGCTCTTTGTGTCGTCCTTGTTCCGACTGTCATTTTTTAGTTTGCTGTCTAGGAAGCAGAATTTCTTAACTTCACCTACTTCGTGATCATCGGTCCTGATGTTAAGTTTCTCGCTGTTTTCATTTCTGCTACTCCTCATTACTTTCGCCTTTCTTCGAAATACTCTCAGCTCATATTCTGTACTCATTAGACTGTTCATTCCAAGCAGCAGATCCTGTAATTCATGTTCACTTTTACTGAAGATAGCGATGTAATCAGCGACTGTTATCATTGATATCCTTTCGCCATAAACTTTCATCCCATAACTGAACCTTTCCTTTATTTGCATGATTGCTTCTTCGATGTACAGATCGAACAGTATGTGCGGAAGACTGTATCCTTTTTAACCCGGGCACTTATTGTAGATATTGTTTATTACCCGTCTTTCGCTATAGCTTACCCCTATTTTTTTCAGAATTTCGAACATTCTTTCTTCCATCATCAACTGGAACGTCAGAATTGCCTCCATGGTGTCTTTACCTTTCCTAAAGCCAAACTGACCATCATCTAAAACATGCTCAATTTTCTTCTGTTTATTATTCTTGTGAGCAACTTGGACTCATGAGACTATTAAGCTGACTGTGCGCTAATTCTCTCACTTGTCGGTTCTTGCAAGCTTCGGAATTGTGTCACTTTCGATGGAATGTTATCTACCTTTTCCGCCGTATTAGAAGTATTCCAAACCTCTTTTAAATTCTGACTTGATACTAGACCCCCTATCTCTTATGTATCGATTACTGTTTCTTCTTCTATCACGTCATCAGACAGGTCTTCCCTCTCATACATGCCTTCAGTGTACTCTTTCCGCCTATCCGCTTTCTCCCCTGCATTTAACAATGGAATTTCCGTTGCACTCTTAATGTTGCCACTCTTGCTTTTAATTTCACCGAAGGTTGTTTTGACTTTCCTATATGCTGAGTCAGTCCTTCCGACAATAATTTCTTTTTAGATTTCTTCAAATTTTTCATGTAACCATTTCTTCATATTTATTCCATTCCTCAGTGACTTGTATTTCTGTATTCATGAATTTCCCTGAAAGTTTTTGTACCTCCTCCTTTCATCGATCAACTGAATATTTCTTCGGTTATCCATGGTTTCTTCGCAGTTGCCTTCCTTGTACCTACGGTCTTCTTTCCAACTTGGGTAACTGCCCTTTTTAGGGATGTCCATTCCTCTTCGACAGGTCTGCCTACGAGTTATTCATTATCGCAGTATGTATAGCGTTAGATGACTTCAAGCGTATCTCTCCATTCCTTAGTACTTATGTATCCCACTTTTTTGCGGACTGATTCTTCAGCTTACTCTTTCATCACTACTAAATTGTGATCTGAATCTGTCTGCTCCTGGGTACGCTTTAAAATTCACTATGTGATTTCGGAATTTCTCCCTGACCATGATAAAAATTAACTGAAATCTTCACTAACCTCCCTTCGTTTTACAAGTACACATCCTCCTCTTGTGATTCTTGAACGGGGTATTCGTTATTACTAGCTCAAATTTGTTGCAGAACTCGTCTAGTCTTCCTCCTCTATCATTTCTAATACCAAGCCGATATTCTCCCATAGTACTCGCTTCTACTTCTTCCCTCACAACTGCGTTCCAATCCCACATGACGATTAGAGTTTCATATCCCTTTACGTACTGAGTTACTCACTCAGTATCCTCATATACTCTATCAATATGTTCATCCTCAAAAAATGGTTCAAATGGCTCTGAGCACTATGGGACTTAACATCTGTGGTCATTAGTCCCCTAGAACTCAGAACTACTTAAACCTAACTAACCTAAGGACATCACACACATCCATGCCCGAGGCAGGATTCGAACCTGCGACCGTAGCAGTCGCGCGGTTCCGGACTGAGCGCCTTAACCGCAAGACCACCGCGGCCGGCTGTTCATCCTCAGCTTGCGACATTGATGTATAGCTGAACTATCATTGTCGTTGTTGGTTTGCTGCCGGTTCTGATGAGAACAACGCTATCACTGAACTGTTCAGAGTAACACACTCTTTGACCTGCCTTCCTATTTTTAACGACTCCTACTCCCGTTATACCATTTTCTTATGCTGTTGATATTACCCTATACTCATTTGACCAGAAATCCTTATTCCCATTTCACTTGTCTGACCTCCACTACATTTAGATTGAGCCTTCTCATTTCCGTTTTCAGGTTTTCTAGCTTCCCTACCACGTTCAAACTTCTGACATTCCAAGTACCGTAGAGCGTTATCCTTTCGTCGGATACTGAATATTTCTCTCATAGTCAGCTCCCCCTTGGCAGTCCCCTCTCGGAGCTCCGAACTGGGGACTAGTCCGGAATCTTCTGCCACTGGAGAGATCATCATGACACTTTTCAATTACAGGCCACATGTGCTGCGGATACATGTGAAACGTCCCCTTTCAACAATCATACACGACTGTCCTTAAGCTGACACACAATATTTTGTTAGTGCAACGCAATCTGACTTTCAAAATTCCCTACAAAAGAATGGCCCTGACTAACATTAAACTATACCTTTCACAAATCACTTACCTCACAAAAATCTTCGCTGCTCAAGCTACTGCAATACAGCGAGCGCCACTACTGCCAGCTAAATAAAAGATTCAAACTATGGAAGGCACTAACTACTGATAGGGATAGTTAGCAAATGAAAGATATTAATAGAGAACAAACAATGTATTTACCTTGATATCATCATATATAAATATAGCAGTTCATGACAAATTTCAAAACTCCGCCGTCTCTCTCTCCACATCCACCACTGCTGGCGGCTCACCTCCAACTGCGCAACGCTATGCGCTGTTCACAGCCAGCTGCCTAACACTACAATGGCGAGTATTACAACAATGCAAAGCAGCCACAGACTGCACACAGCACAGCCAGTGATTTTCATACAGAGGTGGCGTTACCAATAAAAAAACCTAAACAGCCTACTTACATAGAGAAAACATAAACAGCCTACTTACATAGAGAAAACATAAACAGCCTACTTACATAGCCCCCATGCTCCCCACAAAAAATTTTACAAATTGGTTTGGGCAGTGCCCAATACAGATTTGAAAAATTTTTCATAATTACAATAACAAAGATATCAAATGCACACACTTATTGATACAACGTTGGTCAAAAGCTAAAATTTTGTCACAGTCCATAAAGACAGTCCTGATCATTCATTACGGTAAAATATAGTGTTTTTCTCAAAGTCTGAGCAGTAGAAGAAAATGCACACGGAAGTAGTGGATTTCCATGCAGTCTTGAAGAAGTAGTGTTATCCTTCCAATGGAAAGACAGTGCTGACTCTCGACATGCAGACAGGTAATGGGCCACAACAGAGCAAACCCACAGCAGAGTCAGTCGAAGTTTTGATGAATATTGGTAGGTAGGTCATCACAGAGCAGACCCACCGTAGTCCTGGTAGAGATTACGATATTGGTGGGCCACCAGAGGTGCAGACCCACTGCAGTCCTTGTAGAAATAATGGTATTGGTGGGCCACCAGAGGTGCAGACCCACTGTAGTCCTTGTAGAGATAATGGTATCGGTGGGCCACCAGAGGTGCAGACCCACTGCAGGCCTTGTAGAAATAATGGTACTGGTGAGTCAGCAAAGGTGTAGACCCACTGTAGTCCTTGTAGAAATGGCCAGCAGCCATCTGTTGCGACTGTGCAGGTGCACAATCACCATCGAAGAGTCTTGCAAAGAATATAGCAAGTCCATAAACCACCACTTGTGCACTCACAAAGTGTTTGGAATTGTCCTTAGAACCAGCAATGCTGTTATCCAGTCCCTTGCTGAATTATTAACACACGTGCAAACACTATCAGTCCCTACTTCTCACATATTGTCCATGTACTATGACCAACAGAAACGTGTGCAGTGAAATGTTACTTAATTTGAAGAACTGGTAACAATTACAATTTGGTAACATAAAAATGCAATAACAAAGGTACAAAATAGATCATTAAAGAACATAACAATACAGATAACATTTGTAGTAAAACAGGCGTTACAAAAGAATAGAAATAGACATATACGTCAGTGTTACAGGAATTATGACATGAGTACATACATAAAAGATCAGAATAACTTTCGAAACATCAACTTCACACATGAGCATTAACGCAAAACAGAATAAATAATGTCTAAACATCTTTACAAAGTAAATAACACATTATTAATGCCAATTGTATTTGAGGATAACAGTATTCCTCATCATAGTGAATGTAGCTTAGTATTAGAAAAATTCTACAACATAAGTCTTATCAGATAAACATATAAATACAGGAAAAAGACAAATACACAAGGGTACATAAACACATAGGGGGATAACACAATGGAAAGGACAGGGTTCGTTTTGAGTGTAACTTTTGGTACTGCAGTATTTTGCGAACAAAACCTTTTTTTGTTCTTGGAGATCTCCCTTCGTTCATCATTATTCCCAAAAAGTCCTATCTGTACCTCTTTTCTGTATTCTAACCATATTTCTTTCAAAAGAAATATAGCTCATTGTACAATACTCATTTAGGCCCAAATCGTTTTCATATAACTTTCAAAGCATTCTTTCCCTATTCTCCATGGTTAGGTTCTTATATAGTCTACCCCCTCTTAAGCTAACTTAAATCTACTGAGCTCAGATATTAAACTAAGGGACGAGGCAATGCAGCAGCACAAAACAATTAACACAAACAGCAATGACAAAAAAATGGAAAATCGCAAAGCAAGCTACAGTAAATCTAAATTACCAAGCAATTCAACATTACAACTAATATGAGCCAATGTGCAGCAACAAAAAAATAAATCTGGCTTAGCAGAGTAACACAAATTAAAGTTCAGTAGCACTATGCCTGGCAAACAGCAGCTTATATCTAAACATGACATAGCTCAAGCAGAAAAAAATATTACACTAAAAATGGCCATGTCTAATACCTATGTCACATCTTAACACTAGAGTGATGCATCACAATTTATTCTACAAAAGAAATTACCAAGTACTTGAAAAGAAAATTATGAATGCAGTTCCTGTGAAGGTAAATGTCGCTTTGTGCTCCCTCATTTTTTTGAAAAAAATTATTATATACTCGATCTGTAGACAGAAAATATTTATATTAGTACATCTATAAAATTTTATTTTAACCAATGCTGCAGTGCAGCTAGAAACTAGATATCAAATGAAATAAGCAACTATGTACAAAGCAAAGCGTAAGAACATTGTTCAATAGTCATGTGGCATTTCATAAGTAGTAAAAAAAATCTCTCATCTAGAAAGACAGTAGTCATAGTCAGGTGTGTAGACAAACTATTTCTTGTCATTTCATTAGGCATTTCAGTAAATATCAGAAAGTACGATATGTTTCCAAGTAATTAGCGTGTCGGATTTGCGATGCTTTCTCTAAAGGAATGACAATGGCCAGGATAATGGCCTCCTTTTTTTTTCCTTCCCGTGCTCTGAAAGGCACGCGCCAATGGTCCTCTCTCCAGGCGTCCGACACAGCTGGGTGCCCACAACGCATTACGTGCAGGTGGTCACTTAACTTTCTTACGGAAATATTTACGACAGCAGTTTCCGCTACAGTGACAGTCTCACATAAAAATATTTCACAGGTCAAGAATTAGCGTTGCAAATCTGTAGAAAGAAAATCCTATAAATATAAGTGTCCAAATAAAATATTCGTCAGCATTGTGATACAGTCACGCATTTACGCACATTTCATAACTCTTAAAGCACGATTCTTGGTTTCCAACATCCTTTTCATAAATCAGAGTCCCTAAACACTACTCATTATTCCTTACCTCATTATACATATACATATTCGTCGACACTTCTTCAGTATTTCATCATGAGAAATACGTAGCATAATAAACATTCCTCAACAACGTAATACACATCGTCGTCGTAATAATAACATCATAACACTTCAGTCAAATCTCAAAACCGTCGTAACTTCCTCCAATAATTTCTAAGCCTAAAAAAATTCTCTGCTCATGTCAAAAGTGTCAGCTGCCTCAAACGTACTTTAAAAATCATGATCTCATACCAAATACATCATTCAAAGCTCTCATAGTATCACAATGATTCCGAAAAAATATGAACAGTTTACAAAGTACAGACAAAATACAGTTTCATAAGTGTGAAGTTACCCAACTGTGTATTGCGTAAACATGTGTCACTGATGTAGTAAAAAAATGTTTATCTCTCAGTTAAATGATCAGATAGCTGTGTAATTTATGTGTTAGAGAAATATGGTACCGACGTGTAAAGTTGTATAAGCAAATACCATATTAGCTAGGGTTCCTTGTGCTTGCCAAACACATGGTACACAAAGTAGGCGTGTACCCTCCTGAGGATTAATGTAATTATACCCTCAGGTGTTACAGATTACACCAATGGAATGAAATGTATCACGGAAAACTTTCTTTGTAATTCAAAAATCTTTAAAAATAAATGTTTTAAGTACAAAATTAATCACTGAAATGCGTGTCCTGTAGCGCTAAATGTGCGTCTTGTTGCAACATAATCTCTGTGGAAGTGTCGTAGTTATTGTCCTCCGAAAGCTAAGTTCTGCAGAAGTCAATGTACTTACCTCATAATACACAAAAGTGAAATGCTTTGCGTATAAATGTCTTAGTTATTACGCTTATTGCCGTGATGAAGAAAGTACTGTACTGTAACGTATTGTTGTGCTACGGAAAAGGCAGTCTCATTGTAGCTATACTACAAAAGTTACTACTAAAACCTGTTTTACTTTCCAGAATAAAACAGAAAACTGTGCAGATATAAAACAGAAACACTGCAAAAGCAACATTGTAAATTTTCACTCATTAGTAGCGTCGTGATAAAACCGTGTAGTTGTCACATAAACTAACCACTGTGTCATCTGGTATCTCACAGAAAGTACTTTAAATCCAGAATATATTTTCAAGTAAACCAAAATGTTGCATTAAAATCTCATTAGCAGTACCAGATATAATGTTATTTTTCTCGGAGCCAGCCGGCGCACGTGTATGCCTGCGGTGCGAGTCATTGTCTGTCTCTTTGTTGGCGCGCGTCGTTACTGGGATTAGGAGGCCTAACTTCCACAAATTCGCCTTGCCGAGAGGGCCCAGCTCTGTTTAAAGCTCGCCAGTTCTGATGGAATTCAGGTCTGTCGTTTTGTCGGTAGTTTACACAGTTCCTTTCGTGTCGGTCACGTGGTGGAGAATTTCTCCCTGAATCGTAACTGCGCGCTGAACTGTTGCGTCTGAAATTATTCTGTCTCCCTTGATAATAATAGTTCTGATTACCATATTGTCTGTTTCTCTGATTGTCTCTGTGATAGTCATTACTACGGAAATGCGATCTTTCTCTGTAACTATTATTACTCTGCCAGTGGTTCTCATATGGGTGGTGTCTGTTTTGGTCACGATTTGCGTTGTAAGAATAGGCTTGTCGTGTCCAGTTATTGCTTCTGTCGTCACGAAATTGTGACGGATGTGACTTGTAGTGATTGTTTTCCTGTTTTCGCATCCTGCGACGGTCTGTGTCAATTTCTAATTCTTGTAAGAGTCCCTGAAAAGCTTCAATGTCGTCTTTGCAACGTCCTGCCAAAATAATATGTCGTAAATGTTCAGGCAGTTTGATTAAGCAAATGCGGATGAGTTCTGAGGGGCTGTATGGGTTTGAAAGATACTGATTCTTATGCAACATGTCTTCAAAATATTTCACAAGACTGGAAAATTCAGATTGTTCGAAACGTTTCATCATTATGATGCTATGTTTTACTCGATCTTGTGTGGCTTGAGACCAATATGCTGAGAGGAAGGCATGGTAAAACTCTCCTTCACTGTGGCAATCGTGAATTACCGATCGCATTCTTACAGCTGGTTCATTCTCCAAGTAGCCACACATAAATTCTAATCTGTGCTCTAATGACCAGTTGGGAGGAAAACAATGAGAGAATTGATGGAGCCATGCTTGTGGATGAATGTCGTTGCCAGAATTCTTAAATGTTTTGAATTTATGTGTAGTAATGAACAGCTTATAGTCAAAATCATCATGTCGGCGAGTCGCATATCGGTCATTGTTACGTCGTTTCGGCGGTTCCATTTCAAAATTCGGTGCACCTTGCCAATTTCTTTCATAACTTCCGAAATGCCCTGTGTTATTATTTTGTGGCTGTTCCGTATTTCTGTGTCCCTCTTCCCGTATTGGGGCGCGAGTATCCTCTGAAATACGTAATTCTTGTATTACCTGTGTCAGCTGATCTTGTACTTCTCGGATTTCTCTTTTGTACTGTGTATTGATTTGATTTTGATTCTGTTTGAATTTTCTAATTTGTTCATACTCTTCTGTGTCAGTGAAGGCTACAGGTCTTGTGTCATTCAGATCATCATCTACCTTTGTAAATAAGTTAGTGACCTTATCCGAAAGTTCGGCTACTTTCTCCGATAGTGAACACATTTCCTCAGCGTGTTTTTCTGAACCAAGTTTCAGAGTGTCCATTTGTGTTGAAATCGTATCTACTGTGTCCTTTAAGTTTTCTTGAGTTTTTGCAAGTTGCGTAACCGAATCGGTAGATGCAACTGAGTCAATTTTAGCTTGCAAGGTGTTGTGATTATCATGAACAATGGTTTGCAGTTCTTTTATGGCTGCTTCGTGATTCTGTAATACATTTTCATGCCGCGAAAAAATGGGTTGAAAATGCTCACAAATTTGTGTTTTTATGTCATTACAGACTTTTTGACATTTCGATTCAATGTTATGTAACTCACTAGTTAAATCTTCACGTGTTTGTTCAAGTGTGGTGTCTAACTTTTGAAGATTTTGTCCCATTGCGTCTAACTGTTGCTGTGTTTGTCTCTGGTGTTGTTCCATTGTGTCTAACTTTTGAAGATTTTGTTCCACTGTGTCTAACTTTTGCTGTGTTTGTCTCTGATTTTGTTCCATTGTGTCTAACTTTTCAAGCTTTTGTCCCATTTGTTGCATTAATTGTAATAACAATGCACTGGTGTCTGAAACATGTTCCTCAGTACTTTTCGGCAGTGAATTTGCACCGGCAACATTCACATTTTGACAAGCGGAAAATGTGTCTTGACTCATTTGAGAAAACGGTGAGAACCCAAAACCTGAGTCTGTAGTATTTGCAATATTGTGTTCTGTCATTCCCGATTCCTGAGGCGAGCTGTTGCCGACCAATCGATCGATAACGCTTCCCTGTTCACTACCTGTTTCACTGTCTACACCATTGTTTGCCGCCCGCTCCATTTCCCTATGCGCAATTACCAAATTACTACTTTGAACATTAGTTAATTCATTACCCAGTGGTGCTGGCAAGCTACGCTCGTCGTCACTATCATTTCTCAATTTACTTTGGAGCCTAGTGTTACGTTTTTCACACGCCATAATTGTCACAATATTTCACACGATAACACAGAAAAGCACAATTTGAAGTGCAAAAATAGGAGAACACATTAACATAGCACTGAAAATAATATCTAGTTAATTGCAAGCGTAGCTGCGACATACTTGGTGCAAATCTATATGCATGCCACAACTGTTTTACTGTACAACAATGAAAGGCTACAACTACAAAGGGGATTCTCTCTACAATTACGCGCTAGCAATAAACAAAAGCTACACTAAATACACAAACTACAAGAAAAAATCAGAAGATTCCAGTGAGGTATCCTAGGCTAAGGGTCGACATATGAAACGTCCCCTTTGAACAATTATACACGACTGTGCTTAAGCTGACACACAATATTTTGTTAGCGCAACGCAATCTGACTTTCAAAATTCCCTACAAAAGAATGGCCCTGACTAACATTAAACTATACCTTTCACAAATCACTTACCTCACAAAAATCTTCGCTGCTCAAGCTACTGCAATACAAAAAAAATGGTTCAAATGGCTCTGAGCACTATGGGACTCAACTGCTGTGGTCATAAGTCCCCTAGAACTTAGAACTACTTAAACCTAACTAACCTAAGGACATCACACACATCCATGCCCGACGCAGGATTCGAACCTGCGACCGTAGCGGTCGTGCGGTTCCAGACTGTAGCGCCTTTAACCGCTCGGCCACTTCAGCCGGCTACTGCAATACAGCGAGCACCACTACTGCCAGCTAAATAAAAGATTCAAACTATGGAAGGCACTAACTACTGATAGGGATAGTTAGCAAATGAAAGATATTAATAGAGAACAAACAATGTATTTACCTTGATATCATCATATATAAATATAGCAGTTCATGACAAATTTCAAAACTCCGCCATCTCTCTCTCCACATCCACCACTGCTGGCGGCTCACCTCCAACTGCGCAACGCTACGCGCTGTTCACAGCCAGCTGCCTAACACTACAATGGCGAGTATTACAACAATGCAAAGCAGCCACAGACTGCACACAGCACAGCCAGTGATTTTCATACAGAGGTGGCGTTACCAATAAAAAAACCTAAACAGCCTACTTACATAGAGAAAACACAAACAGCCTACTTACATAGAGAAAACATAAACAGCCTACTTACACACGTTATGTATCTTTAATACGGTGGTTCTCATTGCCTTCTGCATTATCATGCCGTTTATCATTGCTGATTCTTCCTCCTTTACGGGCAGTTACCCACCCCAAGGGCAAGAGTGTGCCCTGAACCTCTGTGCGCCCCTCCGCCCTCTCTGAAACGGTCATTGGCTGAATGAGGGTGACTTCTTATGCCGGGAGTATTCGGCCGCCATTGCTGATGGTAGTTATTCAAAAATTAACCGGCGGCGAAATCTGAGACTCTTTGCTGGCTAAACAATGGCGCTACTCCTAGACCGCGGGGTCTTAATTCGAGCTTACCTGCACTGAAATGAGGTCGACCATATTTCATCAAGTGTAAAAAATGTTCATAAGACTGGGCGACTGTTAAAGCAGCTCAGAGTCTATACTGACGACAGTTAGTATAATGTAGAATGAAGTGAAAACTGTATCGCTAAGAAACGTTGCCTTAAGTACAAATCTAAATTCGGAGGAATTTAACATAAGTAAGGAAACGTATTAAATATAACTAAGAGTGTGTTTAAGGGGCTTTGACTTGGGCTAGAGGGCTGTTTCAGATGTATCGGCTGACAGGACGTTACTCACGAAAACGTTCTTATCCTGGCTGAAAACACTGTTTCATACCAAGAAATTTGGTCCCTAAGGATAGTCTGATCGTTGACTACGTCGGTGTTCCATATACACATGTTAACATCGCCACAGAAGACGTCGTTCATCGCTCTTGTGATACTCAGCTTTTCTCTTTCCATTTTTCTCTTATTGTTGCGATTTATGTTTCAATTCTAATGTTATTGTAACCTGTCTAATGTAAAGCAATGAGATAAAAGTTATGAGAGAACGACTCGAACATCCGGCAGAAATACCTATTATTCCAATGTCAACATTATACCAGTTTCCTCTTGATACCCGTAGACGTTCAAAAGCCAAATAGGGCGGATATCTGATACCAAGGTCGCCGCTGCCCCCCCCCCCCCTCCTCCGCCCCCCTCTTTCCTAGCTCTCAGGAAAAGGAAAAAAATATAGTTCAGTCACGTGTTGTTCTTTCAAAAAAATGATTTCAAGTCGGTATCACGTAGGTTTTTATCAGAGTCGGAAAAGGAACTTATGCGTACTTACAAGCTGCCATAGGTCTTCCAAAACATTAAAATACTCCATAGCCTCCAGGTTTTGGCCCCCTTCCCTACAAACTAATGCATGGGCTTCCTTGTCTGATACCGTAAATGAACCACTTCCGGACATACATTTAGTTGGAAACTGCTTAGTTGTATTGAGTTTAGGAAACTCATAAATTCCCGGTCTGTTCTTCAGCACCCCACACAAAAATATAACCAGTAAATACCACGTCGTATTATAGATGTAGTGGTATTACTTGGAGTTAAATGGCAGTTCCAAAGCGACCGCTTTCAAATATAATTTCAATTGCTTCACTATGTTAATTAATGTACGTTATAAAACTGCTTTGCCTGATTCCTCTAATTGTGGATATTTGGGTAAATTTCTTCTGTGGAGGTGTTCAAAACTGTAGCTATTTCAGTCATCAAACTATGATGTTTTTATATGTTATTTGCTGCATAGCATTTTTTAAGACTATACCTTTTGAAATACAGGAAATGTTCGTAAAGTTCGTTTAGGACGTAAAACGGGCGATTTCTTCTCTCAGAGACATGCCACGGCCACATAATTATGGCTCAAAACAAGCAGTTTCGTGGGTAATTTTATTTAATGTACGCATGCGCACAACAAATTATATTACCAAGATGTGGTAGTGTTTGTTATTGTTGTTGTCTTCAGTCCTGAGACTGGTTTGATGCAGCTCTGCCGGCCGGAGTGGCCGTGCGGTTCTAGGCGCTACAGTCTGGAGCCGAGCGACCGCTACGGTCGCAGGTTCGAATCCTGCCTCGGGCATGGATGTGTGTGATGTCCTTAGGTTAGTTAGGTTTAATTAGTTCTAAGTTCTAGGCGACTGATGACCTCAGAAGTCAAGTCGCATAGTGCTCAGAGCCATTTGAACCATTTTTTTTTGATGCAGCTCTCCATGCTACTCTATCCTGTGCAAGCTTCTTCATCTCCCAGTACTTACTGCAACCTACCTCCTTCTGAATCTGCTTAGTGTATTCATCTCTAGGTCTCCCTCTACGATTTTTACCCTTCACGCTGCCCTCCAGTGATCCCTTGATGCCTCAGAACATGTCCTACCAAACAGTCCCTTCTTCTTGTCAAGTTGTGCCACAAACTCCTCTTCTCCCCAATTCTATTCAATACCTCCTCATTAGTTATGTGATCTACCCATCTAATCTTCAGCATTCTTCTGTAGCACCACATTTCGAAAGCTTCTATTCTCTTCTTGTCCAAACAATTTATCATCCATGTTTCACTTCCGTACATGGCTACACCCCATACAAATACTTTCAGAAACGACTTCCTGATACTTAAATCTATACTCGATGTTAGCAAATTTCTCTTCTTCTGAAACGCTTTCCTTGCCATTGCCAGTCTACATTTTATATCCTCTCTACTTCTACCATCATCAGTTATTTTGCTCCCCAAATAGCAAAACTCCCTTATTACTTTAAGTATCTCATTTCCTATCCTAATTCCCTCAGCATCACCCGACTTAATTCGACTACATTCCATTATCCTCGTTTTGCTTTTGGTGATGTTCATCTTATATCCTCCTTTCAAGACACTGTCCATTCCGTTCAACTGCTCTTCCAAGTCCTTTGCTGTCTCTGACAGAATTACAATGTCATCGGTGAACCTCAACGTCTTTATTTCTTCTCCATGGATATTTCGGTATACAGATTGAATAACATCGGGGAGAGGCTGCAACCCTGTCTCACTCCCTTCCCAACCGCTGCTTCCCTTTCATGCCCCTCGACTCTTATAACTGCCATCTGCTTTCTGTAAAAATTGTAAGTAGTCTTTCGCTCCCTGTATTTTACCCCTGCCACCTTTAGAATTTGAAAGAGAGTATTCCAGTCAACATTGTCAAGTCTAAGTCTACAAATGCTAGAAACGTAGGTTTGCCTTTCCTTAATCTAGCTTCTAAGAAGTCGTAGGGTCAGTATTGCCTCACGTGTTCCAACATGTCTACGGAATCCCAACTGATCTTCCCCTAGGTCGGCTTCTACTAGTTTTTCCATTCGTATGTAAAGAATTCACGTTAGTATTTTGCAGCTGTGACTTATTAAACTAATAGTTCGGTAATTTTCACATCTGTCAACACCTGCTTTCAAATGGTTCAAATGGCTCTGAGCACTATGGGACTCAACTGCTGTGGTCATAAGTCCCCTAGAACTTAGAACTACTTAAACCTAACTAACCTAAGGACAGCACACAACACCCAGCCATCACGAGGCAGAGAAAATCCCTGACCCCGCCGGGAATCGAACCCGGGAACCCGGGCGTGGGAAGCGAGAACGCTACCGCACGACCACGAGATGCGGGCCTTGCTTTCTTTGGGATTGGAATTATTATATTCTTCTTGAAGTCTGAGGGTATTTCGCCTGTCTCATACATCTTGCTCACCAGATGGTAGTGTTTTGTCAGGACTGGCTCTCCCAAGGCCGTCAGTAGTTCTAATGGAATGTTCTCTACTCCCGAGGCCTTGTTTCGACTCTGGTCTTTCAATGCTCTGTCAAACTCTTCACGCAGTATCGTATCTCCCATTTCATCTACATCTACATGCTCTTCCATTTCCATAATATTGTCCTCAAGTACATCGCCCTTGTGTAGACCCTCTATATACTCCTTCCACCTTTCTGCTTTCCCTTCTTTGCTTAGAACTGTGTTTCCATCTGAGCTCTTGATATTCATACAAGTGGCTCTCTTTTCTCCAAAGGTCTCTTTAATTTTCCTGTAGGCAGTATCTATCTTACCCCTAGTGAGATAAGCCTCTACATCCTTACATTTTTCCTCTAGCCATCCCTGCTTAGCCATTTTGCACTTCCTGTCGATCTCATTTTTCAGACGTTTATATTCCCTTTTGCCTGCTTCATTTACTGCTTTTTTATATTTTCTCCTTTCATCAATTAAATTCAATATTTCTTCTGTTACCCAAGGATTTCTACTAGCCCTCGTCTTTTTACTTACTTGATCCTCTGCTGCCTTCACTACTTCATCCCTCAGAGCTACCCATTCTTCTTCTACTGTATTTCTTTCCCCAATTCCTGTCAATTGTTCCCTTATGCTCTCCCTGAAACTCTGTACAACCTCTGGTTTAGTCAGTTTATCCAGGTCCCAGCTTCTTAAATTATCACCTTTTTGCAATTTCTTCAACTTTAATCTACAGTGCATAACCAATAGATTGTGGTCAGAGTCCACATCTGCCCCTGGAAATGTCTTACAATTTAAAACCTGGTTCCTAAATCTCTGTCTTACCATTATATAATCTATCTAATACCTTCTAGTATCTCCAGGGTTCTTCCATGTATACAACCTTCTTTTATGATTCTTGAACCAAGTGTTAGCTATGATTAAGTTATGCTCTGTGCAAAGTTCTACCAGGCGGCTTCCTCTTTCATTTCTTAGCCCCAAACTGTATTCACCTACTACGTTTCCTTCTCTTTCTTTTCCTACTGTCGAATTCCAGCCACCCATGACTATTAAATTTTCGTCTCCCTTCACTACCTGAATAATTTCTTTTATCTCATCATACATTCCATCAATTTCTTCATCATCTGCACAGCTAGTTGGCATATAAACTTGTACTACTGTAGTAGGCATGGGCTTTGTGTCTATCTTGGCCACAATAATTCGTTCACTATGCTGTTTGTAGTAGCTAACCTGCACTCCTATTTTTTTATTCATTATTAAACCTACTCCTGCGTTGCCCCTATTTGATTTTATATTTATAACCCTGTATTCACCTGACCAAAAGTCTTGTTCCTCCTGCCACCGAACTTCACTAATTCCCACTATATCTAACTTCAACCTTTCCATTTCCCTTTTTAAATTTTTTAATCCCGATTAAGGGATCTGACATTCCACGCTCCGATCTGTAGAACGCCAGTTTTCTTTCTCCTGATAACGACGTCCTCTTGAGTAGTCCCCGCCCGGAGATCCGTATGGGGGACTATTTTACCTCCGGAATATTTTACCCAAGAGGATGCCATCATCATTTAACCATACAGTAAAGCTGCATGCCCTCGGGAAAAATTACGGCTGTAGTTTCCCCTTGCTTTCAGCTGTTCGCAGTACCAGCACAGCAAGGCCGTTTTGGTTAGTGTTGCAAGGCCAGATCAGTCAATCATCCAGACTTGCAACTACTGAACTACTGAAAAGGCTGCTGCCCCTCTTCAGGAACCACACGTTTCTCTGGCCTCTCAACAGATACCCCTCCGTCGTGGTTGCACCTACGGTACGGCCGTCTGTATCGCTGATTCACGCAAGCCTCCCCACCAACAGCAAGGTCCATTGTTCATGGGGGTAGGGTACAAAGTGTACAAAGTGTGAAAAAAGATACAAATACTGGAAACAACATGGCCGCTCGGCACTCTTTGAGTACTCTCAGCTGTTCCAACAATGTCGTTGTAGTTTTCCGTGTCCGAGAGGTACCGCTACAGCTCTCGAGAGATGGAGGTTGCCGACTACACGAGAGTTCTCAATTCGCAGAGCGTCGCGTATGTGAGACCTTGAGCCACTCACGGACGCTGCTGATAAGCTGAACCTCGGCGCTGTTGGCACAGCATGTACTATGACTAACCTCTCTGAGAGTGACGAACTCTCACGTGTGTCCCTAGCTTTATATTAGTTCGGGAAACGTTTTAGGCAGTTTTTCGTTGGATAACAGGCGTCTATTTTCAAACCTTTGCCAATTCAGGCTTTTCAACATTTCCATGAGTTGACAGACTCTAGTTCTGAATCACTGATTTTGCAGTCATAGGATACTAATTTCCTGCAGATTGTGAATTAAAGTGTCCAAAAAGAACTTAATAACTTTGAAAACTAATATTGATTTATTAATTTAGCTTACACACTTGACTTTGATGTCATCTTATAGCAAAATTCATCAAGTTTTTTTTTACCTTATATCTAAACAGGGTCAATGTGACTTCCATTGGTTATGTGAGGCATGTCCCTTCTGGTCGATTTCTTGGCATACTCGTTGCAGCATGTTGCGAAGTTAATTCTAGCTCTGGAGGGGAAAAAAAACCCACGGAATATCCTCGATGAATCCGTCAGGAGATGTCAGGCCCGGTGAACGTGGGGATTGTAGCACCGAAAATACAGATAAAATACCTTCTGCACCATCGAAAATTTCCGCCGTTTAATATCCGTTGATGACTTGTACAGTACTTACGATTCTGAAGCTGTAAAGTTTATTACTGAAACTATATTTAATGCGTAATCGATGTAATAGTGTATTTATTTCTGACTCTGTACAATTGTTCATAATTATAACGAAAATATTGTAAATTGGTGGGTAATGGCAAAGGGAACTTTATTTAAATGTATCAATAGCAACGAAGAAATGGGGGTGGCTGTGCCATTGTTTATCTTTGCGAATGGCGAGTCTCTATTGCGTTGCGGGGCAGCTCTGCTCGTGCCAACGTAAACGCACCTGATTCGTTAACCTGCGAGTATTGAGAGAAAGGTAGGAGCGGACAGGCGGTGGAAGCTGCAATTATAAATATTGCCTACCCATAATCATCCGAGGCTCTGGAGACTACTCGGGTTTCTCGAACAGCAGCAGCAGCAACAACGGCAGCTCAGCGTCGTCGGCTACATTCTTCGCCGTCCACCTATCTACAAGATCGTATGACTGTTAAAAATTATAAACTTATGTAGTCATTACCCAGCAACATTTCTTTCACAAGGTATGACTAAGCTGAATGATAACCTACAATAGTTAAAACTTGTAGGGCACCTGTGTTGTCATTGTCCTCAGACATTATTACCAAGCAGGGTCCCTATTCCTTCCCATCCAATCGCCGAGTCGCGTAAGAATATGAAAACTGATTAACTATTTATTGCCAGTTTGTGTGTTTGCCAATGACCAGTTTCAGTCTAGGTTTCCTGCCACAGTAACTGGTCATTCTTGTATTGCGTGACAGAGGCTACTTAAAGTAAAGTAAAATTTCACTGGCAAAACTAATAGCTAAAGATACAGCACAAATTAAGAGTGCGCGATTTCATTTATTCTGTATTTAGCTTAGCGAGTGACTTGTGCTGGCTTGGTATGTGTTTTATTATTATTATTTTAAAAGTAAAATCAACTGCTCATTTGGTTAAAGTAAACTCAATTCATTCTTTCACTAATCAAAAGTAAATTGTTTACCTTTCTCTAAATTTTGCTTTACACACTGAGGTTACTGAAAGGGAATTTTTTACTTAACAAATTTTAGTTAAGCCAGTCATTTATTTAACCAGTAATTTTTATTTAATGTTACTTTCAAAATTTAGTATTTCAGAATAAATAGCTGCAAACTCAGTGCTTTCTGATTCATTTATTTTCTCGTGAACTGTTATGCTGTGGAAAAGCGTGACAATCTTCTATTGCCACGCCAGTGATTATTTGCTTAAATTTCATTGCCGTTACCTTTCACAAGATTCTGAAGATTCATTGCCCTAGTGAGCTGGCGACCGTTTAATTATCACTTCTTTTTAGCTAATCAGTGTTTTCTTTGTGTTATCAGTGATTTTGGTACTAACAGGGTGTATACAAGGAAAAAAAAAATGGCTCTGAGCACTATGGGACTCAACATCTTAGGTCATAAGTCCCCTAGAACTTAGAACTACTTAAACCTAACTAACCTAAGGACATCACACACATCCATGCCCGAGGCAGGATTCGAACCTGCGACCGTAGCAAAGGAAAAAAAATCCTGGATTTTTCCCGGTTGAAAACACACTTTCTCCCGGGTGAAAATACACTTTTTCTGTGTTAAGTCACAGTATATTTTTCCTCGGCGCTGTAAAACTTATCAATCCTTAGAATGTTCATGGATTTCTACACAGACGTAGAGTTTGCCGGCTCTTTAGAAAACGAAACCCAGGTGTCAAAAAAACACGTTTTGGAAAGATCTTTGATGTGCAGCAACGTGCACACTGCATTTTTTCGTGTTATGGAGTTATAAATACGAATTCCACCAAACACTGCATGTTACTTTCCGAAGCAATGAAATCGAGATTGCAACGCGCTCATGTCACGTGATCTCGCCAGCTCATGACAGCAGAGGACACGTGATGTAGTTAACCAATAGCAAGATCACTCTTTAAGTAGCGCAAACACACAAAAAAGAAAAGTCAATGGTTTAAATTAGTATAAATAGTGTCGCTTCAAGAAAAACAAAGCTTTCACAAATAGTTGATAGAAGAGATAGAGAAGATCCAACGGAGAGCAGCGCGCGTCGTTACAGGATCATTGAGTAATCGCGAAAGCGTTACGGAGATGATAGATAAACTCCAGTGGAAGACTCTGCAAGACAGACGCACAGTAGCTCGGTACAGGCTTTTGTTGAAGTTTCGAGAACAAACCTTCACCGAGGAGTCAAGCAGTATATTGCTCCCTCCTACGTTTCTCACGAAGAGATCATGAGGATAAAATAAGAGAGATTAGAGCGCACACAGAGGCATACCGACAATCCTTCTTTCCACGAACAATACGAGACTGGAATAGAAGGGAGAACCGATAGAGGTACTAAAGGTACCCTCCGCCACACACCATCAGGTGGCTTGCGGAGTATGGATGTAGATGTAGATGTAGACATTGGTCTCGAAGATTAAAAAGCTGCAAGAGAAGCTAAGCTTCCACATATAATGCTGATTTTTTTTGCACGTGTTACACTTTAAGACACATCACACAAATGTGCCAGTAAAATTTTTAATAACGACATAAATTTCTGATCTTCTGGGCTCGAAATTCTTCTAGATGGTCGTCCTCAAAGAGTT
This sequence comes from Schistocerca serialis cubense, assembly GCF_023864345.2. Lineage (NCBI taxonomy): Eukaryota > Metazoa > Arthropoda > Insecta > Orthoptera > Acrididae > Schistocerca > Schistocerca serialis. The sequence goes on from NC_064645.1 coordinate 411,508,982, forward strand.
AAATTTTAAATGAGAGTCAAACGCTCTGTGATTTAAGAAATTAATCGTACATTCTCGCACATAGTTCATCTTGCGAAAAGGAAATTTACTTTAAAGGAACACGTTTCAAACCACCATTCGCAATATTTTCCCATGACCTGTTAGAAATTGGTTCGTTTCAGCAGTTGCCAGAGAGCGTCAGATAACAGGCGTCACTGCGCCTGCGCAGCTACGATGACGCAGGAAGCCCGCATGTTCGTACGTGTAAAACATTAAAAGGTCTTGCATTACGTCATAAAAGAAACAAGACATCAAAGGATACTTCAAGAGCATCAGAATTTCGCGAACCATACTAAAATCCATAATTCGGCTTAAAGTGCACAATTGTATGTCCAGATTCGGATGTAAATTTTCTTGAGTACCAGTACTGTATTATCTCATGTTTGGTTCTTTATTATGGCAAAATGCCATACGAGCTAGAAGATGGAAAACGTGCACTTGATGTGGTGTCACCGCCAGACACCACACTTGCTAGGTGGTAGCCTTTAAATCGGCCGCGGTCCGGTAGTATATGTCGGACCCGCGTGTCGCCACTATCAGTGATTGCAGACCGAGCGCCGCCACACTGCAGGTCTAGAGAGACTTCCTACCACTCGCCCCAGTTGTACAACCGACTTTGCTAGCGATGGTTCACTGACAAAATACGCTCTCATTTGCCGAGACGACAGTTAGCCTAGCCTTCAGCTACGTCATTTGCTACGACCTAGCAAGGCGCCATTATCAGTTGCTATTAATATTGTGAATCATGTAACGGCAAGACCGACGTTCACCATTAATGGATTAAAGTTAAGTATTCCACCAGCTACGTCCGTTTTTCTAAATTCTAATTTCCTTGTCCTGTTCCAGACCTCACGCCAGCCTGCGTGAGCTAAAACGCGTGCCTATCGGCTTCCTCTTGTAACCTGGTGTTGGCTCTCCTGCCAACCCACAACACTTGACATGCAACGAACAGATGAAACTGGCCAACAGTGTGAAATTAAACACTTCGTTTCAAATAAATTGACTGCCTCAGCGCAAAAGATTAATAAAAGCCAAATCTGTTTAGCAAACCGACAAAAATAACTTCATTGTTCTGCAAGGCGATTAATGCTTGACTGTCAGAAAGGTGGAAATAATACCTGAAACTAACAACATATTTTCGCCTTCCATAAATATGTGAGCGTCTTTTAATTCATTTGGTAGCTCCCGGCCACAGAAATCCGTCTTGTTTTCATTTAACGTGAGAGCAATAAACGAAGAGGAAACAGCAAAACCACTAAACGTAAACACAGGTCACGTGGAGGTACCCACCTCCCCACTACAACTCAGACTGCTCTGTGCATCAGCCCCGGATCTACAATATTTCCGAACTGGGACAATTTAGATAGTGGCGCCCAGCCACACATCTGTAGCCAGAAGCGGGAGAACGTACTACTCATACGCGACTCAACTGCGCATTCGCAAGAGCCCGCCCGCAACTGTTCAAATGAATCTAATGTAAACAGCTGTCACGTCACGCTCATCGGAGGCAATTTGTTGTTAGGAAGCACTGCATATTCTTCCTAAAGCCTTTGACACACTTTGGTTGGCAGACGCTTGTATGAGCACTGTGTTTTGTTGTTGTATATGTCGCATTTCCTTTGCGACTTAAGTTTTATTTTCGTTTTTTTTTTCTCGTTCATGTTTTGTTGCTGCAATATTATTCTGCAGAAGCGGGATACAGTAATTTCCTTCGTTAAAGTATTGGTTCTCACCAGTCAAAACCACAAAAATTTAACTGGTAACTAAAACAATGAAGAATTCCCGGAATTCTAAAAAATTACCAGGTTTTTCCCGGTTTTCTCCCCGACGGAAAAATTCCCGGGTTTTTGCCGGATCTCCCGGGTCGTATATATCCTGACTAAATATTACGTGGTACCCTTTTTGCCCCTGTGCGGTTCGTGAGCGATTGCACTATATTGCAACCATTTCAAAATTGTCATCAGTATTTAGCTTAAATTTCGAATACCGGTAGATTCTTCCTTCGTAAGAGTCTTTTGTACACTTTCCTCCAACTAACAGATGTTATTTTCCTTCGGTAGCGATGGCCTTACTCACTGTAAAATTTCTTTGGCATATGCGGTCACCGTCAGTTATACCGCAATCCAGTAGGCCGGTTAGGAATGGGGAGGTTACAGGGTCATGAAATTGGTGCACCTTGGCCCATCCATTTACCTGGAAAGCAGACATTTAGGAGACTTGTATGATTTGCGATGCAACTGTTTTCTTAACATACGCCAAACAGTCATGTGCGGGACGCGCAGCTCTCGATAAGCACGCCGGGTGTTAAGACTGTCAACAAAGCTTTGTCTCACTTGCTGTACGACGTCGTCAGACGCGGGGGGCGATCTGAGAATTTGTTGTCTTACCGAAAATCCAGTTTCAATAAAACACTTACGCCATTCATAAATGTAGTTCTACTGGGAGGATCTTCACTATGTACAAAAACTGCGTTGCAGAGTTGTCACAGACTTCGACGCTTCAAACATGAAAACACCGCTCAGGATATAGACTTACTAAATAAGTAAGGACCGGTAAAGGCAACCATCTTTGTTGTAACTGCCGCTAGCGCTTGCCATGGTGCGATTCTGTACCAAAGCTCGCGAGCCAAAACATGATCTATTTCCCTTAAAGTTGACACCAAAACAGAGCCAGTAAGCTGTATGAATAAGATTGTACGAATTTTCAAACTTGGAAAATCACTTTTGGTACACTCTGGCCACTATTTTACAGTTCTGAACAGTTGAAACAGGCTGACAACCTTTCCATTACTTTCAGGTCTTTTCAAGAGCTGACTGGGTATTTGTGCAGATTTTCTTAGGTGGTGCTTTATTATAGATAACTGAATCATCTACGAAAAGTCTGAGGTTACTGTTAGTACCGTCTGTCATGTGTTGATCACCATCATGTATTGATTCAGTCTCACATATACTAAGTGTAATCGTTAACGCTGAAACGAATGAGATATTGTCACTTATTGACAAACTACAGATTGTAGTGCAGAAAGAAGAACTCCATGTGAGAAACGACTGAATTATGAAGATGAGGAGGAAGTGAATACAAAAGAAGTTATATAAATGTCGCTTAACTGTAGCGACAAAACTGCTTTCATAGTAAGCGGACTAAGACAGGCTCCGAAGGTGTAAATGAGCCACCTCTTTAAAAATGTACAAGTGATTCTGCTAAAGAAAGCCATTCGAAGGCAACACTAAACGACTGGTTTCAGCGAATTACAAAAATAAGAGACTGATGAATGTGATGGTAAGCTATGAAGTTTTAAAGAGGTTGATGTAGGGCCGGAAAACTAGGAGAGAAAATTTCTCTGTAAAACATTCTGTCACACTTTTTGATGTGCTGTCCGTTTTTTCAGCAAGTTCCAGAACAATGTTTCTCTGTTACTGTAACTCTGTTTTCGATCAAATATTTAGTTTTTAATTAATCTGACGTCTTATTTTTTCGGTATCGTATACACTGACAGAAATTTGTTTTGTCATCTGAACACATTAATTACGGGTGGCATCGTTGTTACGATTTGCGCAGGAATATGTAACTATTCATTAGTTCTCTTTATGCACGAGCAAATGTGCAGGCCTCGTTTACTGTTCAAATATTTGATTACTGGCGGTTTCTGGAATTAATTAAATGCTACGACCTCATTTACATAAACATTGGCGGCTGTAATGATTGCGTGAAAGATTTCCTGTGCAAACTTCATAACTCTTTGTTTATCTACGCATGTTTTGAGTTAACTGTTATCGGCTGTGGCCGGAAGTTTGCTGTGTCAGGCCTTTGGAACGTGTGCAACATGGGTATCGACTTTATTTAACTTATATGTTCGTTTTAATGAACAAATATACGTTATTTTCGTAGATGAATGTATCTTACATGAGCAAATACGTGTGTTATACTGGTGAACATATTTTGCGCGAGCAAATACACTTATTAAACTGGAAAGATTAACGTGGTAGCGTGGGACAGGCAGAAAAAATATGAAATTTGTTCTGTGAACTTGAAAAACCAACACCAATGTAAAGGGCTGTTGAAAAGGTGCTGCGGGAAAAAAATAAGACAGTCGATTTCCATACTGAGGAACAAGCAACGGGTTCAGAGACAAAGTTATCAATGGACTTTGCATTACACAGAAGCCAAATTTCTAATATGAATGATTTAGAAACTCTATAAGCAACTATAAAAGGAAAAGTACTTACAAACACATTAAAACATAAGATACGATACTGTGAGAAAATAACCCCTGCATCGTAGCAGACATTCGTACGTGTGTAAAAAGATAAATGTGCGAAGCATACAACAACTACCACCGTCGTACCTTAGCAAAAGATCTGGCCGAGAAGCCGAGAAAAATATGGTCGTAGGTAAAATAGCTGAGCGAGTCAAAGGCTTCTGTCCACTCACTCGTTGGTCAGTCCGGTGTGGCAATAGAAGATACCAAAGCGAAAGCTGAAGTTTTTAGTTTCGCGTTTAAGACATAGTTCACGCAGGAGGGTAGTACAGACCTACCGTCGATCAACCATCGCATAGACTCTCGTGTGAAGGACGTAGTACGAAGCAACTAACAGAGATGAAGAGAGATAAGTCGCCAGCTCTAGATGAAATTCCAGTTCTTCTTTTCATAGAGTACTTTACTGCATTGGTCCCTTACTTAGCTTGCATTTATCTCGAATTTCTCGCAGAGCGCATATTCCTTAAGCAACAGAAAAAAAGCGAAGGAAGCTCCTATATATAGTAAGGGTAAAAGAACGAACCCGCAAAATCCTTAACATGGATTTACTGCAGAATTATTGAACAAATTCTCAGCTCGAATATAAAAAATATCCTTGAGAGAACGCTCGTGCGAAAGTCAGCTTGCCCTCTTCTCACGTGTTATCTTGCGAACTATGGATGGAAGGCAACAGGCAGATCCCATGTTCCTAGATTTCCAATATGCATTTGATAAGGTGCCCCACTGCAGATTGTTGATGAAGATCCGAGCACATGGATTATGTTCCCAGGTATGTGCGCCGCTCGACTACGGGATGATTGTTAGCCGCGCGTGCCGTATGATTGTTCGCCTGCCTGGGGTACTTCCCTTCAAGTGGACTATTCCAACATTCGACTGTTTCGTTCATCTCAGCCAGCGTCAGTAGTATCGTTGGTGTGTGTCATTACGTGTTGACGTGCACGTGTAAGTTTAGTTCGTTTGTTTCGTTTTTGTCACTGTTAAAATCCTAACCGATGAAGAACGCTTGTTTCTAGCCGAACAAGTGTTCACAGCTGGCGGTAATATACAGTTTCAGTTCGTCAAACATGTAATTCAGTTTTCCTGGAGACAACACTCCCACATTGCGATGCAGTGCGAAATTTGATTAACAAATTTTGAAGTACGGGTTCAGTGACAGATGCACTGAGAAGTGGCCGTCCTAGCGTTTTGTCTGAGGATAAACTACCCGATATTTCCGATAAAGTGTCCATCAGGCCGAACAAGTCAGTAAGAAAACTCGCCCAGGAAATCGATGTTCTTGTCGGAACGGCCCATACAGTTCAAAGTGAAGTCAATACGAACAAGAGGTGACAGAGACATGTAACCAATGGCACCCCATACCATCACGCCGGGTGATACGCCAGTATGGCGATGACGAATACACGCTTCCAATGTGCGTTCACTGCGATGTCACCAAACACGGATGCGACCATCATGATGCTGTAAACAGAACCTGGATTCATTCGAAAAAATGACGTTTTGCCATTCGTGCACCCAGGTTCGTCGTTGAGTACACCATCGCAGGCGCTCCTGTCTGTGATGCAGCGTCAAGGGTAACCCCAGCCATGGTCTCCGAGTTGATAGTCCATGCTGCTGCAAACGTCGTCGAACTGTTCGTGCAGATGGTTGATGTCTTGCAAACGTCCCCATGTGTTGACTCAGGGATCGAGACGTGGCTGCACCACCCATTACAGCCATGCGGATAAGATGCCTGTCATCTCGACTGCTAGTGATACGAGGCCATTGGGATCCAGCACGGCATTCCGTATTACCCACCTGAACCCACCGATTCCATAATCTGCTAACAGTCATTGGATCTCGACCAACGCGAGCAGCAATGTCGCGATACGATAAACCACAAGCGCGATAGGCTACAATCCGACCTTTATCAAAGTCGGAAACGTGATGGTACGCATTTCTCCTCCTCACACGAGGCATCACAACAACGTTTCACCAGGCAACGCCGGTCAACTGCTGTTTGCGTATGAGAAATCGGTTGGAAACTTTCCTCAAGTGAGCACGTTGTAGTTGTCGCCACCAGCGCCAACCTTGTGTGAATGCTCTGAAAAGCTAATAATTTGCACATGACAGCATCTTCTTCCTGTCGGTTAAATTTCGCGTATGTAGCACGTCATAATCGTGGTGTAGCAACTTTAATGGCCAGTAGAGTAGCTAGGCGTAACGAGGCAAAGCGATATGAAATGGAACGAATATGTAAAGATTGTAGTAGCGAATGCGAATCATCGTCTTCGGTTCATTGGGAGAATTTTACAAAAGTGTGGTTCATCAGTAAAGGAGACCGCGTGTAGAACGCCAGTGAGAACCATTCTTGAGAACTGCTCGAGTGTTTGGAATGATGATTGATGGAGGAGGTCTCTCAGCTTTTCCATGCAGCGATCAGTTACGAAACAGAGAAGTGAACAAAATATATTACTTCACGTTTACAGCAATTTGTTACGTCATGTCGGAAGTGAGACTAAAGAGACAGGACCAGATCCATTCCACAGCAGGCTAAAGAATGAAACATCAGGTGCAAGACAGAAGCAGGTACAGAGCTCAATACGGAAGCGCCAGAAATGTGATATGTACGCTTTACACGTCACCTGCTACCATTAAAGGCAGTCCACCCACGACTTTTATTACTACATGGTATCAAACACTGATAAGGGGGTGAGACAGGATATTGCACATCCAAAAATATTATTTGATGTGTACATTGAGCAAGTTGCACTCTAAGACTAAGAAAAAATTGTGAGGAGAATTGAAATTCAGAGAGAAGAGAAAAGATTTTCGGCGACGATATTGTAATCCTTTCAGGGATGGCAAGGGACACGGAAGAGCAGTTTAATGGAATGGATAGCGTTTTGAAAAGAGGCTGTAAGCTGAATACTAACAAAGGAAGAAAAGGGACTTGGAATATTGCCGAATTAAATGATGCGATGTGTTTGGTACCAGATTATGAATTAAGACATTAAGAGTCGTAGACAGGTTGTATTATTTGGGAAGCAAGATAACTAACAATGATCAAAGTAGACACTATAGTATGCAGACTGGCAACTATAAGAAAAGTGTTTATTTAAAAAAGAGGTGTGTTGTAACAATGAATATAAATTTCATTGTTAGGAAGGCCTTTTCTGGAGGTATCCGGAATGTAGTGAAACGTGGATGATGAACAGTTCAGACAAGAAAAGAACAAAAGCTTTTAAAATGTGGTGTTACAGAAGACTGCTGAAGTTTAAATGAGTAGATTGACTAGGTCATGCGGAGGTACTGAATCGAACTAGGGGAAAAATAAATCTGTGATATAACTAAATGAACGGATCAGTTGATAGTGTACGTTCTGAGGCAACGAAGAATTGCCAGTTTGGTAAATTACCTGGTTTAATTCGACTGCACTACATTAGCCATGTTTCACTTCTATTGATGTTCATGTTGTAACCTCTTTTGAAGATACTATCCATTTCGTACCACTCCTTCACCAATTCATTCGAGGTCTTTAAGATAATAACAATGTAATCGGCAATCTTTAAATTTTTAATTTCTTTTTCCCAGAACTTTAATTCCATTTCAAAATTCTTATTTGCTTTGTTTACTGCTTTTTCGACGTACGGTTTAAGTAACCTCCAGCCACTTTTAACACTTTTGGTGATGTCACTATAAGTGTCACGTTTCCCGAATGAAATTTTCCCTCTGCCGAGAACATTACTGCAGAATTAAGGTTGTATACTGGAGAGATGGATCCAGCCTGAATCTTTTCCTTTTGCAGGTATCCCACTGCCAACTGACATTAAAACATTAACTGTTGGAGAGTTGTTCTCGAAGGACATACCTGCAGGCTAGAGTCCAGTTTCAGCATAGAGACGGAAAAAGCCAGTCTTCCCAATGATTCCGCCTTGGTAGTACAATTTTCGCTAACAAGAGCGTAGTTTCGAGAGCGGATTATGTCTGGGAAAATTTTGGTAAGTAACGTATTCTTTAAAAAATCATCAGCATTATCTGCTATGAAGTGAACGTGGAGAGAATCCAATCCTTCTGGTTTCCCGGAAACGAAATTCGCTTGGAATTCTGCGTGCGACTCATTTACAGGAAGAAAGAGAAGTTCCTTGAACTCAAAACACAGAATGAACACATGGGGTTTAAATCTACGGTGTAGGGTTAGTGGGGCACTTATTGAAAGCCCACTTTGGCCATCGCAACAGCCGCCAAGTAAGCAGATGTATTTCTTGTTGCTAGAAACCTTCTTGTGCACTATTCTTGGCCGTTTCCATAACGTTGCAGTAACTGTTTTAATAAAGGAACCCAGTGAGAACAGGGAAAACGAAAATCAAAAAACTGTAACCACATTGTATGGTGCCCTTTCGCCTTTTCCAAACCTCTGTTTTGAATGCTGTTTCGTCGCTATTAGTTTCAAAAGTAGAGCCTGAGATAGAAATTTTTGAGAATGTACGTCTGGAGAGGAGTACTGTATGGAAGTGAATCGTGGAATATGGGACAAACCGGGAAAGAAGAGAATCGGGTCATGAAATGTTTAAAATATCAAGCAGAAAAAGGGACTTTACGATAAAATACCTCTTAAGGGGCTCCGGAAAGGCTCAAAGTCATGAAAAGTTCAATTTTTACTTTTTTGCGTTTTCTGAATCTGCAGACTATTACCTTTTAATAGATATATAATTTATTCAATTCCGAAGACTACAACTATTTTTAATTTTTTTTTGAAATGTGTTCTACATGGGCGTGACCCACTGTGGCGCTGTTAAACTGCTGTCAAATGGTGTTATTATTAACGTCCGTGTTCATCAGGTACATTTTAGTGATGTGAGATAAAGTATGTGTTGTGGCTAACCTGCGATGGTTCAATATATATCGCTGGTGTGATTGTCGATTGTTTCATGTTTATTTACTCTGTCGTTATCTCGAAAATATTCGTAATTAATTCTGTTTCTTGAGTCTCTGTTTTGTTGAAGTATAATAATGAGTAAAAGTAAAGTTATTAGAAATCCTCTGAAGGCTTTTAAGAAAAGGAGAAATGTTGGAAAGCCAAAGGTATGTGTTATTACTGTAAACAATAAAGACGATAACCAAGTGAGTGAACCTAACCTCTCAAGTACACCTGCCCATAGCAGTCATAGTGGGAAAGAAAATACTTCACAGAAGAAGCTTGGTTCAATGAGTGAAAACTATGAATGTTTTATGGGCGAATCGGATGTGAATGAAATATTTGATATGTCGGTTCTCAAAGGAATTTTTTCAAACTGTGTAAGATGTATTCATTGTAGTGAAGTTGGTCTGGAACTCTCCATAATAAAGCACGTAGGACTTGCTAGTGAAATACAACTGAAATGTGATAAGTGTTCATACATGACCACCTTTTGTAACAGTGTTGCAGTAACTGCAACTGAAGAAAATGGTAGCAAAATCTACGAACACAACAACGAGCGATGCTTGCTTTAGACAAGGAACGCCTTCGGGCTGCAGACAGGGCTGTAAAGAGTCTAGAAATAGAAGCAAGAGTAAACAGGAGGAGGAACAAGAGGAAGCTGGAGGAGGAGTTTGCAGAGGATGAAGATAATCCATCCTATGGACCTGGAATGCACTAAAAAGTTAATCCAATCTTTGTCGCTCGATTCTCAAAACTTTTATTTTCTCATACTAATTACATGTTTTCTAAGGATCTACCAAACATATTTGTTTCAAACTTTCAGTAAATGTTACACAGTACCTTCTGCATTATTTAAGACAGCCTTTTTCCAAAAAACTGTATATTTTTGAATATATAAATAAAAAATTGCAAAAAAATGTTGTGAACTTTCATTACAATTGAAAAAAAAATCATCTTTAATCACTGAACTAAAATTTTGTAAAATCCCTGTGTTAAGTTGTAGCCCATATTCCAATAAATAATCTGTAAAAAGTTCAACTTCCTACCTCAAATACTTTGTGAGGAAAGATGTAATTTATAAGCGTTATTTTAACATTGCAAGTGTAGGGCGTTCCGTAGCCCCTTAAGACATCATCAATGTTTTCCATGGTTTTAAAGGTGCCGTAGGTGGTTAAGTGTTTGAGGAAGACAGGAAAGAGACTATATCAAACAAATAATTGTGGACGTTATGTGAAAATGCCACTGTGAATTGAAGAGTTCGGTGGTGAAGGAAACAATGATGGGTCACATTATACCAATCAGAAGACTGATGACAAAAAGGAGAGATAAAAAGAAGGCGATGTACAGCGACCCCAACTCGTAAAGGTAGGTTACTAAGCATTTAATGCCATCCCGTAAAAAAATTTATTGCAGACAAAGCACTAGTTGAGACTGGACAAAGCGGAAGAAGGAACTTAGTAGTGGTGATTTAAATGGTCGTTAGATGACGATATGAACTCGACTCCCATACCACCTCGCTCGGTTTCATCAAATCATATATATTGGTTGTCAGGGTAACCCTTTATAACTATTTTAGCTTACAGCTACTAACATCAGGAATACAAACCACTGCAACATATTTCAGGAGTCAAGCTCCCATCATCAGGCTGTCCAAGTTAATCCTACAGAAAATGAACTTGAGTGCAACCATGGCTGCACGCGATATCGGTAGTTTCCGTATGATGAGTGATGGTCAGTAAGTAATCTGTTGTATGTTCAGTTAACGTCAGCTGCCCCCACATGTCTGCCTGTTCGGGTAAATACAGCTCGTGATGTGCGGCCCCCAGTCACTTACAAGTCACTTCCGACTGGTGCATGCAAGGGGGGGGGGGTTTATAAATCACACAATGTCTTCATTAGGCTACAAATTTAATAATTTTTTAACATGCTTTATGTTCTCTGACTAGGAAAACTTCGTCCTCATAGCGGTCAACTTTTTTTGTTCCGCTATCTAAAGTAGCCTACCCTTTTTGTCATGGTTCAAGTTATCCCTTATCAGATTCCATCAAAATCTGTTCAGCGGTTAGGTCGTGAAAACGTAACTGACAGTTACTTTCGCATTTAATGATATTAGGAAGGACATACGGATTAAACACGTTGAGGACTGTTTAAGGATTGTATTCTAGCTGTTACCCATGGCTGCGCTCGCACATAAGTAAAATGAAAATTGGCCCACTTGCAATGTCGAGAATTTACCGCATATCATGCACATGCCGAAAGATTTATGTTGGAACGATTGGACGATCAATCAACACCAGGATCACAGAACATAAGCGATATTGCAGGTTGGGGCAGATGGACAAATCGATCGTCTTAGAGCACGCGCTGTGTGAGACCGACAACGTAGTAAAATACGCCGACATGGAAGTTCTAGCTATGTAAGTAGGCTGTTTAGGTTTTTATGTTGGTAACGCGACGTAGCACTCTGTATGAAAATCACTGACTGTGCTGTGTGCAGTCTGTTGCTGGTTGGACTCATTGTTGGAATATTCGCTTGTGTAGTGTTGGGCAGTTGGATGTGATCAGTACGTAGCGTTGGGCAGTTGGAGGTGAGCCACCAGCAGTGGTGGATGTGGAGAGAGAGATCCCAGAGTTTTGATAGGTTACTATAAGCGGACGATCTGGACGTGTGTCCGCCAGAAAAAAGAAATTCGTAAGGATGGTTGTCATGAATTGATAGATATATATTATGACTTTTGAACACTATTAAGGTAAATACATTGTTTGTTCTCTATCAAAATCTTTCATTTGCTAACTATGCCTATCAGTAGTTAGTGCCTTCAGTGGTTAGAATCTTTTATTCAGCTGGCAGTATTGGCGCACGCTGTATTGCAGTAGTTTGAGTAACGAAGATTTTTGTGAGGTAAGTGATTCATGAAAGGTATAGGTTATTGTTAGTCAGGGCCATTCTGTTGTAGGGATTATTGAAAGTTAGATTGCGTTGCGATAAAAAAAAAAAAAAAAAAAGTTGTGTGTCAGTTTAGTGATGTTCAGAATAAGTACAGAGAAAACTGTTTGAGTGCGTTGAGTTTTGCTCAGCTGTTTGAAATTTAAATAACGTAGAAGTTTACCAGCACTGTCATTTTTCATTTTTTCTAAGGGGATGTTTGAGCTGTGTAGAAGAGCTTGTTCAGAGAAGCTACAGAAATACACAAACACGAGAATAGCTTCAACGAGAAAGAAGAAAGCCTCAAACTAAACGGATCCTGGATTCCCATGCTGGAGAATTCTTGTAAATTTCGCGCAGCTATGGATGGAAGGCAGTAGTTAAACGATCGACTGGCACATCGGATGGCAGGCGCAGGCGATGTTGGTATTTTGCAAATGATTCTGCGAGGCAGGTTTATGACACCGCTCGCGGGGTAGAAGGCACGGCCCGGTGGGGACTGTATACAATTGTGAAGTAATCAGGGCAGCACAGGGCACCGACGTGCTGTAAAGAAGCAGGAAGAGAACCGCATCGGAAATGATCAGGGAGAAGCCCTTGGACGTTGGTGCGCCAGGTGCATATACACTCCTGGAAATTGAAATAAGAACACCGTGAATTCATTGTCCCAGGAAGGGGAAACTTTATTGACACATTCCTGGGGTCAGATACATCACATGATCACACTGACAGAACCACAGGCACATAGACACAGGCAACAGAGCATGCACAATGTCGGCACTAGTACAGTGTATATCCACCTTTCGCAGCAATGCAGGCTGCTATTCTCCCATGGAGACGATCGTAGAGATGCTGGATGTAGTCCTGTGGAACGGCTTGCCATGCCATTTCCACCTGGCGCCTCAGTTGGACCAGCGTTCGTGCTGGACGTGCAGACCGCGTGAGACGACGCTTCATCCAGTCCCAAACATGCTCAATGGGGGACAGATCCGGAGATCTTGCTGGCCAGGGTAGTTGACTTACACCTTCTAGAGCACGTTGGGTGGCACGGGATACATGCGGACGTGCATTGTCCTGTTGGAACAGCAAGTTCCCTTGCCGGTCTAGGAATGGTAGAACGATGGGTTCGATGACGGTTTGGATGTACCGTGCACTATTCAGTGTCCCCTCGACGATCACCAGTGGTGTACGGACAGTGTAGGAGATCGCTCCCCACACCATGATGCCGGGTGTTGGCCCTGTGTGCCTCGGTCGTATGCAGTCCTGATTGTGGCGCTCACCTGCACGGCGCCAAACACGCATACGACCATCATTGGCACCAAGGCAGAAGCGACTCTCATCGCTGAAGACGACACGTCTCCATTCGTCCCTCCATTCACGCCTGTCGCGACACCACTGGAGGCGGGCTGCACGATGTTGGGGCGTGAGCGGAAGACGGCCTAACGGTGTGCGGGACCGTAGCCCAGCTTCATGGAGACGGTTGCGAATGGTCCTCGCCGATACCCCAGGAGCAACAGTGTCCCTAATTTGCTGGGAAGTGGCGGTGTGGTCCCCTACGGCACTGCGTAGGATCCTACGGTCTTGGCGTGCATCCGTGCGTCGCTGCGGTCCGGTCCCAAGTCGACGGGCACGTGCACCTTCCGCCGACCACTGGCGACAACATCGATGTACTGTGGAGACCTCACGCCCCACGTGTTGAGCAATTCGGCGGTACGTCCACCCGGCCTCCCGCATGCCCACTATACGCCCTCGCTCAAAGTCCGTCAACTGCACATACGGTTCACGTCCACGCTGTCGCGGCATGCTACCAGTGTTAAAGACTGCGATGGAGCTCCGTATGCCACGGCAAACTGGCTGACACTGACGGCGGCGGTGCACAAATGCTGCGCAGCTAGCGCCATTCGACGGCCAACACCGCGGTTCCTGGTGTGTCCGCTGTGCCGTGCGTGTGATCATTGCTTGTACAGCCCTCTCGCAGTGTCCGGAGCAAGTATGGTGGGTCTGACACACCGGTGTCGATATGTTCTTTTTTCCATTTCCAGGAGTGTAGTTTGCGGCCGCGATATTGGCTCCAGTCCGCCAACAGTAATGGAGAGTGGAACTTTGACAATGCCAGCCACTCGTGCTGGGGAAACGTCAGAAAAATCATCAGACAAACGACGGCCGAAGAATCCGAGACAGAAGCGAATAGGCAGTTTGTCAAAATGAAATGAACGGTGCAAATAGATTTGTTGGCTGGGAAACCCTGTTCGGGATGTTTGGCCACTTGATGCAAGTCTTTTTATTTGGCACCACTTTGGCGAATTGCACTTCGAATGATCATATGATGAGGAGGACAATACTTACACACAGTCCCAAGCGCCGTGACTCGGAACCTTGAACCCCTGATCAACGGTCAGTAACACAAACCACCACATCATAAGCTGTGGAAACAGTAGTTTTGTTACGATGAGTGATAGTAACGCTACGAAAATAAAATGTAGACTTTTAAAATTATTAAATAGCGCTAAACTCACGAAGTTCGTTGCAGTGCAAATTTTATGATATTTGTATGTGCAATAACGCCTGTGACCTCACGTGTCCAGCCGGCCGGAGTGGCCGAGCGTTTAAAGGCGCTACAGTCTGGAACCGCACGTCCGCTACGGTCGCAGGTTCGAATCCTGCCTCTGGCATGGATGTGTGTGATGTCCTTAGGTTAGTTAGGTTTAAGTAGTTCTAAGTTCTAGGGGACTTATGACCACAGCAGTTGAGTCCCATAGTGCTCAGAGCCATTTGAACCATTTGAACCTCACGTGTCTGCTGGTTACCCGCGGCTGCATTCGCATATCAGAATCAAATGCAGGTTCACTAAGAGTCTCCCAAGTTCTACATGTGAAGGCACGACGCCTCCCTGTTTGTTGCTCAGCATGTAACAGACGTCGCCGTTGTGGGTTTCCAAACATCTCAGAAGTTATAAAGAGATGTAGGATGCTCAGTGCCTAAAATTCTACGGGCTTCCGACTGATATTAGTATGGAAGTATGGAGGGTGAGGATCACATGAGCGTTGTAGGAATATTGATCGTGTTGGATTGCATCATAAAGAACATATCAAAAAGAAAAAAATTTGCACAAATATGATAAAATTTAAAAGGCCTTCAAACCAGATTGAGTGGTGAAAGCATAATATACAGAGTTACTGTCCCATTCATAATATTAGCACGAATTACAATCTCTTGTTAGAGTCCACGGTGATTGCGAACGCGAGGATGGTGGCAGTTCTGGAATATAAATGGAAACATATACACTGCCTTGACGAAACGAAAACTAGCTGCACCCAGTCGTGAGTTGACGCTGCAGAAGTTCTTCCATACAACACTCACATATGACGGTATTAGCCACAAGATGTGCGGGGCGAAGTGAGGACATGCGGGGACCGAGCAGCAATCGGTATTGTAATTGTAAACTGTCGAAGCTGCGTTGGTAAAGCACCGGAACTTCAAGCGCTGATAGAAAGCACCGAAGCTGAAATCGTGGTCGGTACGAAAAGCTGGCTGAAGCCAGAGATAAATTCTGCCGAAATTTTTACAAAGGCACAGAAGGTGCTCAGAAAGGATAGATTGCATGCAACCGGTGGTGACGTGTTTGTCGCTGTTAGTAGTAGTTTATCCTGTAGTGAAATAGTAGCGGATAGTTCCTGTGAATTATTATGGGTGGAGGTTATACTCAACAACCAAGCTAGGTTAATAATTGGCTCCTTTTACCGACCTCCCGGCTCAGCAGCATTAGTGGCAGAACAACTGAGAGAAAATCTGGAATACATTTCACATAAATTTCCTCAGCATGTTATAGGCTTAGGTGGAGATTTCAATTTACCAGATATAGACTGGGACACTCAGATGTTTAGGACGGGTGGTAGGGACAGACCATCGAGTGACATTATACTGAGTGCACTATCCGAAAATTACCTCGAGCAGTTAAACAGAGAACCGACTCGTGGAGATAATATCTTGGACCTACTGATAACAAGCAGACCCGAACTTTTCGACTCTGTAAGCGCAGAACAGGGAATCAGTGATCATAAGGCCGTTGCAGCATCCCAGAATATGGAAGTAAATAGGAATATAAAAAAAGGGAGGAAGGTTCATCTGTTAAGCAAGAGTAATAGGAGGCAGATTTCAGACTACCTAACAGATGAAAACGAAAATTTCTGTTTCGACACTGACAATGTTGAGTGTTTATGGAAAAAGTTCAAGGCAATCGTAAAATGCGTTTTAGACATGTACGTGCCTAGTAAAACTGTGAGGGACGGGGAAAACCCACCGTGGTTCAACAACAAAGTTAGGAAACTACTGCGAAAGCAAAGAGAGCTTCACTCCAAGTTTAAACGCAGCCAAAACCTCTCAGACAAACAGAAGCTAAACGATGTCAAAGTCAGCGTAAGGAGGACTATGCGTGAAGCGTTCAGTGAATTCGAAAGTAAAATTCTACGTACCGACTTGACAGAAAATCCTACGAAGTTCTGGTCTTACGTTAAATCAGTTACTGGATCGAAACAGCATATCCAGACAATCTGGGATGATAATGGCCTTGAAACAGGGGATGACACGCGTAAAGCTGAAATACTAAACACCTTTTTCCAAAGCTGTTTCACAGAGGAAGACCGCACTGCAGTTCCTTCTCTAAAACCTCGCACAAACGAAAAAATGGCTGACATCGAAATAAGTGTCCAAGAAATAGAAAAAACAACTGAAATCACTCAACAGAGGAAAGTCCACTGGACCTGACGGGATACCAATTCGATTCTACACAGAGTACGCGAAAGAACTCGCCCCCCTTCTAAGAGCCGTGTACCGCAAGTCTCTAGAGGAACAGAAGGTTCCAAATGATTGGAAAAGAGTACAGGTAGTTCCAGTTTTCAGGAAGGGTCTTCGAGCACATGCACAAAACTATAGACCTATATCCCTGACGTCAATCTGTTGTAGATTATTAGAACATGTTCTTTGCTCGCGTATCATGACGTTTCTGGAAACCCAGAATCTACTCTGTAGGAATCAACATGAATTCCGGAAACAGCGATTGTGTGAGGCCCAACACGCTTTATTGGTTCATGAGACCCAGAAAATATTAGATACAGGCTCCCAGGTAGATGCCATTTTCCTTGACTTCCGGAAGGCGTTCGAGACAGTTCCGCACTGTCGCCTGATAAACAAAGTAAGAGCCTACGGAATATCAGACCAGCTGTGTGGCTGGATTGAAGAGTTTTTAGCAAACAGAACACAGCATGTTGTTCTCAATGGAGAGACGTCTACAGACGTTAAAGTAACCTCTAGCGTGCCACAGGGGAGTGTTATGGGAACATTGCTTTTCACAATATATATAAATGACCTAGTAGATAATGTCGGAAGTTGCATGCGGCATTTCGCGGATGATGCTGTAGTATACAGAGAAGTTGCAGCATTAGAAAATTGTAGCGAAATGCAGGAAGATCGGCAGCGGATAGGCACTTGGTGCAGGGAGTGGCAACTGACCATTAACACAAAAAAATGGTTCAAATGGCTCTGAGCACTATGGGACTTAACATCTGTGGTCATCAGTCCCCTAGAACTTAGAACTACTTAAACCTAACTAACCTAAGGACATCACACACATCCATGCCCGAGGCAGGATTCGAACCTGCGACCGTAGCAGTCCCGCGGTTCCGGACTGAGCGCCTTAACCACTAGACCACCGCGGCCGGCACCATTAACACAGACAAATGTAATGTATTGCGAATACATAGAAAGAAGGATCCTTTATTGTATGATTATATGATAGCGGAACAATCGCTGGTAGCAGTTACTTCTGTAAAAGATCTGGGAGTATGCGTACGGAACGATTTGAAGTGGAGTGATCATATAAAATTAATTGTTGGTAAGGCGGGTGCCAGATTGAGATTCATTGGGAGAGTCTTTAGAAAATGTAGTCCATCAGCAAAGGAGGTGGCTTACAAAACACTCGTTCTGCCTATACTTGAGTATTGCTCATCAGTGTGGGATCCGTATCAGGTCGGGTTGACGGAGGAGATAGGGAAGATCCAAAGAAGAGCGGCGCGTTTCGTCACAGGGTTATTTGGTAAGCGTGCTAGCGTTACGGAGGTGTTTAGCAAACTCAAGTGGCAGACTCTGCAAGAGAGGCGCTCTGCATCGCGGTGTAGCTTGCTGTCCAGGTTTCGAGAGGGTTCGTTTCTGGATGAGGTATCGAATATTGATTCCCCCTACTTATACCTCCCGAGGAGATCACGAATGTAAAATTAGAGAGATTGGAGCGCGCACGGAGGCTTTCCGGCAGTCGTTCTTCCCGCGAACCATACGCGACTGGAACAGGAAAGGAAGGCAATACCAGTGCCACGTAAAGTGCCCTCTGCCACACACCGTTGCGAGGCTTGCGGAGTATAAATGTAGATGTAGATGAAGATTTCTAACGGATGAATACTGATAATACATTCACTGAAACAATTTCAGACCGATTATTTATTTATTTAGTGTGGGTCTAGTACACACAGTTTTCAACATAAACGTACAGATATACACTGAAACGCCGAAGAAACTGGTATAGGTATGCGTATTCAAATACAGAGATATGTAAAGAGGCAGAATGCGACGCTGCGGTCGGCAACGCCTGTCAAGATTTAAGTGAGTTTGAACGTGGTGTTATAGTCGGCGCACGAGCGATGGAACACAGCATCTCCGATGTAGCGATGAAGTGGGGATTTTCCGTACGACCATTTCACGAGTGTACCGTGAATATCAGGAACATCAAATCTCCTACATCGCTGTAGCCGGAAAAAGATCCTGGAAGAACGTGACCAACGACGACTGAAGAGAATCGTTCAGCGTGGCAGAGTTACTACCCTTCCGCAAATTCGCTGTAGATTTCAGTGCTGTGCCATCAACAAGCGTCATTGTGCGAACCATTCAACGACAGATCATCGATATGGGCTTTCTGAGCTGAAGGCCCACTCGTATATCGTTGATGACTGCACAACACAAAGCTTTATGGCTCGCCTGGGCCCGTCAGCACCGTCGTTGGACTGTTGACGACTGGAAACATTTGCCTGGTCGGATGAGTCTCGTTCCAAGTTGTATCGAACGGATGGACATGTACGGGTATGGAGACAACCTCATGAATCCACGGACCCTGCATGTCAGCAGGAGACTGTTCTAGCTGCTGGTGGATCTGTAATGGTGTGGGGCGTGTGCAGTTGGAGTGATACGGGACCCCTGATATGTCTAGATACGACTCTGACAGGTGACACGTACGTAAGCATCCTGTCTGATCACCTGCATCCATTCATGTCCATTGTGCATTCCGACGGACTTGGACAATTGTAGCAGGACAATGCGACACCCCACACGTCCAGAACTGGTGCAGAGTGGCTCCAGGAACACTATTCTGAGTTTAAACACTCCCGCTGGCTCCCCAAATTCCCCAGACATGAACATTATTGAGCATATCTGGGATGCCTTGGAACGTGCTGTTCAGAAGAGACCTCCACCCTCTTATACTCTTACGGATTTATGAACAGCCCTGCAGGTTTCATGGTATCAGTTCCTTTCAGCACTACTTGAGACATTAGTCGACTCCATGGCACGTAGCGTTGCGGCATTTTTGCCTGTTCGCGGAGAGCCCTACACGATATTAGGCAGGTGTACGAGTTTCTTTGACTCTTCAGTGCATAGACAAATGACGAACACCGAATCTGACTAGATTATATGACTTTCGTTACCGAATGTCCAGTTCTTCAGTCCAGTGCACAGCCGCTGATGTTACCAACAGGAAATCTACATCTACATCTACATCATACTCCGCAAGCAACCAAATGGTGTGTGGCGGAGCGTATTTTTTGTACCACTAACTGAGAGATCCCATGTTCCACTCACGATTAGCGCGTGGGATGAATGATTATCGATAAGCCTCTGTATTTGCTCTAATTTCTCGAATTTTCTCCTCGTGGTCATTACGAGAGACGTAGGTGGGGTGGGGGGATTAGTATGTTGTCTGACCCTTTCCGGAAAGTGCTCTGTCGAAATTTAAATAGTAAATCTCTCCGTGATGTACAAGGCCCCTCTTGTAACGCGTGCCAATGGAGTTTGTTGAGCATCTCCGTAACGCTCGGCCGCCGGCTTAATGATCCTGGGACGAAACGCGCTGCTTTTCGTTGGTCTTTCTCTATCTCTTCTATCAGTCCTACCTGATCGGGATCCCAAATAGATGAACAATACTCAAGAATCGCTCCAATAAGTGTCTCATAAGCCATTTCTCTCGTGGATGAGTTACATTTCCTTAAGATTATCGCTACGAATCTGAGTCTGGCACCTGCTTATTCCACAATTTGTTTTATATGGTCATTCCACTTAAGGTCACTCTGGGTAGTTACTCATACATATTCTACAGTAGGTACTGTTGTAATCAGTAATGTAGCAACAGAGTGGCGGATTTTTTTTTTCTATGTATGCGCAATGTGTTACATTTATTTACGTTCAGGGCCAACTGTCAATTCTCTGGAGATCATTATGCAAGTCGTTACTACCTTCTGGCTTTGCTACTTTGTTAGAGACAATCGCATCATGTGCGTACAGCCTTAAAGAGCATCCGACTCTTTCTATTAGATCATTTATATACGTATATTGTAAACAGTAACGGTCCTATCACACTTCCTTGGGGTACACTGGAATTACTTTTACATCTGTCGATTCTGTTCCGTTAAGAAGGTCGTGTTGAGTTCTACCTGCAAGGAAGTCTTGAATACAGTCGCAGATCTGCTTCGATACTAGATAAGCTTGTATTTTTCATTAAACGCCAGTGTGGGATGGTGTCAAATGCCTTCCTGAAGTCAAGGAACGGGGCATGAACCTGAGCGCCGTTGTCCACTGCGCTGTGAATCTCATGGAGGAACAGAGCGAGCTGAGTTTCGCAGGATCCCTATCTGCGGAATCAATGACGATTTTTATGGCTGAAGAGATTTTCATGCTCCAAACACGTCATAATTCTTGAGTATAAAACATTGTCTTCCTCACAGATGTGATATACTCGAATCTAACAGTCGATGGCAATGTGACTTATAGTTTGGCATGGAAATTCACTGTCAGAATCTGGATCGGACATCTTCGCACCTGCCGTGGCCGATTCAGATTCGATTCAGGACAGTCTACGTCTTGTGTGGTAGGCGAGATCCACTTGGAAACTGAGAGGATGTTATTCACGCGCTCAATTGCTGTACTTCCCTTTGGCCTTTCTATTCTTCAAGAAGGTTAAAATTTCTGGCAACCAACTCAGAAGCATAACACGGAGCAGGATTTCATGACTGCAGCATTTCAAGATTTAAAGGCTGTAGGTAGGTGCATAAGTGTTCCTGAAGATTTTGTTGAATTCTGATTCCCTCAAAAGAGCGGCAGAACTGTGTAAATCAGATATCTTGATACCTGTTAGCAGCGAAAGCTAACGAACTGTCGTAGATATGATAGCACCAGAAATTATATGCATGATAGTATTGAGTTAGATGTCGACAAGGTGTGTATGATGGCTATTTATCCAGACAGTGCAGCACTTCGTTTCCAACACGGGTGCGAAAAAGCAGCTGCCGTTCTCTGTTTGAAAAGTTATAGGTTGAATATCAAAATTAAACGGCCAATTAAAAATATTAATTGTAAATTCCTACAGCAGCTAGACACCTCAGTATTCTGTTCGTCCACTTCTACTATCGTCACGTGAAGTGGAACATCGATAGCGCATTTTATTCGAGTAAACTATAATGTTTGTTGCAGATGAGGGCAGGGAAACTGCCTCGAAAACCTTAGGCCGATTTGAACGGCGTCCATTTTGGCCGTTAGGTAGAGGGACACTTGAGAGTCCCGACAGTCTACTGCTGGGATCCCTAACACAATAATATTCCGCTGCGTTCGGCACTACTTGAACAAGTTATGCCAATTGGGGTGGACGTTCGCCACTTACTTACTCTAGGGAAGAGTCGGGGTGTGTCGATACAGTGCAGCCCTGCTTGCGTTGGTACTGAGAACCTGGTGGTGTGGAAATCTGTCAATGTAAATCTGTCGATAACCCGTTTTTCATTAAGCAACATTTACATTAACATTTGAAAAATGCACTAATTCGCGAAATAATGTAGGAAGAGAGGCAAAAATTGACACACGTGCCTGGAATGACATGGGGATTTATTGAATAAACAAACGATTGCAAAAACTGGTCAAGAGATGGCGTTGGACAGCAACACGTCACTGGAGCGACATGAGAATCGTTTATAAAATCAGCTGTAGTGGGAGAGGGAGTCAGATGCGCCGGAAACCGCCCTATATCGACTTTACCATTTGTTATAGAGAAAATTAAAAATCAGAGACTGCTTTTTTATCGTAAGAAGCGCCATCTGTTGGTAATTTTGTGCGCGTTTTTTCATCTACATCTACATCTACATCTGCATGGATACTCTGCAAATCACATTTAAGTGTCTGGCAGAGGGTTCATCGAACCACCTTCACAATTCTCTATTATTCCAATCTCGTATAGCGCTCGGAAAGAATGAACACCTGTATCTTTCCGTACGAGCTCTGATTTCCCTTATTTTACCTTGGTGATCGTTCCTCCCTATGTATGTCGGTGTCAACAAAATATTTTCGGATTCGGAGGATAAAGTTGGTGATTGGAATTTCGTGAGAATATACCGTCGCAACGAAAAACGCCTTTCTTTTAATGATGTCCAGCCCAAATCCTGTACCATTTCTGTGACACTCTCTCCCATATTTCGCGATAATACAAAACGTGCTGCCTTTCTTTGAACTTTTTCGATGTACTCCGTCAATCCTATCTGGTAAGGATCTCACACAGCGCAGCAGTATTCTAAAAGAAGACGGACAAGCGTAGTGTAGGCAGTCTCCTAAGTAGGTCTGTTACATTTTCTAAGTGTCCTGCCAATATAACGCTGTCTTTGGTTAGCCTTACCCACAACATTTTCTATGTGTTCCTTCCAATTTTAGTTGTTCGTTAATTGTAATATATAGGTATTTAGTTGAATTTACGGCTTTTAGATTAGACTGATTTATCGTGTAACTGAAGTTTAACGAATTCCTTTTAGCACTCATGTGGATGACCTCACACTTTTCATTATTTAGGGTCAACTGCCAATTTTTGCACCATTCAGATATCTTCTCTAAATCGTTTTGCAATTTGTTTTGATCTTCTGATGACTTTATTAGTCGATAAACGACAGCGTCATCTGCAAACAACCGAAGACGGCTGCTCAGATTGTCTCCAAATTCGTTTATATACACCCCTGGAAATGGAAAAAAGAACACATTGACACCGGTGTGTCAGACCCACCATACTTGCTCCGGACACTGCGAGAGGGCTGTACAAGCAATGATCACACGCATGGACAGCGGGCACACCAGGAACCGCGGTGTTGGCCGTCGAATGGCGCTAGCTGCGCAGCATTTGTGCACCGCCGCCGTCAGTGTCAGCCAGTTTGCCGTGGCATACGGAGCTCCATCGCAGTCTTTAACACTGGTAGCATGCCGCGACAGCGTGGACGTGAACCGTATGTGCAGTTGACGGACTTTGAGCGAGGGCGTATAGTGGGCATGCGGGAGGCCGGGTGGACGTACCGCCGAATTGCTCAACACGTGGGGCGTGAGGTCTCCACAGTACATCGATGTTGTCGCCAGTGGTCGGCGGAAGGTGCACGTGCCCGTCGACCTGGGACCGGACCGCAGCGACGCACGGATGCACGCCAAGACCGTAGGATCCTACGCAGTGCCGTAGGGGACCGCACCGCCACTTCCCAGCAAATTAGGGACACTGTTGCTCCTGGGGTATCGGCGAGGACCATTCGCAACCGTCTCCATGAAGCTGGGCTACGGTGCCGCACACCGTTAGGCCGTCTTCCGCTCACGCCCCAACATCGTGCAGCCCGCCTCCAGTGGTGTCGCGACAGGCGTGAATGGAGGGACGAATGGAGACGTGTCGTCTTCAGCGATGAGAGTCGCTTCTGCCTTGGTGCCAATGATGGTCGTATGCGTGTTTGGCGCCGTGCAGGTGAGCGCCACAATCAGGACTGCATACGACCGAGGCACACAGGGCCAACACCCGGCATCATGGTGTGGGGAGCGATCTCCTACACTGGCCGTACACCACTGGTGATCGTCGAGGGGACACTGAATAGTGCACGGTACATCCAAACCGTCATAGAACCCATCGTTCTACCATTCCTAGACCGGCAAGGGAACTTGCTGTTCCAACAGGACAATGCACGTCCACATGTATCCCGTGCCACCCAACGTGCTCTAGAAGGTGTAAGTCAACTACCCTGGCCAGCAAGATCTCCGGATCTGTCCCCCATTGAGCATGTTTGGGACTGGATGAAGCGTCGTCTCACGCGGTCTGCACGTCCAGCACGAACGCTGGTCCAACTGAGGCGGCAGGTGGAAATGGCATGGCAAGCCGTTCCACAGGACTACATCCAGCATCTCTACGATCGTCTCCATGGGAGAATAGCAGCCTGCATTGCTGCGAAAGGTGGATATACACTGTACTAGTGCCGACATTGCGCATGCTCTGTTGCCTGTGTCTATGTGCCTGTGGTTCTGTCAGTGTGATCATGTGATGTATCTGACCCCAGGAATGTGTCAATACAGTTTCCCCTTCCTGGGACAATGAATTCACGGTGTTCTTATTTCAATTTCCAGGAGTGTAGATAAGGAAGAGCAATGGGCCTGTAACACTACCTTGGGGAACGCCAGAAATCATTTCTGTTTTACTCGATGATTTTCCGTCAATTACTACGAACTGTGACCTCTCTGACACAAATCACAAATCCAGTCACATAACTGAGGCGATATTCCATAAGCACGCAATTTCACTACGAGCCGCTTGTGTGGTACAGTGTCAAAAACCTTCCGGAAATCCAAAAATACGGAATCGATCTGAAATCCCTTGTCAATAGCACTCAACACTTCATGTGAATAAAGAGATAGTTGTGTTTCACAGGAACGATGTTTTCTAAACCCATGTTGACTGTGTGTCAATAGACCGTTTACATCGAGGTAATTCATAATGTTCGAACACAATATATGCTCTAAAATCCTGCTGCATATCGATGCTAACGATGCATGTTTACCTCTCTACCTACATTACTCCGCGAAGTATTCAAGTTTCAAAAGTTAACGGACTTTTGTGTCCTCCTGTATATCTTATTATTGTGTTCAGTAACGGTGATAGGAAGGAGTTACCTTATTCCTTGCAAGATACGATCACTATCAGTAAAATAATTACAGAACATGAACCTCTCCTGAGAGTAAGAAAAGAAATCCACATTGCCTGTGCGAAGTATAAATTATTTTATCACCTTAGATTCGTGTGAGCTAATTTCACTTACATAACGTGTTACTCAAGTACCACACACATAATCGGCTCCTCTGCCTCCGCAATACTGCTGCAGTTGGACAATACTCAGCACCTGAGCACGCCAAATCCAATGGTGAAGAACGCAGGGTAGTTGCTGGGGATCCCCAGATAGATCGACGTAACTTATGGACTATGTTGTTATGAGTCTTCAGTTTCTAATGTAGGTTTGGAAGCTGTTGATTGAAGGACAATGTTCAGTCTAAGATGGCTAACATGATGCCTACGTATTTTAGGTTCCAGTTACGGTGAAGAACTCTGCTTCCAGGACATTCATTCAGTTTCACATTCGCCAGTTGATTTTTCAAATGGAAGAAAGATATCTCTGCTTTGTTCACACTGTGTTAGAGTCTCCAGATTTTACGTTACATAGCAAGAGCAAGTGGATTTTGCTGCAAGTGCGCATAACACTTCGGCCTGTAAGGATACGCCTTCCACGTCCACTCATTAAGATACCTTGTAAATTGAATTCTTTCACTTTGAGAGGACAGAAGGAGCGATCTGATTAGCTTGCTAAAGGCTTTCTAAAGCCAAGATCGCATAAATATTTCTTGATTTAAGACAACCGGTTTCGACAGACTTTCCTGTCACCTGCTGGGGCCACTTCTGTTTCATATTTATATAAATGATATGCCTTCTAGTATTACAGGTGATTCAAAAATATTTCAGTTTACTGATGATACCAGCTTGGTGGTGAAGGATCTTGTATGTAATATTGAAACATTATCAAATAATGTAGTTCATGAAATAAGTTTGTGGCTTGTGGAAAATAATTTGATGCTGAATCACAGTAAGACTCAGTTTTTACAGGTTCTAACTCACAATTCAACAAGAACTGATATTTTGATCAGACAGAATGGGCATATTATAAGCGAGACTGAACAGTTCAAGTTCCTAGGCGTTCGGATAGGTAGTAAGCTGTTGTGGAAAGCCCATGTTCAGGATCTTGGTTCAATGGTTCAAATGGCTCTGAGCACTATGGGACTCAACTGCTGTGGTCATAAGTCCCCTAGAACTTAGAACTACTTAAACCTAACTAACCTAAGGACAGCACACAACACCCAGCCATCACGAGGTAGAGAAAATCCCTGACCCCGCCGGGAATCGAACCCGGGAACCCGGGCGTGGGAAGCGAGAACGCTACCGCACGACCACGAGATGCGGGCTCAGGATCTTGTTCAGAAACTAAATGCTGCTTTATTTACCATTAGAACAGTATCTGAAATAAGTGACAGTTCAACACGAAAAGTAGTCTACTTCGCATATTTTCATACGCTTATGTCATATGGTATTATTTTTTGGGGTAATTCTTCTGATTCAAAAAGAGTATTTTTGGCTCAAAAACTGGCTGTTCGAGCTATATGTGGTGTAAGTTCGAGAATCTCTTGTCGACCCGTATTCGATAGTCTGGGAATTCTGACATTGCCCTCACAGTATATATTTTCTTTACTGTCGTTTGTTGGTAGCAATATTACCTTATTCCCAAGAGTCAGCAGCTTTCACTCAGTTAATACTAGGCAGAAATCAAATATACCTGTGGAATGCTCTTCTTTGACTCTTGTGCAGAAAGGAGTGCACTATTCTGCTGCATCCATTTTCAATAAGCTACCACAAGAACTCAAAAATCTTAGCAGTAGCCCAAACGCTTTTAAGTCTAAACTGAGAGTTTCCTCATGGCTCACTCCTTCTATTCTGTTGAGGAGCTCCTGGAAGAGCTGGAAAATTAAGCAAATTCCAGTGTTACATTGTTGATTTTCTTTATTTAAACTTGCGAATTGTCGCCTGAATACGTTTCTTGTATTTCATTTTATCTGTTTCTACTATCGTGTTATAATTTCATGTATTGACTCGTTCCATGACCATGGAGACTTCTCCTTAATTTGGTCCCACGGAACAATAAATAAATAAATAAAACTCCAGGTCTTAAAAAAGCCTTTTTGTTACCAAAAGTCATTTTAAGCTGGATCTCACATTAAAACTTGGCGCCCAGTCCAACTTTAAATGAACACGTTTGGTAACAAAAAGGCTTTTTTAAGCCCTGAAGATGACAGCAAAGTCTGCCGAAGCAGGTTGTTTTGAATAAAGAAATTTATATGCTTTCTTAGCTTTAGAGTGTTTTTAACATCTTGTAAATGTTTGATTCCAATGCATGGGCAGTGTTCGTGCCCCTGCTCAGCGACGGTTCCTTAATATAAATGAATGCAGCAGCCCTTTCCACTTGCGTGCCTGCTGTCGCGAGACAGCAGACACACCAAAGCGATGCGCAACTGGACTACTCGACAGAGCAGGGTTGCATTCAGTTACATGGAAGGAATGCCACTGGACAATCTCGCGTCTACTGACGCCTCATTGAAATCGCACCTTAACAGACAGCTGCCAGTTTCACGCATTTACGGCCCTGCTGCACTTGTATGACATGGGAGCTCTGCCGTCAGAGACACCAGATACAATGCACGGGACGCAAAGGGGCCTCCCACGCCTGGAATCTACCTGAGTGTTGCAGAGCTGCTCTGACGAGGTTCTGTCAGCAGTTCGGCCCACTCGGCAGCGCTGTGAGAGGGACGTACGGAGGGTTATGGCTGCTTCTAAAGCGGTACGAAAGTCAAGCTGCCACGTGCGACCTGCCGCTCACCAGTATACAGGGTGGTCCATTGGTAGTGACCGGGACAAATATCTCACGAAATAAGCATCAAACGAAAAAACTACAAAGAACGAAACTCGTCGAGCTTGAAGGGAGAAACCAGTTGGGGCTATGGTTGGCACGCTAGATGGCGCTGCCATATGTCAAACGGATATTAACTGCGCTTTTTTAAAATAGGAACCCCCATTTTTTTATTACATATTCATGTATTTCGTAAAGAAATATAAATATTTTAGTTGGACCACTTTTTTCGCTTTGTGATAGACGGCGCTGTAATAGTCACAAACAAATGGCTCACAATTTTAGACGAACAGTTGGTAACGGGTAGGTTTTTTAAATTAAAATACAGTACGTAGCTACGTTTGAACATTTTATTTCGGTTGTTCCAATGTGATACATGTGCCTTGTTAACTTATCATTTCTGAGGACGCATGCTGTTACAGCGTGATTACCTGTAAATACCACTTTAATGTAATAAACGCTCAAAATGATGTCCGTCAACCTCAATGCATTTGGCAACACGTGTAACGTCATTTCTCTCAACAGCGAGTAGTTCGTCTTCCGTAATGTTCGCACACGCATTGACAATGCGCTGACGCATGTTTTCAGGCGTTGTCGGTGGACCACGATAGCAAATATCGTCAACTTTCCCCACAGAAAGAAATCCGCGGACGTCAGATCCGGTGAACGTGCGGGCCATGGTATGGTTTTTCGACGACCAATCCACCTGTCATGAAACATGCTATTCAATACCGCTTCAAACGCACGCGAGCTATGTGCCAGACATCCATCATGTTGAAAGTACATCGCCATTCTGTCATGCAGTGAAACATCTTGTAGTAACATCGGTAGAACGTTACGTAGGAAATCAGCATACATTGCACCATTTAGATTGCCATCGATAAAATGGGGGCCAATTATCCTTCCTCCTATAATGCCGCACCATACATTAACCTGCCACGGTCGCTGATGTTCCACTTGTTGCACTCATCGTGGATTTTCCAATAGTGCATATTATGCCGGTTTACGTTACCGCTGTTGGTGAATGACGCTTCGTCGCTAAATAGAACGCGTCCAAAAAATCTGTCCTCGTCCCGTAATTTCTCTTGTGCCCAGTGGCAGAATTGTACATGACGTTCAAAGTCGTCGCCATGCAATTCCTGGTGTATAGAAGTATGGTACGGGTGCAATCGATGTTGATGTAGCATTCTCAACACCGATGTTTTTGAGATTCCCGATTTCCGCGCATTTTGTCTGCTACTGATGTGCGGATTAGCCGCAACAGCAGCTAAAACACCTACTTTGGCATCATCATTTGTTGCAGGTCGTGGTTGACGGTTCACATGTGGCTGAACACTTCCTGTTTCCTCAAATAACGTAACTATCCGGCGAACGGATGATGTCGTCCAGCATACCGAGCAACATACATAGCACACGCCCGTTGGGCATTTTGATCACAATAGCCATACATTAACACGATATCGTCCTTTTCCACAATTGGTAAACGGTCCATTTTAACACGGGTATTGTACTACCAAGCAAATACCGTCCGCACTGGCGGAATATTAGGTGATACCACGCACTTATTCGTTTGTGACTATTACAGCGCCATCTACCCCAAAGCGAAAAAAGTGGTCCAACTAAAACATTCATACTTCTTTACGTACTGCACGAATAAGTAATTAAAAAATGGGGGTTCCTATTTAAATAATCGCAGTTGATGTCCGTTTGAAGTATGGCAGCGCCATCTAGCGGGCCAACCATACCGCCATCTGGTGTTCCTCTTCAAGCTAGACGAGTTTCGTTCTTTGTAGTTTTATCGTTTGATGCTTATTTCGTGAGATGTTTGGCCCGGTCACTATCAATGGACCGCCATGTATAGCTTTCTTCAGATTCCACGTGTCTCCTATGGATAGTTTTGTCACCGAATCTGTTATCTATGAGTTTCAGATAAGACCAGCAATTCTATCTCAGGGCTGTTCAAACCGTGAACTGGAAAAAACGTTAGGAATCATGAGAGACATAAATAAAGCCCAGTTTGAAGAATATATCCCTCCACGTTACAATCACTTTAAAACTGCTTATAATGATGCACTTTCATCAGAGTGGTCAGTTGGAGAATGTACAAATTATCGATCCCTCGGCGACTTGCGTGTCGATGGGGATGAACTGATGAATAAGGACAACACAACATCCAGTCCCTGAGCGGGGAAAATCACCGATCCAGCCGGGAATCGAACCCGGGCCGTTAGATATGAGATTCCGTCGCGCTGACCACTCAGCTGCCAGGGGCGGACTCCAGCGAGATGGCTTTTGTAAAAACAGTGTCCTTCTCGTTCACTTCATCTAGGGGGATCTCCACTAACTCATCAAATGAACGTGCTGACAGACATCCTCACAAAACTGAAAAATTTAGCACTGTAATTTCTTAAATCATGGTACAGTGTGTGAAAGAAGCCGTTTGAGCCAAGATGAGCAATAAAGGGATGTACCCAGAACCTCTTCTTTTTGTGCATTTTCTTTTTATTTTGATGACGCATAGACATGTACTAGCTTTTTGATGTCCGTTTTGATGCTGAGCGCAAAGAAATTCTGACGTCTCTGCTGGCTTTTTGTTTAGTCCACGCAGAATACTGTGGCCGGTAGAAGCACAGACGGGTTGGCACACATGGAGAGTGTGATAGTGGTGGGGATTATGGGCAGGCATTGTAGGGGAAATGGACAGCGCTGGAGGGGAAGAACTGTTCTAAACTGAAGCCTGTGTTCACATTTTTTGTAAATATTACGTGAAGTCCCTCCACGCCCACCTTTGAATGGTGACCATTCCAAAAGATCTACTGTACCTCTGCTTTGGTCAGTATCTAAATAGAACTCCGCCGAAAATGCAGCGATTTATTTTCGTCTGATTTATTAACCATTTGCAACTTTCGAAGAAGCGCCGTGAGTGGCGAATTTTGAGCAAAACCTACACATTTCCATGTTGTTGTTGTTGTTGTGGTCTTCAGTCCTGAGACTGGTTTGATGCAGCTCTCCATGCTACTCTATCCTGTGCAAGCTTTTTCAACTCCCAGTACCTACTGCAAACTACATCCTTCTGAATCTGCTTAGTGTATTCATCTTTTGGTCTCCCTCTACGATTTTTACCCTCCACGCTGCCCTCCAATACTAAATTGGTGATCCCTTGAGGCCTCAGAACATGTCCTACCAACCGATCCCTCCTTCTGGTCAAGTTGTGCCACAAACTTCTCTTCTCCCCAATCCTATTCAATACTTCCACATTAGTTATGTGATCTACCCATCTAATCTTCAGCATTCTTCTGTAGCACCACATTTCGAAAGCTTCTATTCTCTTCTTGTCCAAACTATTTATCGTCCATGTTTCACTTCCATACATGGCTACACTCCATACAAATACTTTCAGAAATGACTTCCTGACACTTAAATCTATACTCGATGTTAACAAATTTCTCTTCTTCAGAAACGCTTCCTTGCCATTGCCAGTCTACATTTTATACCCTCTCTACTTCGACCATCATCAGTTATTTTGCTCCCCAAATAGCAAAACTCCTTTACTACTTTAAGTGTCTCATTTCCTAATCTAATTCCCTCAGCATCACCCGACTTAATTCGACTACATTCCATTATCCTTGGTTTGCTTTTGTTGATGTTCATCTTATATCCTCCTTTCAAGACACTGTCCATTCCATTCAACTGCTTTTCCAAGTCCTTTGCTGTCTCTGACAGAATTACAATGTCATCGGCGAACCTCAAAGTTTTTATTTCTTCTCCATGGATTTTAATTCCTACTCCGAATTTTCTTTTATTTCCTTTACTGCTTGCTCAATATACAGATTGAACAACATCGGGGAGAGGCTACAACCCTGTCTTACTACCTTCCCAACCACTGCTTCCCTTTCATGTCCCTCGACTCTTATAACTGCCACCTGGTTTCTGTACAGATTGTAAATAGCCTTTCGCTCCCTGCATTTTACCCCTGCCACCTTCAGAATTTGAAAGAGAGTATTCCAGTCAACATTGTCAAAAGCTTTCTTTAAGTCTACAAATGCTAGAAACGTAGGTTTGCCTTTCCTTAACCTTTCTTCTAAGTTAAGTCGTAAGGTCAGTATTGCCTCACGTGTTCCAGTGTTTCTACGGAATCCAAACTGATCTTCCCCAAGGTTGGCTTCTACTAGTTTTTCCATTCGTCTGTAAAGAATTCGTGTTAGTATTTTGCAGCTGTGACTTATTAAACTGATAGTTTGGTAATTTTCACATCTGTCAACACCTGCTTTCTTTGGGATTGGAATTATTATATTCTTCTTGAATTCAAAGGGTATTTCGCCTGTTTCATGCATCTTGCTCACCAGATGGTAGAGTTTTGTCAGGACTGGCTCTCCCAAGGCCATCAGTAGTTCCAATGGAATGTTGTCTACTCCGGGGGCCTTGTTTCGACTCAGGTCTTTCAGTGCTCTGTCAAACTCTTCACGCAGTATCATATCTCCCATTTCATCTTCATCTACATCCTCTTCCATTTCCATAATATTGTCCTCAAGTACATCGGCCTTGTATAGACCCTCTATATACTCCTTCCACCTTTCTGCTTTCCCTTCTTTGCTTAGAACTGGGTTTCCATCTGAGCTCTTGATATTCATACAAGTCGATCTCTTATCTCCAAAGGTCTCTTTAATTTTCCTGTAGGCAGTATCTATCTTACCCCTAGTGAGATAGGCCTCTACATCCTTACATTTGTCCTCTAGCCATCCCTGCCTAGCCATTTTGCACTTCCTGTCGATCTCATTTTTGAGACGTTTGTATTCCTTTTTGCCTGCTTCATTTACTGCATTTTTATATTTTCTCCTTTTACAATTAAATTCAGTATTTCTTCTGTTACCCAAGGACTTCTACTAGCCCTCGTCTTTTAACCTACTTGTTCCTCTGCTGCCTTCGCTACTTCATCCCTCAAAGCTACCCATTCTTCTTCCACTGTATTTATTTCCCCCCTTCCTGTCAATTGTTCCCTTATGCTCTCCCTGAAACTCTGTACAACCTCTGGTTCTTTCAGTTTATCCAGGTCCCATCTCCTCAAATTCCCACCTTTTTGCAGTTTCTTCAGTTTTAATCTACAGGTCATAACCAATAGATTGTGGTCAGAGTCCGCATCTGCCCCTGGAAATGTCTTACAATTTAAAAACTGGTTCCTAAATCTCTGTCTTACCATTATATAATCTATCTGACACCTTTTAGTATCTCCAGGGTTCTTCCATGTATACAACCTTCTTTCATGATTCTTAAACCAAGTGTTAGCTATGATTATGTTGTGCTCTGTGCAAAATTCTACCAGGCGGCTTCCTCTTTCATTTCTTAGCCCCAATCCATATTCACCTACTATGTTTCCTTCTCTCCCTTTTCCTACACTCGAATTCCAGTCACCCATGACTATTAAATTTTCATCTCCCTTCACAATCTGAATAATTTCTTTTATTTCATCATACATTTCTTCAATTTCTTCGTCATCTGCAGAGCTAGTTGGCATATAAATTTGTACTGCTGTAGTAGGTGTGGGCTTCGTATCTATCTTGGCCACAATAATGCGTTCACTATGCTGTTTGTAGTAGCTTACCCGCATTCCTATTTTCCTATTCATTATTAAACCTACTCCTGCATTACCCCTATTTGATTTTGTGTTTATAACCCTGTAGTCACCTGACCAGAAGTCTTGTTCCTCCTGCCACTGAACTTCACTAATTCCCACTATATCTAGCTTCAACCTATCCATTTCCCTTTTTAAATTTTCTAACCTACCTGCCCGATTAAGGGATCTGACATCCCCGCTCCGATCCATAGAACGCCAGTTTTCTTTCTCCTGATAACGACATCCTCTTGAGTAGTCCCCGCCCGGAGATCCGAATGGGGGACTATTTTACCTCCGGAATATTTTACCCAAGTGGACGCCATCATCATTTAATCATACAGTAAAGCTGCATGCCCTCGGGAAAAATTACGGCTGTAGTTTCCCCTTGCTTTCAGCCGTTCACAGTACCAGCACAGCAAGGCCGTTTTGGTTATTGTTACAAGGCCAGATCAGTCAATCATCCAGACTGTTGCTCTTGCAACTACTGAAAAGGCTGCTGCCCCTCTTCAGGAACCACACGTTTGTCTGCCCTCTCAACAGATACCCCTCCGTTGTGGTTGCACCTGCGGTACGGCTATCTGTATCGCTGAGGCACGCAAGCCTCCCCATCAACGGCAAGGTCCATGGTTCATGGGGGGGGGGGGGGACATTTCCATGGTTGCCATGATAAAATGTGCTTCTTTTGCCAAAACACAACGGTGTTTACACAGTCTCACCGTTCTAACAGGTTGTGCAAACTCAATTTCGAGAGAATTATGAAGCAGTGGGTTATTAAGTTTGTTAGGTGAGGAACTGAGGAAAAGTAAGATCAGCAGCTTATGTAAAGCACGTCCTCGGTACAAAAAAGACGTCTACTGTCTTCACTTATTCTGCTCCAAAACCCATAGCATTTCTCTTTTAGCAATCTATCGTGGCCATTAAAAATTACATTATTTCATCAAAAAAGTATATAGTTAATGAAATAACATGGTAGATAATGAAGTTTTGCGTAATATCGATATGGAAAAACACTCTCCTCATTGTGTGCTATCATTTGCTGAGAACTGAAACTATTTATGAAATATGAAGAATATTGTGGATATTTCACTCTGGCCTTATCGCTGGTGTGGCGCGATCACAAATGAGTGTGGTACAACAGACCAGTTTTCTCGAAACTGGTGACAGTCACCTTTACCGAAGTCTAGACAAAAAAAATCAGTATTTTAGCTAAATTTCATACCCAGCAACATATTGTGTAGTATGCATGAAATGCAAAATCATAGCGACCTCTCTTTTTCATTGCAAACTCTTCCAAATTTTGGGCAGTGTCTTACTTCCACGTAAACATTACAACTATGACGTTAACGAAATGACTGGCACATTGTCATTGTAGCGGGACTTTGAATTTCGCCGCGCTACACTCGTTCCCTCAGACATAAATTATAACGTCGCAGCGGTATGAGCGCTCGACGGCAGAGAAAATACTAAAATTGTAACTTTTTTTTATCCGTTTCTTTTTTGTCTTTCAAGAGCGGAAGCTTAATGCAGACTTAAAAAACTTATTAGCTAGTCTTGATCTGATTTTAATGTGTAGACATATCGTGGTAGTTGTTATGAAATTCGGAGGATGGAAGTAGCAAAGCAACTAAAATAAATTGCATTTAATATCAAGACGGTTTTGTATGCATTAGAAAGTCCTGGACAATGAAACTTATTGCAAGATTTCGGAGCAGACTTTTCACGCAATAGTGAAGTAGGAGATTTTTTGAAGACCTGGGCGCCGCACGAAAGAAGACATGTTAACATGGTAAAGGATGAACTCTTTATCTACGCCATTTCCCCCTGTCAGTTACATTTTGTTATTCTCTGTTTTTTTTCAATAATTTTTGTAGTGGAAATTGGTTTAACTTTTGCTCAAAAACGCCACAAGGACCACCCCAACAATAGCTTTTCCGAATCACGAAGTCCAATAGCTTTTCTGTAATACGAAGTACGATTTGCATTTCATTCTTTCCCTTTTTCACGGTCATTACGATTTTAAAACCCCCTTTTTATTCACTTTTTCTTCCCACATTTTCAACCTTTTCTTTTCTTCTCTTTTTCTTTTTTATTAACAACTACATCATGAACCTGACATATAAGGCTATACGTAAAGGAAACATGATTTTTTTTTACCGAATAGTTTCTGTAAAATCGTTTGAGAAAGACTGCAGGACGTACGCCTCGATTTTGTCGTCGCCGAGCAGCCGAAAGGTGGCAAACACTTGCCGGCCTCCCCTTCCAAACAAACGAATGAACTCGCCCAGCGCTTTGAACGAAAACTGGTCACTGCGCATCGGCCACCGTATTCCACACAGACTCTACCGGCAGACCAGGGTACTACTGGCCGAGCTGCCATGGCTTCCCAGTGTGGTAGGGTTCTCAGATTACTAGCCGTGCCCAACCAGTTTCTCTAAGCAAGGTGCTTCCCCTACCCAAATTTTTAATTTCAGAAGCTAGTTTTCTACTCTACTCTTCGTAGACAGAACACAGTTTGTGATGACTCGCAGTGGCAGTGACTGATGTGTGGAAGAAACAGTCAGTTCCTGTGGTCGATAACGGCAGAATTCACCAGAAGCAAAATCCAGGGCGTAGTGAGAATCAAGTCGTAAGCGAGCTCAGAACTGTCCAGGAAGCAGTCCGAATCAAATACGTAAACAGAGACATGGTCGATCACTCTACTATTTAATGAGCCACACTAAAGACCTTAAAGAATAGCGAGAATCGCCAGATAGGTGTGGCGTCCCGGTATTTACTCGTACGCTCTCTGATCAGAAATATTCCGACATCCCCGTGCAATGCGGAAATGACCACTAGATGTCATGACAGGCGGATCTGCCAGTATAAAAGTATGGGGAGGGGAGGGGGAGGGGGGATTACAGCGCTGTCCATAGAGAAACAGTAAGAGCAGCAAGGATCAATCAGAAGAGCTCAGTGACTTCGAATATGAACTATAGCGGCCGTCACGAAAATAAACACCTGAAAGTCATCTCACTGTGCTACAGCATTGATAGTTAGCGATAATTTCAAATGTTGGGAAAGATTTCGATAATATATTAGATATATCTATTTTTAGTCCAGAACCACTGACATATTTGCACTGAAAATCATATGCGAACGTTCTCGAAGTGTATAGATGCGTATGATACGTATTTTATAGTGAAAACATAAAAGTATTCGCAGATAGAAAAGTTTCACACACAAAACTTGTGAAACTGTTCCGCCTGTGTAACGGAAAATGTCGTCGCTGATGAATTTGAGTTCTATTAGACCTTGTAGAAACTTCCAGCAAGAAAGCTGTTAAGGAAACTATGAAATTAATTTTGGTAACATCTGAGGCTAATTATCGTATCGTCTGATGTATGAACGCATTTTATTTACGAGAGGCTTCGTGCGCGAGACCTTGTATGCCACTGGCAGGATATTAGTTCCGAAGGCTCCCCTTACTACGACCGAGGATATTTCATATCTCCGTAAAGTTTTTTATTTGTGGCTCTTATTGAGCATTCGTCAATGCACTCATCACAAAAATCGCCGATATACATTATACGAAAGTAACTATACGTGCTTTCATGTTAATATTTCCATTGAATTCGAGCATAATATACACTCCTGGAAATGGAAAAAAGAACACATTGACACCGGTGTGTCAGACCCACCATACTTGCTCCGGACACTGCGAGAGGGCTGTACAAGCAATGATCACACGTACGGCACAGCGGACACACCAGGAACCGCGGAGTTGGCCGTCGAATGGCGCTAGCTGCGCAGCATTTGTGCACCGCCGCCGTCAGTGTCAGCCAGTTTGCCGTGGCATACGGAGCTCCATCGCAGTCTTTAACACTGGTAGCATGCCGCGACAGCGTGGACGTGAACCGTATGTGCAGTTGACGGACTTTGAGCGAGGGCGTATAGTGGGCATGCGGGAGGCCGGGTGGACGTACCGCCGAATTGCTCAACACGTGGGGCGTGAGGTCTCCACAGTACATCGATGTTGTCGCCAGTGGTCGGCGGAAGGTGCACGTGCCCGTCGACCTGGGACCGGACCGCAGCGACGCACGGATGCACGCCAAGACCGTAGGATCCTACGCAGTGCCGTAGGGGACCGCACCGCCACTTCCCAGCAAATTAGGGACACTGTTGCTCCTGGGGTATAGGCGAGGACCATTCGCAACCGTCTCCATGAAGCTGGGCTACGGTGCCGCACACCGTTAGGCCGTCTTCCGCTCACGCCCCAACATCGTGCAGCCCGCCTCCAGTGGTGTCGCGACAGGCGTGAATGGAGGGACGAATGGAGACGTGTCGTCTTCAGCGATGAGAGTCGCTTCTGCCTTGGTGCCAATGATGGTCGTATGCGTGTTTGGCGCCGTGCAGGTGAGCGCCACAATCAGGACTGCATACGACCGAGGCACACAGGGCCAACACCCGGCATCATGGTGTGGGGAGCGATCTCCTACACTGGCCGTATATCACTGATGATCGTCGAGGGGACACTGAATAGTGCACGGTACATCCAAACCATCATCGAACCCATCGTTCTACCATTCCTAGACCGGCAAGGGAACTTGCTGTTCCAACAGGACAATGCACGTCCGCATGTATCCCGTGCCACCCAACGTGCTCTAGAAGGTGTAAGTCAACTACCCTGGCCAGCAAGATCTCCGGATCTGTCCCCCATTGAGCATGTTTGGGACTGGATGACGCGTCGTCCCACGCGGTCTGCACGTCCAGCACGAACGCTGGTCCAACTGAGGCGCCAGGTGGAAATGGCATGGCAAGCCGTTCCACAGGACTACATCCAGCATCTCTACGATCGTCTCCATGGGAGAATAGCAGCCTGCATTGCTGCGAAAGGTGGATATGCACTGTACTAGTGCCGACATTGTGCATGCTCTGTTGCCTGTGTCTATGTGCCTGTGGTTCTGTCAGTGTGATCATGTGATGTACCTGACCCCAGGAATGTGTCAATAAAGTTTCCCCTTCCTGGGACAATGAATTCACGGTGTTCTTATTTCAATTTCCAGGAGTGTATTTTTGGGCGTGGTTGTGTGAAACCCAAGCTTTATCGAAGTGCGCTTCGGGACTGTTGTTCTCGGCAGGCAGTTAGTGTATTTTACACAAAAATTAATTCTTGCTGCTGCAATGTCTCTGCATTCCATTGCAAATTTTGGTCTATCGTTACACTTTCTGAATCACAAACCAAGTGAGTGGATGTCTCTGAGCCAGAATCATTAACTTTGTCATGGGCATCAGCGTCGTATTTTTCTACCCGTCGTATACTCTCTGTCGTAGTAGCAAAGTACAGTTCTATGCACTAACTTTTTGCCGAAATAGGTAAATTTCGTTTGTTCCGTTTTCATTTATGTTCCTGTCTTGGAGAATCAAAATATGTTCTTACATCTAGAGATTCTGACAATGTTACTACACTGTTAATACAGAATACAGTCGATTCGGAAACACCGCAAGGTTTTGCTGCAAAATTTCTATTATTCCTGGCTTCTTCACTGTTGGCTGATCACTATAAAACTTTACTACATTCAATACGACAATTTTAGATTGTTTTAGAATGTCTTTTCGGCCTTTACGTACACCTACCGCAGCAGCACTACACGTAGGTCACTGATCCTGCATTTCACTTACTAACAATATACATCAACGCATTGTTCCAGGGATGATTGAAACCACGCGTGAACGCACGGTATCGCACGGGAACAATGAACATTCAGGTGGCGCTGACCTACCGCACTGATAACACTGTTCATGTGGCATAAAAGCTATCAAATGGGCGAATCGCAGCAATTAGCGCCGGCGGACTGCAGGAGGCGTTGTGACCTTGAGGTATCTAATTTCGTGACGGCCACTCTTGTCATTGGATGTCATCTGAAGAACAAATCCAT
The DNA here is from genome assembly GCF_023864345.2 of Schistocerca serialis cubense. NCBI lineage: Eukaryota > Metazoa > Arthropoda > Insecta > Orthoptera > Acrididae > Schistocerca > Schistocerca serialis. Next base: position 411,548,716 of record NC_064645.1, read on the forward strand.
GAGGGACATTTCAAACCTTCTGCAGCTGCCCAAGTCGACTGTTGATGGCGCGATTGTGAAATGGGAACGTGTAGGAACAGCCACTGCTAAACCGAGACCAAACAGAAATTAGGTAGTTGAGCACTGCTGAGGGTCGTTGTACAAATTCGCAAGAAATTAGCTCAATGAATCAGTCACAAGTCCCAAAGTGTTGCCAACAGTTCATCTAGCACAATGACAGCGTGTAGGAAGTTAAAAGCAATGTGGTACAACGATCGGCCTCACGTTTCTATAGTTAACGCTAAACGACATTTGAGGTAGTGTAAAGAGTAACGTCACTGGAAAGTAGATGGCTGGAAAAAGAGTGATTTGGAGCGATGAATCACGATATAGTCCGTGGCAAACAGATGGAAAGGTTTGGGTTTGGCGAATGCTTGGAGGATGTTAGTTACCTGCCAACGTGCCAACAGTCAAGTTCAGAGGAGGTGCTGTTATGTGGATGGTTCCCTTATTGTACTTAAATAATGCTTAATCTGGATATATTTTATAGTGATGTTTGCTGTGTACGATAGAGGAACAGTTTAGAGACAATGATTGTATCAGCATGACAATGCACCATCTCATAAATCCACTTTTGTGCGTCAATTGTTTGCGGACAATTACATTCCTGAATGGACTGTCTTGTCCAAAGTTCCGGCCCGAACCCAACCTTTACGACGAGGTAGAACGTCAGCTACTCTGCAGACTCCAGCGTCCAACATTACAACTTCCTCAGGTTTCGGTTCTTGAGGAAGAATTGACTGCCGTCGCTTCTCAAACATGCCAACCTATCACTGAAAGTCTCCCCAGCGAAGGGTGGACGCAGCCATTATTAATGTGCGCTAGTAAGTGTCTGGATACATTTGACGTGATATATCGTACCTGTTCCTGTCTCATCAGTGGACAGCAGCATGCCACATTCCAGTGGCAGCAGAGACCTCCGTGGGACCATGCTGTGCCTGTGCTACGAAGTATATACGCAGAATGAAGTGACATATTAAAATTTTTACCAAACCAACGCTCAAACCAGGGTTTCCTGCTCACTAGGCAGATGCTCTAAAAACTATACTACCTTCGCACAGTGGCTTTGCGGAACTGCACAGACTATCATCTTACACCTCCCTCTTCACTCCAACTTCCCATTCACGCCTCAGCTCACTTGCTACTCTCCCTAAGCTCGAACAGCATTGCAAAGGCTTTCCAACTGTACTGGAACAAGACCTCAACATCGAACGAAATGGGGGATCCTGCCTGAAACCCAGGCGTAGCTGCTTTAATCAAATGAAGCCATATCGTTCCAGAGATCTTTTCAAGTCTCAAACGTCTATGATGTATACAGGGTGAGTCACCTAACATTACCGTTGGATATATTTCGTAAACCACATCAAATACTGACGAATCGATTCCACAGACCGAACGTGAGGAGAGGGGCTAGTGTAATTGGTTAATACAAACCATAAAAAAATGCACGGAAGTATGTTTTTTAACACAAACCTACGTTAGTTTTGTTAGCACATCTGAACATATAAACAAATATGTAATCAGTGCCGTTTGTTGCATTGTAAAATGTTAATTACATCCGGAGATATTGTAACCTAAAATTGACGCTTGAGTACCACTCCTCCGCTGTTCGATCGTGTGTATCGGAGAGCACCGAATTACGTAGGGATCCAAAGGGAACGGTGATGGGCCTTAGGTACAGAAGAGACTGGAACAGCACATTACGTCCACATGCTAACACCTTTTTATTGGTCTTTTTCACTGACGCACATGTACATTACCGTGAGGGGTGAGGTACACGTACACACGTGGTTTCCGTTTTCAATTACGGAGTGGAATAGAGTGTGTCCCGACATGTCAGGCCAATAGATGTTCAATGTGGTGGCCATCATTTGCTGCACACAATTGCAATTTCTGGCGTAATGAATGTCGTACACGCCGCAGTACATCTGGTGTAATGTCGCCGCAGGCTGCCACAATGCGTTGTTTCATATCCTCTGGGGTTGTAGGCACATCACGGTACACATTCTCCTTTAACGTACCCCACAGAAAGAAGTCCAGAGGTGTAAGATCAGGAGAACGGGCTGGCCAATTTATGCGTCCTCCACGTCCTATGAAACGCCCGTCGAACATCCTGTCAAGGGTCAGCCTAGTGTTAATTGTGGAATGTGCAGGTGCACCATCATGCTGATACCACATACGTCGACGCGTTTCCAGTGGGAAATTTTCGAGCAACGTTGGCAGATCATTCTGTAGAAACGCGATGTATGTTGCAGCTGTTTGGGCCCCTGCAATGAAGTGAGGACCAATGAGGTGGTCGCCAATGATTCCGCACCATACATTTACAGTCCACGGTCGCTGTCGCTCTACCTGTCTGAGCCAGCGAGGATTGTCCGCGGACCAGTAATGCATGTTCCGTAGATCCACTGCCCCGTGGTTTGAGAAACCCGCTTCATCGGTAAACAGGTAGAACTGTAACGCATTCTCTGTTAATGCCCATTGACAGAATTGCACTCGATGATTAAAGTCATCACCATGTAATTGCTGATGTAGCGACACATGAAACGGGTGGAAGCGGTGACGATGCAGTATGCGCATGACACTACTTTGACTCAGTCCACCGGCTCTCGCAATGTCCCGTGTACTCATGTGTGGGTTCATGGCAACAGCAGCTAACACACCAACTGCACCCGCTTCTCCTGTGACGGTCCTGGTACGGACCCGTTTGCGTGCTACGTCCATACCTGTTGCATACAGTTGGCGGTAGATGTTTTGCAATGTGCGGCACGTTGGACGCTCTCTGTCCCGGTACCGTTCTGCATACACCCTGCGGGCTTCAGCTGCATTTCGTCGACACTCGCCATAGATGAGTATCACCTCCGCCTTTTCAGAGTTCGAATACACCATGGTCACAGTTCCTACAACACTACACTATCACAGACGTCTGGTAACACGGTGTACTACAGTTGGTCTGCGTGCGGAGACGAATGCAGAATAACAATAGCAGCAAGCGCTACATGCGGACACTGCGACAGCTAGACCAAACCACAACAGTGCACTACAGCCACACTCGTAAACACGGTCGTCACCGTAAACACGTCCCTGCAGATGCTGCTCGCCGACCGTGGCCCGTGTTTATTAAAACACGCAACTGAACGTCGGAGGTTTCAAGCGTCAACTTTAGGTTACAATATCTCCGGGTGTAATTAACATTTTACAATGCAACAAGCGGCACTGATTACGCATTTGTTTATGTGTTCAGATGTGCTAACAAAACTAACGGGGTTCCATTTAAAAAAAACGTAGGTTTGTGTTAAAAAACATACTTCCGTGCATTTTTTTATGGTTTGTATTAACCAATTACACTAGCCCCTCTCCTCACGTTCGGTCAGTGTAATCGGTTCGTCAGTATTTGATGTGGTTTACGAAATATACCCAGCGGTAACGTTAGGTGACTCAACCTGTATATGCAGACTGAAGTGACAAATGAAAATTTGTACCAACGTCGGTATTCGAATCCTCTGCCTGGGTTCCAGGCTGGACGTCTCGTTTCATTCGATGGTGAGGTGCTGTTCCAATACAGTTTAAGAGCCTCTGCAATGCTCTCCGACTTAAGCGGGATTATTCAGTGGACTGAGGCGTGAATGGGAATTTGGACTGAGGATGGAGGCGTGGTAGGCTAGTCAGTGCAGTTGTGCAGAGCCACTGAGTCAGGGTGGCGTAGTGGTTAGAGCATCTGCCTCGTGAGCATGAGATCTGTGCCCGATTCCCAACCTTGGTACAAATTTTCAGACGTCGCTTGAGTTTGCAGATATACATCACAGATGCTTGCGTCTTGGAAAGGTCTCTGGAACCAAATGCAGTAGTTCATTTGATGTGTGCTACGAAGCTCAGGTGTCATTTCAGCCATATCGATACTGAGGCTAGGTGGGAAATATGATCTGTAAGGCATACTAAAGTTACTGTTGTACGTAACCTCTCAACAAGAACCAATGGTTCTACAATACTATTGCACATTACTCTTGAAATAATTTTTAAAAAATCAGATAAAATGCTTTCGCAACAGACATGAACGGAACTAAAAATATAGTTATTATTGTAAGAAAACCCGTTTTTGACACACACAAAAAAGTAGTGCTACATACAAAGTATACACACGAATTACAGCCAACAAATGGAAGAAGACTTAGCTTATTAGAAGCAACTTTCATACCTTTAGCATGAAACTGATGCATCTTGTGTATTTTAATATTTTGTGCTTTCGTTAAACTCTGCGTCTGACACTACACATACTGTAAATTGTAACTTAAACATGTTTACTGGTTGACATGAGTAACGAGCTATCTGCCTTTTCTCAGGCAATGTGGTGACCAAAGATTCTGCGTGTGTTGGTAGCGAAGAATTGCACGTTTATCACTTGTACAATTTATTCTTTATTATCTAACGGTTTCGGTCGTAGCGACCATCTTCAGAGGAAGACTTTATCAACAAACTCAAACGAACGATGTATACCAAGGATAACACAAATACGTCGTCAAGTTGATCAAGGTGTACATGTAGAAGTACTTATACAAAATCTGTACAGTTTTTAGCATGGATAGGGACAGCAACTGCTGTGTTCGGATGCAGGCTGAGTTGGCATCCCTTCGCTCCCAGCTTCAGGCAGTGTTGGCTTCGGTCACACAGCTTGAGGCTGTTGCCAATGGGCATCACTGTGGGGGTCCGGATGGGGGTTTGTCGGGGACGGCCAGCTCGTCCCACGCATCCCCTGATCGGACTACGACTGTGGTTGCCCGGGATACTGCCCGCATTGAGGCTGATCCCTCACCTGTGGTAGAGTGGGAGGTCGTTTCAAGGTGTGGCAGGGGGCGAAAGACATTCCGGAGGGCTGAACGGAAAGCCTCTCCAGTTTGTCTGACGAACCGGTTTCAGGCTCTGTCTCAGGCTGATACTGATCTTCGGCCTGACATGGCTGCTTGTCCTGTTCCAGAGGTTGCCCCTCAGTCTGCAAGATCCGGGCAGTTGCAGAGGGTGGGCTTACTGGTAGTTGGGAGCTCCAACGTCAGGCGCGTAATGGGGCCCCTTAGGGAAATGGCAGCAAGAGAGGGGAAGAAAACCAATGTGCACTCCGTGTGCATACCGGGGGGAGTCATTCCAGATGTGGAAAGGGTCCTTCCGGATGCCATGAAGGGTACAGGGTGCACCCATCTGCAGGTGGTCGCTCATGTCGGCACCAATGATGTGTGTCGCTATGGATCGGAGGAAATCCTCTCTGGCTTCCGGCGGCTATCTGATTTGGTGAAGACTGCCAGTCTCGCTAGCGGGATGAAAGCAGAGCTCACCATCTGCAGCATCGTCGACGGGACTGACTGCGGACCTTTGGTACAGAGCCGAGTGGAGGGTCTGAATCAGAGGCTGAGACGGTTCTGCGACCGTGTGGGCTGCAGATTCCTCGACTTGCGCCATAGGGTGGTGGGGTTTCGGGTTCCGCTGGATAGGTCAGGAGTCCACTACACGCAACATGCGGCTACACGGGTAGCAGGGGTTGTGTGGCGTGGGCTGGGCGGTTTTTTAGGTTAGATGGCCTTGGGCAAATACAGAAAGGGCAACAGCCTCAACGGGTGCGGGGCAAAGTCAGGACATGCGGGGACCAAGCAGCAATCGGTATTGTAATTGTCAACTGTCGAAGCTGCTTTGGTAAAGTACCGGAACTTCAAGCGCTGATAGAAAGCACCGAAGCTGAAATCGTTATAGGTACAGAAAGCTGGCTTAAGCCAGAGATAAATTCTGCCGAAGTTTTTACAAAGGTACAGACGGTGTTTAGAAAGGATAGATTGCATGCAACCGGAGGTGGAGCGTTCGTCGCTGTTAGTAGTAGTTTATCCTGTAGTGAAGTAGAAGTGGATAGTTCCTGTGAATTATTATGGGTGGAGGTTACACTAAACAACCGAACTAGGTTGATAATTGGCTCCTTTTACCGACCTCCCGACTCAGCAGCATTAGTGGCAGAACAACTGAGAGAAAATTTGGAATACATTTCACATAAATTTTCTCAGCATGTTATAGTCTTAGGTGGAGATTTCAATTTACCAGATGTAAACTGGGACACTCAGATGTTTAGGACGGGTGGTAGGGACAGAGCATCGAGTCACATTATACTGAGTGCGCTATCCGAAAATTACCTCGAGCAATTAAACAGAGAACCGACTCGTGGAGATAACATCTTGGACCTACTGATAACAAACAGACCCGAACTTTTCGACTCTGTATGTACAGAACAGGGAATCAGTGATCATAAGGCCGTTGCAGCATCCCTGAATATGGAAGTTAATAGGAATATAAAAAAAGGGAGGAAGGTTTATCTGTTTAGCAAGAGTAATAGAAGGCAGATTTCAGACTACCTAACAGATCAAAACGAAAATTTCTGTTCCGACACTGACAATGTTGAGTGTTTATGGAAAAAGTTCAAGGCAATCGTAAAATGCGTTTTAGACAGGTACGTGCCGAGTAAAACTGTGAGGGACGGGAAAAACCCACCGTGGTACAACAACAAAGTTAGGAAACTACTGCGAAAGCAAAGAGAGCTCCACTCCAAGTTTAAACGCAGCCAAAACCTCTCAGACAAACAGAAGCTAAACGATGTCAAAGTTAGCGTAAGGAGGGCTATGCGCGAAGCGTTCATTGAATTCGAAAGTGAAATTCTATGTACCGACTTCACAGAAAATCCTAGGAAGTTCTGGTCTTACGTTAAATCAGTTAGTGGCTCGAAACAGCATATCCAGACACTACGGGATGATGATGGCATTGAAACAGAGGATGACACGCGTAAAGCTGAAATACTAAACACCTTTTTCCAAAGCTGTTTCACAGAGGAAGACCGCACTGCAGTTCCTTCTCTAAATCCTCGCACAAACGAAAAAAATGGCTGACATCGAAATAAGTGTCCAAGGAATAGAAAAGCAACTGGAATCACTCAATAGAGGAAAGTCCACTGGACCTGACGGGATACCAATTCGATTCTACACAGAGTACGCGAAAGAACTTGCCCCCCTTCTAACAGCCGTGTACCGCAAGTCTCTAGAGGAACGGAGGGTTCCAAATGATTGGAAAAGAGCACAGATAGTCCCAGTCTTCAAGAAGGGTCGTCGAGCAGATGCGCAAAACTATAGACCTATATCTCTTACGTCGATCTCTTGTAGAATTTTAGAACATGTTTTTTCCTCGCGTATCATGTCATTTCTGGAAACCCAGAATCTACTTTGTAGGAATCAACATGGATTCCGGAAACAGCGATCGTGTGAGACCCAACTCGCCTTATTTGTTCATGAGACCCAGAAAATATTAGATACAGGCTCCCAGGTAGATGCTATTTTTCTTGACTTCCGGAAGGCGTTCGATACAGTTCCGCACTGTCGCCTGATAAACAAAGTAAGAGCCTACGGAATATCAGACCAGCTATGTGGCTGGATTGAAGAGTTTTTAGCAAACAGAACACAGCATGTTGTTCTCAATGGAGAGACGTCTACAGACGTTAAAGTAACCTCTAGCGTGCCACAGGGGAGTGTTATGGGAACATTGCTTTTCACAATATATATAAATGACCTAGTAGATAATGTCGGAAGTTCCATGCGGCTTTTCGCGGATGATGCTGTAGTATACAGAGAAGTTGCAGCATTAGAAAATTGTAGCGAAATGCAGGAAGATCTGCAGCGGATAGGCACTTAGTGCAGGGAGTGGCAACTGACCCTTAACATAGACAAATGTAATGTATTGCGAATACATAGAAAGAAGGATCCTTTATTGTATGATTATATGATAGCGGAACAAACACTGGTAGCAGTTACTTCTGTAAAATATCTGGGAGTATGCGTGCGGAACGATTTGAAGTGGAATGATCATATAAAATTAATTGTTGGTAAGGCGGGTACCAGGTTGAGATTCATTGGGAGAGTGCTTAGAAAATGTAGTCCATCAACAAAGGAGGTGGCTTACGAAACACTCGCTCGACCTATACTTGAGTATTGCTCATCAGTGTGGGATCCGTACCAGATCGGGTTGACGGAGGAGATAGAGAAGATCCAAAGAAGAGCGGCGCGTTTCGTCACAGGGTTATTTGGTAACCGTGATAGCGTTACGGAGATGTTTAATAAACTCAAGTGGCAGACTCTGCAAGAGAGGCGCTCTGCATCGCGGTGTAGCTTGCTCGCCAGGTTTCGAGAGGGTGCGTTTCTGGATGAGGTATCGAATATATTGCTTCCCCCTACTTATACCTCCCGAGGAGATCACGAATGTAAAATTAGAGAGATTAGAGCGCGCACGGAGGCTTTCAGACAGTCGTTCTTCCCGCGAACCATACGCGACTGGAACAGGAAAGGGAGGTAATGACAGTGGCACGTGAAGTGCCCTCCGCCACACACCGTTGGGTGGCTTGCGGAGTATAAATGTAGATGTAGATGTAGATGTAGATGCACATACCCTTCAACTTTCCATAGGATACACTGAAAACCATCAGAGCGATAAAACGTTTACAGAACCGCATGTAACAGGTGATTATTTCGATATCAACAAATAACTAACTTCAATCCGATTTAATTGAACGATAATTAAGGCAGTAACACGAGGACTGACCTCTGTTGACATGCGTACATCATAAAACTTATACATATATACGAGAAATACAGACACTTTACAACCAAAGGTCATCTTTCAGTGATCTATTTATGTTATACACAAATATGTATATTACCAACCATCAGTAAGATGTAGACTGTGAAGGTGTGGCTCCGAAAGAACATAATTTTTACATTGCGTCCACGTTGTTAACAGTTTGAAGACATTATACACAGAGATAATATCTTGCTTTATCAGTTTATCCTACGGAGAGTGGAAACGCATTTCCATCTAATGTACAACTTTTGTTTTACCTTGATCAACATGACAACTTACTTGCTTTATCCTGTGTGGCTACATTGCTCGTTTGGGTTTGTTGAAATGGTATTCCTGCGAAGATGGTCACTCCGACCGAAACAGATTGGAAACGAACAATAAATTGGCAAGTAATAGCAAACAAACAGTTCTTCAAATTTCTGACAGCTGTATCAAGTCACTTCTTCAAACTATGTTCGTAGTTTCTTTAAAGTCAGTACCGCCATTGTACTGTTGTTTATTTACAGTGTTACATTTACACTTAACACTTAAAACACTTGATAACGGCACATTGAAGGCGAAATCATGATTGTGTAAGTGTAAATGTAACACTGGAAATAAACAACATCTACATCTACATGTACATGGCTACTCTGCAATTCTCACTTAAGTGCCTGGCAGTGTGTTCATTGAGCCATTTTCATACTACTTCTCTACCATTCCACTCTCGAAAGGCGCGTGGGAAAAAGGAACACTTAAATCTTTCCGTTAGAGTCTGATTTCTCTTATTTTATTATGATGATCATTTCTCCCTACGTAAGTGGGTGTCAACAAAATATTTACGCATTCGGAAGAGAAAGTTGGTGATTGAAATTTCGTAAATATTTCTCGCCGCAAAGAAAACTGTCTTTGTTTCAGTGTCTGCCACCCCAACTAACGTATCATATCAGTGACACTCTCACCCCTATTGCGCGACAGCACTAAACTAGCTGCCGTTCATTGGACTTCTTCGATGTCCTCCGTCAATCCTACCTGGTAAGGATCCCATACCGCGCAACAATATTCCAGCAGAGGACGGACAAGTGTAATGTGGGCTGTCTCTTTATTGGGTTTGTCGCCTCTTCTAAGTGTTCTGCCAACAAAGCGCAGTCTTTGTTTTTTTCAAAAGAATCAGAAATAAAATCATAATAATAAATATAATTTCAACCACCAAAATTTAACATTCAAGCCTTCCCCCTAATATTATCTATGTGGTCTTTCCAATTTAAGTTGCTCGTAATTGTAATTCCTAGGTATTTAGTCAAATTGACAGCCCTTAGATTTGTGCGATTTATCGTATAACCAAAATTTATCGGATTTCTTTTAGTATCCATGTGAATGATCTCGCACTTTTCTTTGTTTAGTGCTAATTGTCGCTTTTCGTACGATACAGAAATTCTCTCTAGATCATTCTGTAATTGGAATTGATCGTCTGATGATTTTACTAGATGGCAAATTACCGCGTCATCTGCAAACAATGTAACAATGTAGGGGGGGGGGGGGGGGACAACAGTCTAATGGCGGTACCGACTTTACGAAAATATATTATGACTGTGGCCCCGCTTATGAAAAAATTATTATATATTGGTAGTATATTTGTTCTAATTTTTGGTTTCCTAGACACTAGTGTCTTTCTTAAGCAGTAGTCAGCTATTTTCTGATGATGGCCTCATAAGCCAGAAACCATTTTGGAACAAGCAAATTTAAGTTTTATGTCAGAGCATAAGTTTCCAGAATGAGATTTTCACTCTGCACCGTAGTGTGCGCTGATCTGAAACTTCCTGGCTGATTAAAACTGTGTGCCGGACCGAGACTCGAACTCGGGACCTTTGCCTTTCGCGGGCAAGTGCTCTACCAACTGAGCTACCCAAGCACGACTCAAGCCCCGTCCTCACAGCTTTACTTCTGCCAGTACCTAGTCTCCTACCTTCCAAACTTTACAGAAGCTCTCCTACGAACCTTACAGAACTAGCACTCCTGAAAGAAAGGATATTGCGGAGACATGGCTTTGCCATAGCCTGGGGGATGTTTCCAGAATGAGATTTTCACTCTGCAGCGGAGCTCACCACATTTGGCAGTTCTCGAGTATACTGACGTATATCATTGTGGATTAATGCATCTCAACGATCGTCATCAAACCAGAAAGGCATTCCATGTACGTGGAGAGTTTCTAATGTCAAAACGATCCTCTTTAAAGTGAGAAAGCCATTTGCTTGACGTGCTCTGTCCGGTGGCATTATTACCACACATGGTGCAAATGTTTCTGGCTACATCCGCTGCTGCCACCATCTACTGAACCTATTCAGAAGGATATGTGGGAAATGTTCCGAGCCGGCCGGTGTGGCCGAGCTGTTCTAGGTGCTTCAGTCTGGAACTGCGCGACCGCTACGCTCGCAGGTTCGAATCCTACCTCGGGCATGGATGAGTGTGATGTCCTTAGGTTAATTAGGTTTAATCAGTTCTAAGTTCTAGGAGACTGATGACCTCAGTTGTTAAGTCCCAAAGAGCTCAGAGCCATTTGAACCATTCGAAATGTTCCCATTTCTCGACTTCGGACTCCATTTTATAGCGCCACTGATTTACCTACTGTCTTCAAATGACAAAATGACAACATTACAACATGTAAACTCAGGTAGCAACGGTGAACTACAGAGAAAAAAAATGGCAGTCGGTAAATAAACCCAGAGCAACCGTAATTGTACACTACTGGCCATTAAAATTGCTACACCACGAAGATGACTTGCTACAGACGCGAAATTTAACCGACAGGAAGAAGATGCTGTGATATGCAAATGATTAGCTTTTCAGAGCATTCACACAAGGTTGGCGCCGGTGGCGACACCTACAACTTGCTCACATGAGGAAAGTTTCCAACCGATTTCTCATACACAAACAGCAGTTGACCGGCTTTGCCTGATGAAAAGTTGTTGTGATGCCTCGTGTAATGAGGAGAAATGCGTACCATCACGTTTCCGAGTCTGATAAAGGTCGGATTGTAGCCTATCGCGATTGTGGTTTATCGTATGGCGACATTACTGCTCGCATTGGTCGAGATCCAATGACTGTTAGCAGAATGTGGAATCGGTGGGTTCAGGAGGGTAATACGGAACGCCGTGGTGGATCCCAACGGCCTCGTATCTCTAGCAGTCGAGATGACAGGCATCCGCATGGCTGTAACGGATCGTGCAGCCACGTCTCGATCCCTGAGTCAACAGATGGGGACGTTTGCAAGACAACAACTATCTGCATGAACAGTTCGACGACGTTTGCAGCAGCATGGACTATCAGCTCGGAGACCATGGCTGCGGTTACCCCTGACGCTGCATCACAGACAGGAGCTCCTGCGATGGTGTACTCAACGACGAACCTGGGTGGACGAATGGCAAAACGTCATTTTTTCGGATGAATCCAGGTTCTGTTTACAGCATCATGATTGTCGCATCCGTGTTTGGCGACATCGCGGGGAACGCACATTGGAAGCGTGTATTCATCATCGCCATACTGGCGTATCACACGGCATGATGTTATGGGGTGCCATTGGTTACACGTCTCGGTCACCTCTTGTCCGCATTGACGGCACCATGAACAGTGGACGTTACATTTCAGATGTGTTACGACCCGTGGCTCTACCCTCCATTGCCGGCCGGAGTGGCCGAGCGGTTCTAGGCGCTACAGTCTGGAACCGCGCGACCGCTGCGGTCGCAGGTTCGAATCCTGCCTCGGGCATGGATGTGTGTGATGTCCTTAGGTTAGTTAGGTTTAAGTAGTTCTAAGTCCTAGGGGACTGATGACCACAGCAGGTAAGTCCCATAGTGCTCAGAGCCATCTGAACTATCTACCCTCCATTAGATCCCTGCGAAACCCTACATTTCAGCAGGATAATGCACGACCGTATGTTGCAGGTCCTGTACGGGCTTTTCTGGATACAGAAAATGTTCGACTGCTGCCCTGGCCAGCACATTCTTCAGATCTCTCACCAATTGAAAACGTCTGGTCAGTGGTGGGCGAGCAACTGGCTCCTCACAATACGGCAGTCACTACTCTTGATGAACTGTGGTATCGTGTGGAAGCTGCATGGGCAGCTGTATCTGTACACGCCATCCAAGCTCTGTTTGACTCAATGCCCAGGCGTATGAAGGCCGTTATTAAGGCCAGAGGTGGTTGTTCTGGGTACTGATTTCTCAGGTTCTATGCACCCAAATTGCGTGAAAATGTAAGCACATGTCAGTTCTAGTATAATATACTTGTCCAATGAATACCCGTTTATCATCTGCATTTCGTGTTGATGTAGCAATTTTAATGGCCAGAAGTGTAACATGCAAAATAAGAACGCTACAAACTTATGCTCCAACCTAATAGAACAGAAACGAAGATTATTTGTTTTGTGTACCTCGTGTGGTGTCACCGCCAGACACCACACTTGCTAGGTGGTAGCCTTTAAATCGGCCGCGGTCCGTTAGTATACGCCGGACCCGCGTGTCGCCACTGTCAGTGATTGCAGACCGAGCGCCACCACACGGCAGGTCTAGAGAGACTTACTAGCTCTCGCCCCAGTTGTACAGCCGACTTTGCTAGCGAAGCTACACTGACCAATACGCTCTCATTTGCCGAGACGATAGTTGGCATAGCCTTCAGCTACGTCATTTGCTACGACCTAGCAAGGCGCCATTGTCAATAGATATTGAGGTTATAACATGTACCGTCAAGAGCGATGTACACCAATTGTGGATTAAAGTCAAGTATTACATCAACTACGTACTTTATTTGCTACTATTAATTCCCTTAACTGTTCCAGACCTCACGCCAGTCTGCGTGAGCTTAAAAGCGTGCATTTCGGCCTCCTCTAGCAATACGGTGTTGGCTCTTCTGCCAACACTTCATTGATCCCATCCTCGTCGCCGGTCTGCAATCACTGACAGTGACGACACGCGGGTCCGGCGTATACTAATGGACCGCGGCCGATTTAAAGACTACCACCTAGCAAGTGTGGTGTCTGGCGGTGACACCACACCTTACACGTTCCATTTTTCTAACAGGAAGTGACGTAAGAATAAATAAATGCGATGTAAAAAGAAATTAAAGAAAAATCGAGAAAGAAACAGGTCTTACTAGTATGTATATTATTTCGTTTTATGCATTACAATACGTGCGTACGTGTGTGTGTGTGTGTGTGTGTGTGGTAGGAATTATCGACTGACGAAGCATCTGAACGACTTGTTACCGGTCCAGAGCAGCTGCCGACGATATAATTCCCGTTTTCTGGCGCCACCATGCATTCTGGACAACTGCGTTAGGATGGCAGGATGAGGAATTATCGGTCAAGGTGAGCGCGAATTGCGGTCGAAGGTGGCTGGAGTTGCGTCATATTTGTGACAAAGCGAGCTAGGCGCCGGCTTCTGCGGCGAGAGAAAGGGCGGCCGAGTGGAAAATCCACTGTGGGGCGCCCGACCTCGCAGCGGTGTCGCGCTCGTCCATCACTCCGCTGCCGCTGCCGCCGCCGCCGCCGCCCCTGCCGCCTCCGGGGGCAGATGGAGTGAGTGGAGGCCGAGACGTGACGCCGGCCGCAATGTTTGTCGCGAATTTCTGGGACATCCGCGCGCTATGTTGCGAACTACGCAGCGCGCTGTTAATGAAATCACTCCTCGCTGCTCGAGCATCTACGAGATGGCATTTCATCTACGTGATTACTCTGCAATCAGGTCCACACGCCCGTGCTACCCCCTTCCCCTCGCCAACGAAATATTTGGGCTTACACCACACGTGATGGACATTTTCCAGTACCCAAATGCTTTCTTAATATAATTCCTGCTTATGACTAAAAGTCAAGTGAAAGGAGTTTCAGGTGTAAAGAAGCAGATGAAAAACAGCAGAGGAAGATTCACGAAGCAACAGAGTACATGGCGAACAGTTTCGTAACATTACTGAATCTAGACCGAAGAGCCATAGAAACTGGTACACCTGCGTAATATCGTGTAGGGCCCCCGCGAGATTGCGGAAGTAACGCAACTCGACGTGGCATAGACTCGACTAATGTCTCAAGTAGAGCTGGAGGGAATTGACACCATGAATCCTGCTGGGCTGTCCATAAATCCGTGAGAATACGACGGGGTGGAGATCTCTTCTCAACAGCACGTTTCAAGGCATCCCAGATTTGCTCAATAATGTTCATGTCTGGGGAGTTTGGTTGCCAGCGCAAGTGTTTAAGCTCAGAGGAGTTTTCCTGGAGCCACTCTGAACGTGTGGGGTGTCGCATTGTCCTGCTGGAATCGCAGAAGTACGTCGGAATGCACAACGGACATGAATGGATGCAGGTGATCAGACAGGATGCTTACGTACGTGCCAACTGTCAGAGTCGTATCTAGACGTATCAGGGGTCCCATATCACTCCAACTGCACACGCCCCACACCCTTACAAAGCCTCTACGAGCTTGAACAGTCCCCTGCTGACATGCAGAGTCCATGGATTCATGAGGTTGTCTCCATACCCATACACGTACATCCATTCGATACAATTTGAAACGAGACTCGTCCTACCAGGCAGTATGTTTCCAGTCATCAATAGCCCAGTGTCGGTGTTGATGGGCTGAGGGAAGGCGTAAAGCTTTGTGTCGTGCAGTCATGAAGGGTACACGAGTGAACCTTCGGCTCCGAAAGCCATATCGATGATGTTTCGTTGAATGGTTCGCACACTGACGCTTGTTGATGGTCCAGCACTGAAATCTGCAGCAAAGAAAGGGTATCACTTCAGTCGTCGTTGGTCCCGCTGTTGGAGGATCTTTTTCCGGCCGCAGCGATGTCGGAGATTTGATATTTTATCGGATTCCTGATATTCACGGTACACTCGTGAAATGGTGTGGTATGAGAAAATCCACACTTCAAAGAAAATGACTGAATTCCAAAGGATCAAACTGCTGAGGTCATCGGTCCCTAGACTTACAGACTACTTAAACTAACTTATGCTAAGAGCAACACACACACATCCATGCCCGAGGGAGGACTCGAACCTCCCGCATAAGAGGCCGTGCAATCCGTGACATAGCGCCCTAAACCGCGCAGACATTCTGCGGGGCATGTGCGCCGACTATAACACCACTTTTAAATTCACTTAAATGTTGATAACTTGCCATTGTAACAGAAGCAGAAGAAACCGATCTAACAACTGCGCCAGACACATGTCTTATACAGGCGTTGCCGACCGCAGCGACGTATTCTGCCTGTTTACATATCTCTGTATTTGAATGCGCATGCCTATAGCAGTTTCTTTGGAGCTTCAGTGTATATTTGTGTAAAGATTTCCGTGTAGATGAAAACAGATCACCCAAGGACATGTTGGATCTAATTAGCTTCCAGTTACATACTTAGCCATAAAAGAAATATTTAGGTGCGACACGGCTGCGTCTGGGCTGCGTTCGGAGCAGAGTACAGTAGACTGAAGGTTAATATTTTAGTTCGCCAACTTCTGTAACGTAAATAGGTGCCATTCACATAGAAAAAAAGAAAAAAAACAGGGAATGATTTTGACTCTACTTTGTTACCTGTTGGTTTCTTTGAATTTTTCTACGTGTTTACTTTTCTATGTTAGGCTGATACTTAAGTAACACTGCTGTAAATTGAATAAATATTTATCTAGTATTTTTGCGGGTATTTGAGTAATTAACGCGATTATGACAGTTTTGCGGAAATTTGAGTTATTAACACGTTTATGGATGATTCAAAGCGAACGAAAACAGCAAATCAGTCCTTGTCTACCTGTCTGGTCTATTAAAAGATTTAATCGTGTCTGTATTTAGATTGTGATATAATAAGTCTCACTGGGTAAAATTAGCTTTCCGCTAATTAAGTTACAATGTTTGTAAACGACACTGGAAAAGAAGTTAAGCATCTTAATTGAAGCAGAAACGTGCAGTAAATAAGATCTTTGACAGTGTGGTGATACTGCAATGTAAAAATAAAAAGTCGAACAGTTGATAAAGGGAGTAAACAGGGAAAAACCTTAACACAAAACTGGAACAGCAAGCCTACATAACAGTTTATATTAATAAATAGAAGTACTAATTTTAATTTATTTTATTGATTTGTTTATCAGCATAATCTATTACGTAGGCCTGCTGTTTCACTTTTGTGTTAAACCTCGAGAAGAGTAACATTAAATCCTTGTATATCTTTGTTTCTTTTATATTGACAGGACTGTTAAAAAAAAAAAAAAAGACTTCGTCCCTTTTGGTCCTTCCCTTCTCTTGCACCCCCTCATCCTACTCAGTGCATTTAAATCCGTGTGACTTCTTTTCCTCCAATTGAAAATCAAGTTGAAGAAGCTGAAGATTTTATACAATGAAAGAGATTCAAGTGGAATCGCATACGGTACTAAACAACTTAGCGAAGATGGTGTTCCAGGATGCATTTCGAAATCGTCCTATTTTGGTGATGGAGCAGAATAAGATCTGGTACAGCCGTAATAATTTTAATTGATATAATCTGGGTGCGTTTAAATACTACCCCGTATGTGTGGTGCTACACAGGGAAGACGAGAATTAAGTGGAATGATAAGATAGGAAATAAAGAGATACTCAGCAGAACCTCTAAGGAAAGGAATTTGTGGGAAAACGTAACCTGAATTAAGACGTCATGGAACTTCGAGAGGTACTTAGAGGGCAGACACTGTAAGGGAAGACAGAGATATGTCCAATAAATAATTGAGGAGACTGGGTATAAGGCGCTGTTCTCACTGAGGCGCTATGATACATAATGATGTGACTCCCGATACGATGTAGAAGCAACGCAAATTAGTGGAGTGTGTGTGTGTGTGTGTGTGTGTGTGTGTGTAGAGACGTAATGGAAGCAACTTAAGCGGTTCATACTGGGACGATAGCCATACAAAACCAAGGCGATTCTCTGTCCTATCGCCCAGCGCAAAATGCCGTGCTAGTTGCTCCACGAAACTGCATTGTGCGATACACAGTGAAAGTGGTATGGTATGGTAATGTGTAGTTATATTTACTCGTATTTTGTCTGTGTTGTAATGTGAAGTTGAGCTCGTGATGTGAGAAACAGTGAAGTTCGTGTTTAAGTTCATAAGTAATCTTGTAATTCTTGAAAAGTGATCAGCAATGCAAAAGGTAATCAGAAATGGACCATTAAACTGTGTACTGCAACGCTCATGGCGAGAGTACAGTCTGTTTTGTTAAATTTAAGAATGCTGTCCTGTTAGCAATAATACAAGCAATTTGACTGCTACAGGAATACGGAATACACATAGCTACCAAATATGCCATGTCTGAAACGTATGTCGCTGTTGAAGTGTTAATTGTATCACACATAAACTATGAATGGCCTACCTGTTTGCGCAGTGGACAAATGCCGTGCTGCTGCTGTCTCCAAACTACTGTGGCAGCTGCTGCTGTGCTAGTTAAGAAATGAAAATTCAAACGACTAGCATGACGGTGTATAATCCGTGCTTTAAAAAATGGTTCAAGTGGCTCTGAGCACTATGCAACTTAACTTCTGAGGTCATTAGTCACCTAGAACTTAGAACTAATTAAACCTAACAAACCGAAGGACATCACACACATCCATGCCCGAGGTAGGATTCGAACCTGCGATCGTAGCGGTCACGCGGTTCCAGACTGAAGCGCCTAGAACCGCACGGCCACACCGGCTGGCCTGCGTGCTTTGAACTACAGAAATATCCACAAAACTTCTGTGCTGCAATAATCATTGTCAAATAAAATTCTGTCACTGAGAAACTCCGGAAGCAAAATTATATATGTGAAACTTGAAATAAAGAGACGAATGCTGATTGATGGAAAAACAATAAAGTAACAATATTAACAAAACTTTACTTCACAAAGACAAAATATTTTAACAATTGGAATAACAAAAATTCGATTTACATTAATAATGGAAAAACCTGAGCAAATTCTCTTTACTCCGCCGGAGTACCACAGGGAAGTGTGATAGGACCGTTGCTGTTCACAATACACAGGGTGTCCGGCAACACATTCTGTTATTTATTGCACAAGCACCAAACATTGTACAGATATCGTACATATGTCATTTTGAAGAGAAAACCTGAAAGTTTTTTTTTTTTTCATGTTACCACCACAGCGTAGTTTGGTAATTTTCCGATAGGCAGCGCTAGTCGCAAGCATGGCGAGTTAAGGTGCGGAGCAAGCTGTTTCATGAAATGATCTCCCCGATCACCAGATCTCACTCCGTGTGACTTTTTTCTGTTGGGACACATTAAAAATCTGGTGTATGTACCGCCTCTACCACGTGATGTAACAGAGCCCCGGGAGAGAATAAGGAAAGCGACTGTCACAGTCGACGATGCCATGCTGGGACGGCTATGGCAAGAATTCCATTACCATATTGACGTCTGCCGGGTCACTCATAGTTAGCATATCGAATGTTTCTCTTCAAAATGCAATATGTATGACATCTGTACGATGTTTAGTTCTTGTGCAACAAATAATCAAATGTGTTGTCGAACTTTAGGTACACACTGTACATCAATGATCGAGTAGAAAGCGTCGGATGCCCTTTAAGGCTATGCGCAGACGATGCAGTTACTTATGCCAAAGTAGCAACGCCAGAAGATAGTAAGAATTTGCATAACGACCTGCAGAGAACTGATCGAAATGTCGTGTGACGAGGGCCTCCCGTCGGGTAGACCGTTAGCCGGGTGCAAGTCTTTCGATTTGACGCCACTTCGGCGACTTGCGCGTCGATGGGGATGAAATTATGATGATTAGAACAACACAACACCCCGTCCCTGAGCGGAGAAAATCTCCGACCCAGCCGGGAATCGAACGCCGGTCCTAAGGATCGACATTCTCTCGCGCTGACCACTCAGCTACCGGGGCGGACACAGCACTGATGAATGGTGCAGACTCTGGCAGTTGACCCCGAACTTAAATAAATGTAACATACTGGGCATACATAGGAAAAGAAATCCACTACTGTACTGCTACACTATTGATGACAAACAGCTGAAGACAGCGTCTGTCGTAAAATATCTAGGTGCATCTATCCAGAACGACCTTGAGTGGAATGACCCTATAAAACAGATAGTGGGAAAATCAGACACAAGACTGAGATTCATCGGAAGAATCTTAAGGAAATGTAACTCATCCATGAAAGAAGTGGCTTATAAGGCGCTTGTTCGCCCGATTCTTGAGTATTGTTCATCTATCTGGGATCCCTATCAGGTAGGACTGATAGAGGAGATACAGACGATACAACGAAGAGCGATGCTTTTCGTCACGGGATCGTTTAGCTGGCGAGAGAGCATTACGGAGATGCTAAACAAACTCCACTGGCAGACGTTACAAGAGAGACTTTGTGCATCACGGAGAGATTTAATACTGAAATTTCGGGACAGCACTTTTCAGGACAACACATTACTTCCCCCCACATACATCTGGCGTATTGATCACGGGGAGAAAATTCGAGACGTTAGAGCCAATACAGAGGCTTACCGACAAGCATTCTTCCCATGCACTATTCGCGAGTGGAACAGGACTGGAACGATCAGATAGTGGTACCGAAACTTCCCTCCGCCACACACAATTAGGTGGCTTGCGGAGTATGTCTTTTCATGTAACATGGGGCAACACCCCATGTCACCCACTCGGTGACAGATCTACTTAATGCAATCTTCGAAGAACATGTTATCTCCAGGGGTTTTCCAGATCAATGGACTGCAATATCACTTTTCACTCTCTTACAAACACATATGCTATCCATCTCTGAAGCAAAATCCGTAAATCGCACGTTATTAGGTTATCACAAAAACCTCCAGTTCTAAATCCCTGACCAAATTAATTACTATTCTTGGATGTCTCAGCAATTGCGCTATTAGAGTAATTTTGAAGTCGCCTGAATGAATTTACAAAATATCTCACCATGAATGAAAAATAACATAAGAAGGCAGCACAGAGCATGGCCTAAACACATCTTACTTCATCACAAGGTACAACTCGACTCCTCCTCTCTCGCTCCAAGGCTCTCCGCTCACAAGCAAAGGTTCTACTAACAGTCTCTCACAATGCAGTCTCTTTGGCAGAGATGTTCGCTATTACTCAGATGCTACTGAAGCTTTACTTGTCTGCGTGACATACAAAATATTAACAAAATTACAATTTTCTGTATAAAACAAAACCATTACAACAGGAAAGAAAATTTTAGGTCATGTGACGTACCTATTCTTTTTTTGTGTATGAAGCATTACTACATATGTCTCTGGTGTTAGTTTCTCAGTAAAACTTTTACTTTACTCTTGAAAAAGTAAAAACCCTTGTTTTGGGATTCGCACATGTTCTTCGTTGTGCAATATCTTTTTGGTAAAAAAAGTGATTTGTTTATATCTTACTATCTAACACAGCTTGACAATGGACTGGTTTTCTTTACACTGCTGCTCATTGTTCATGCGATACTTCGAAATTACGTTAAAGGCAGCACATATTTTGAAAAGTTTACAGTAAAAAAAGTAATCGCTGGCTGGTTCACGTTTGGTGCGTTTTAGATCAGAGAACGGTGCATTCTAAATGTAGCTCACATGTCGAAGTTGTTGACAACGCTGGCCAGCAACGTGCTACACCCTAGGCCATTACAGCCTTCGGTATCTTGTTACAGTCGTATCGCTCCCCCGTGGGAACATGTCGCACTGATAACAGTCGCGTCGCGCGACATTTATGCAACACATTGTGTCGTACTGCCAAAGTGAGAACCGCGCCTAGGGTTACTCAGACCCGGCTGTGGTAGACCATATCAAACCACTCATAGCACTAAAGAAAATCTACTGAACTAGCCTCTTAATTGGTGACAGGAGAGATCTACCGACCTAAACGTTAGATATATATGGTGGTCCATTGATCGTGACCGGCCAAATATCTCACGAAATAAGTGTCCAACGAAAAAACTACAAAGGACGAAACTTGTCTAGCTTGAAGGGGGAAACCAGATGGCACTGTGGTTGGTCCGCTAGATGGCGCTGCCATAGGTCAAACGGATATCAACTGCGTTTTTTAAAATAGGACCGCCCATTTTATTACATATTCGTGCAGTAAGTAAAGAAATATGAATGTTTTAGTTGGACCACTTTTTTCGCTTTGTGGTAGATGGTGCTGTAATAGTCACAAACATATGGCTCAAAATTTTAGACGAACAGCTGGTAACAGGTAGGTTCTTTATATTAAAATACAGAATGTAGGTACGTTTGAACATTTTATTTCGGTTGTTCCAATGTGATACATGTAACTTTGTGAACTTATCATTTCTGAGGACGTATGCTGTGTAAGTAGGCTGTTTAGGTTTTTATATTGGTAACGCCACGTAGCGCTCTGTATGAAAATCACTGGCTGTGCTGTGTGCAGTCTGTGGCTAGTTTGCATTGTTGTCTGCCATGGTACTGTTGGGCAGTTGGCTGTTAACAGCGCGTAGCGTTGCGCAGTTGGAGGTGTGCCGCCAGCAGTGGTGGATGTGGGGAGAGAAATGGCGGAGTTTTGAAATTTGTAAGACTGGATGTCATGAACTGCTATGTATATTATGATTTTTCAACACTATTAAGGTAAATACATCATTTGTTCTCTATCAAAATCTTTCATTTGCTAACTATGCCTATCAGTAGTTAGTGCCTTCAGTAGTTTGAATCTTTTATTTAGCTGGCAGTAGTGGCGCTCGCTGTATTGCAGTAGTTCGAGGAACGAAGATTTTTGGTGAGGTAAGTGATTTGTGAAAGGTATAGGTTAATGTTAGTCAGGGCCATTCTTTTGTAGGGATTTTTGAAAGTCAGATTGCGTTGCGCTAAAAATATTGTGTGTCAGTTTAAGCACAGTCTTGTATAATTGTTCAAAGGGGACGTTCCAGCTGTTACAGCGTGATTACCTGTAAATACCACAGTAATGCAATAAATGCTCAAAATGATGTCCGTCAACCTCAATGCATTTGGCAATACGTGTAACGACATTCCTCTCAAGAGCGAGTAGCTCGCCTTCCGTAATGTTCGCACATGCATTGACAATGCGCTGACGCATGTTGTCAGGCGTTGTCGGTGGATCACGATAGCAAATATCCTTCAACTTTCCCCACAGAAAGAAATCCGGGGACGTCAGATTCGGTGAACGTGCGGGCCACGGTATGGTGCTTCGACGACCAATCCACCTGCTATTCAATACCGCTTCAACCGCACGCGAGCTATGTGCCGGACGTCCATCATATTGGAAGTACATCGCCATTCTGTCATTCACTGTAACATCTTGTAGTGACATCGGTAGAACATTACGTAGGAAATCAGCATATATTGCACCATTTAGATTGCCATCATTAAAATGGGGGCCGATTATCCTTCCTCCAATAATGCCGCACCATACATTAACCCGCCAAGGTCGCTGATGTCCCACTTGTCGCAGTCGTCGTAGATTTTCCTTTGCCCAACAGTGCGTATTATGCCGGTTTACGTTACCGCTATTGGTGAATGACGCTTTGTCGCTAAATAGAACGCGTGCAAAAAATCTGTAATGTCCCGTAATTTCGCTTGTGCCCAGTGGCAGAACTGTACACGACGTTCAAAGCCGTCGCCATGCAATTCCTGGTGCATAGAAATATGGTACGGGTGCAATCGATGTTGATGTAGCGTTCTCAACACCGACGTTTTTGTGATTTCCGATTCTCGCGCAATTCGTCTGCTACTGATGTGCGGATTAGCCGCGACAGCAGCTAAAACACCTACTTGGGCATAATTATTTGTTGCAGGTCGTGGTTGACGTTTCGCATGTGGCTGAACACTTCCTGTTTCCTTAAATAACGCAACTATCCGGCGAACGGTCCAGACACTTGGATGACATCGTCCAGGATACCGAGCAGCATTCATAGTACACGCCCGTTGGGCATTTTGATGACAATAGCCATACATCAACACGATAACGACCTTTTCCGCAATTGATAAACGGTCCATTTTAACACGGGTAATGTATCACGAAGCAAATACCGTCCGCACTGGCGGAATTTTACGTGATACCACGTACTTATACGTTTGTGACTACTAGAGGATTCATATATCTTAACGTACGGTACTACACGCATATGTAATAAAAAACGGGGGTTCCTATTTTAAAAAAACGCAGTTGATATACGTTTGACCCATGGCAGCGGTACCCTAGCAGTTCCTCCTAGTGACTGTTCCTTGTCGCCGACCAGCTAAAAGGCCCAAGACTACAGTAATTACAAGACTCCTTCACCATACAAAAAGGAAAAGAGAAAAACCTAATTTGAATTGGAATCATTGGCCGTTGTTGTTATTGCCTGAAGTTTTTACACACCATTAGTGATTTTATTTGATTTACTAGTCGGATATGCATATTGGGTTATTAAACAGGTTATGTGACAGTTTTTTGAAAAAGCTCTCATGTAGCACTGTCACTCTGTAACAGTGTAACCCTTAGTTACGGGGTGCATTTATTGTTACTGTGTTTTACCAACTCATAGTGAAGGCATACTTCCATGCACTCGTTGATCTGCAAGGACAGTCTTACGAGGGGACCTTCTGGGAGGTGCATCGAGTTATGAGCTCCCACTTCGCCTGCTTATAGTGTGGGTAGGCACCTATCACACCCTAAAATTGTAGGTGCCAATGCGGCCTCGTTTTTGAAATTTGCCTGTTAAGGTTTGGGCAGCTCTTTATATACAGGAAATTTCACTGTTGTGGGAAGTGAGAGAGCAGCCGAGTGGCAAGCGAGCGAGACTCCCGTCTATGCTACTTTTGTTTCCTTTTTTTCAAATGTCTGTTTTAATTTATAATTAATCATGAAAATTCCGCAAGGAATTGATTAAAAAGAATTACAAGCCTGTATACATCAAAATTACACATTGAATGTCAAATTTTGTTTCAATCTTTTGCGTTTTTTATTGTAACAGGAAATTAACCGTAATGTAATTTCTTGAAATATTTTATTGTTGTTCAATTTTTTTCTTTGTATTTTTAATTTTGTTCCATACATTGAAGTAGGGAATATTAAAAAAGTACCAACGAATGTGGGATTAAAAATATGTTTCATTTAATGGAAAGTTAATCGATATTTCCTATATTTTGACGAGTACATTCCGACGGATGATACTTGTTATAAAAACTATCAAACATTTGTACTTTCGACACCACGAACATTGTACGAATGCACATTCATTTTCGTCGCAATCACATTTGTATTTTCTCAAGCCCGTAGGAAACGACGTTATGGATACTGTTAAAATAAAAAAAAACCAAAAGACTGAAACAAAATTTGACATTCAATGCGTAATTTTGATTTATAGAGGCTTGTAATTCTTTTTAATCAATTCCTTGGGGAATTTTCATGATTAATTATAAATTAAAACAGGCATTTGAAAAAAAAGGAAACAACTTTAGCGTAGACGGGTCTCGAACCAGGGTCGCCTCGACGGGAGTCTCGCTCGCTTGCCACTTTTTCTTTTTTTTTGGTTATCTCATTTTGTTCTATATTGTTCGTGGAATTTGTTCGGGGTGGACGTCCGATGACACCCGCTTATGTTCTTCGTTGATCCGTTCACTTAGTTTATATATTACAGAGAGTAGCTAACCCTCTGGCCGAACACGCTGAGCTACCGTGCCACTCGGCTACTGGATCACTTGCTACAACAGTGAAACTTTTCTGTATATAAAGAGCTGCCCAAACTTTAACAGGCAATATTTCAAAAACGAGGCCGTATTGGCACCTACAATTTTAGGGTGTCATAGGTGCCTACCCACACTATAAGCAGGCGAAGTGCGAGCTCATAACTCGATGCACCTCCCAGAAGGTCCCTTCGTCAGCTACAATGTTAAAGACTATGAGGTTGATGCAGAAGTTCATAGCGTTTTTACGTATGTTTAATAAACACAACAGACAAACATAATAGAGATGTTAGGCGTTAATAATATGTTCTCGTTCACTATTTACAGCACTGTGCCAATTGTATGGTAACATTTCAATTCCGTAATTGTAGAAATCACGTGGTTTTGAGCTGAAGAACTAGTCGAGCCATGTTCGGAGTGCATTTTCACCTGGAAAGGAAGTTCGTAGAAAGTTGCTCGACAGAGAGCGGAAAAGGTGAAAATCTGAGGGCACAGGATCAGATGTATGAGGTGGGCGTAGAGTAACTTCCCAACCCAACTCGTGTATAGTGTTTTACGTCAGTCTAGCAGAATGTGGGTGGACGTTATCAAGGAGTAGCATCACTTCACGCAGTTCTTGGACTGCAGCTGCCGGATGTCTCAGCTGTTACAGTAACTGTCAGCAGTGATGATTACACCATGAGGAAGCAGTTCGCAGTGCACCACACCGTCGCTGTTCTACCAGATGCAAAACATTATCTTTTGTGAATGTGCACAGGTCTTTGTATGGGGAGTTGCTGATTTGTTTGTGCTCAACATTCCTTTCTTTTCCTTGGGTACTAATAGCCGCTTCATCTGTATTTATTGGTTCAAATGGCTCTGAGCACTACGGGACTTAACTGCTGAGGTCATCAGACCCCTAGAACTTAGAACTACGTAAACCTAACTAACCTAAGGACATCACACACATCCATGCCCGAGGCAGGATTCGAACCTGCGACCGTAGCGGTCGCGCGGTTCCAGACTGTAGCGCCTAGAACCGCTCGGACACTTGGTTTATTCCTTTATTGCTGGATCACTGTCGGTTTCGTGGCGCTAAAAGCCACATCTTCAGCTGAACGTATGATTAAAACATTAGAGCAGAGAAGCTCGGAATATTTTTAGCCAACACTCATGTTCCGTCAAAACAAAACACCTCTAAAAGACGGTACGTCATAGATTAAAAACTGCCACATTCTCATTTAACATCCACTCTATTGGAATCTCGAAACTTTCAATGTATGACATACCTGATTTTAGCGGTGTTTTGTTTTCACGTACTACGAACGTTGGGTGAAAAGATTCCGAGCTTTGCCGCTTTATTGTTATAATCACATGTTCACCTGAAGATGTGGCTTTTAGTACCACGAAACCGGTAGCGATACAGTAATAAATGGCTAAATACAGCTGAAGTGTTTATTAATACCAAAGATGAATACTCATACCGTTGGTTGCCCACTTTCAAGGTTGTCTGCCTTTCTTTTCCCTACGTTAGCATACAGACACAACTTCTCGTCACCTTTAGCGATGTAGGATAGAAATAGTAGATGTTGTTCACGAGCCAATTGATGACGAGTAAGCAGAGATGGACATATGGCCACATGCAGAATTTTGTGATTTTGGTTTTAGAGCATGGGTACCCATATACACAATTTTTCAACCTTCCCCATTGCATACAAATGTCACACGACGGTGAAATGATTACAGTTCAACACATCTGCCAGTTATCGAGCATACTGACGCGGATCATTGTGGATTAATGCGTTTAAAGGATTAATGCGTCCAAACGATATTCGTCAAACCCCAAAGGTGTTCCTGAACATTGAGAGTCACTAATGTCAAAATGATACTCCTTGAAGTGAGAAAACCATTTTCTGGGCATGTTGTGTCCAGTGTCATTCTCCCCATACACGGCGCAAATGTTTCTGGCTGCCTAAGGTGCTGTACCCCTCCAGTGAATTCCAGCAGCAGACTTTTGTTCTTTGGTGCCCGCAGGGCAAAATATGTCATCTAATGACACGATTGTTATGAATATCATTCAGCTTCACTGCTGTTTAAACTGATTTAATTTTATAAACCACTCACGATGAGCCCATTTCGGCATACTGTCATTTACAGAGCACCTGATGATGGCAGTATGCCGTAACGAGCTCATCGTGAGTGATTTATAAAATGGACACCATTTAAAGAGCAGTGTAGCTCGCTGATATACATACAAGGGTGTGTCAAATGAAAACCTTAAATATTTTTTAAAATATTATTTATTGTGCAGAAGTGGTACAAAGCTGTATCAATTTTCAACATAATCACGCCCACGCTCAATGCATGTTGTCCAACGCTTACAAAGTGCATAAATTCCTTTACAAAAAATTCTTTTGGCAGTCCGCGCAACCACTCATCCACCGCGTGGCGTACCTCTTCATCAGAACGGAACTTCTTTCCTCCCATTGCGTCTTTGAGTGGTCCAAACATATGGAAATCACTTGGGACAAGGTCTGGTGAGTATGGTGGATGCGAAAGACACTCAAAATGCAGGTCTGTGATTGTTGTAACTGTTGTACGGGCAGTGTAGGGCCTTGCATTGTCATGTTGCAAAAGGACACCTGCTGACAGCAATCCACGCCGCTTTGATTTGATTGCAGGCCGCAGATGATTTTTTAGGAGAACCGTGTATGATGCACTGGAGACAGTTTTCCCTCTAGGCATGTAATGCTCCAAAATGACGCCTTTTTCGTCCCAAAAGAGAGTTAGCATAACCTTCCCTGCTGATGGTTCTGTTCGAAACTTCTTATGTTTTGGTGATAAGGAATGGCGTCATTGCTTGCTCGCTCTCTCCGTTTCCGGTTGATGGAACCAGTAATGATTCTTGTAAGGAAGCCATCAGCTTCTCGTTCAAAGCTCCGAAGAAGTTCTTCACAAGCATCAACACGTTGTTCGCTCATTTCAGGAGTCAGCTGCAGTGGCACCCATCTTGCAGTCACTTTGTGAAACTGAAGCACATCATGCGCAATGTGCTGTGCTGACCCATGACTAATCTGTAAACATGCTGCAACGTCATTCAGTGTCACTCGGCGGTTTTCCTTCACTATGGCAGGTCGCTGGTGGCCGAGCGGTTCTAGGCGCTTCAGTCTGGAACCGCGTGACCGCTACGGTTGCAGGTTCGAATCCTGCCTCGGGCATGGATGTGTGTGGTGTCCTTAGGTTAGTTAGGTTTAAGTAGTTGTAAGTTCTAGGGGACTGATGACCTCAGATGTTAAGTCCCATAGTGCTCAGAGCTATTTGAACCATTTGAACATTCACTATGGCTTCAACTGCTGCAATGTTCTGAGGACTCACAACTCGTCGATGAATTTCAATAGGTTTCACACCTTCACTACGCAGAAACCGAATAACAGAACGCTGTTCTTCCCTGATGCAAGTCGCAAGTGGGGCTGCAATCTCTATACTGATACTGCGACGGTATGTGTGCATCTGCACCATGCTGCCACCTACAGGCCATTGTGCACGCAATTTGTAGCACACTTACCAAGTTACAGGATAACTGCGCGAAATTTCGATTTGCTAATACAAATTTAAGGTCTTCATTTGACTCACCCTCGTAATAATCAAATAGAAGAATAGGTCCGAAGTGTTCCAATTTCTCCACTTGGCACTCCATTTTCTAACGTCCACAGCTCCACTCACTATCTCCAAATGGCGAAATAACAATATGTAAAGTCAAATAGAACATGAACTATCTATAAAAATGACAATCGATTAATAAGCCCGTGCCAACAGGAATACCAACAAAAAAAAAAAAAAGCGCACGAACTTATGCAACAATACGACAATATCACTGATGCGATATATGAGATCAAAGATAAAACCTCTTCTGCACGGCACTCTGGTTCGAAAACGCACTTGCTGGGTTGAGTCAGAGATGCTGTTTCTTACGCAAAGGGTAGGCTGGTCTGGGGGTAACGGCAGGCGGTTCGGGCGCTCGGCGTTCGGCAAGGGAGCTCACAACTTAAGCCCTCGGCACACGGACCGTGCATCCGAACGTTGAGAGTGCCGAGTTTCTGACGTCATAGCGTGGAACAGCACGTTCGCGTGTCTTTCCGAACGTGCAGAGCAATATCTAGCCTGCCAGATATTCCCAGCGTGGGTCTGAGCGTTGAGCAATCAGATGGCACAACGCCACCTACGTCACACGCACGCCATCTCCCTTCAGCACAGAGCTGTGAGGCGCCATACTGGCATTTAGTTCAAGCCTATACGTATATATGCCGTTTCTGAGCCCCAGCAAATTGAGAATCACTCGAAAACCCCTTGATTAACTGTGTGATTCGTTGCAATAAAATAATGAGAAACGTCATATTCGTGGCAAAAGAATTATTGTAACTTGCGTATTAATGATAGTATGCCATTTGAAGGTAACGACACCCTGAGGATCCACAAAAAATCCATTGTTCTTGGTACAATTTCTTATAATTAAATTTCACTAGTAACATAGCTACGATTAAAGCGTTTAGCATGTGGTAATATGTCAGAAGTGCTCACAGTTGAATCGATGTCACTTTAGCGTAGTGACTAACATATTAGAATTTCTCATAGTTGCATCGATGTCATTTTAGCGTTGACGGCAAGGCAGCTCAGCGTGTTCGGCCAGGGAGCCGGTTGGCCTCTATAATAAAAAAAACTGAGTGGAAGGATCAACCATCGAACTTCAACAGGATGTCTTGCGACGTCCGCAACGACCGAACACAACGAACAACAATGAACAAAATGTAAAAAAAATAGCGTAGTTGGTTCGTGTCTCGCGAAGCTAAAAAAAAATTTTTTTTCTAACATTCGCATATTTAATAGGTTTGATGCTTTATTATTAGTTTAATGCAAGTATATACTGCATATTTGATGTTAGGTAAATATAAGTTCACCTTCTTTTGAGGAGTGAGTTTGTTCGATTGGCTTAATCTACAGGACAGCTTGCGCTACTTGTATAAATATATTTTGTTCTTTTTTCTTTTGAGTTTCGTAATTCACGTCTTTTAAAGATTCTGCTACTGGGTAGGAACAGAGATCAAGTAAGAATGACCTAAGGGAAAGATAAAATAACGTTTATCTTATGTGGGGAACTATTGCAATTCTGTGTCGCACTGTTTGTAATGGAACTTTTATAAGGCTGTGTCCTTATTGTTTGGACAAGGTATTTCTTTTTTGTCTTGAAACATGTACATCGATATTGAAGATTTTGTGTATATTACATATAGAGCAACGTGACTAGGATATGGACAATGGAGGAAACGTGCGTTTTAATAGAGCTAACGTGGGAATTTTACGCGCGCCCGTTGAGTGAACAGTGTGATTTACGAATAGAAACATCCCACAACTGCCGCTGGAGTGCGTCGCGATCGCGTATACCAAGTTGGGGCCCACTTACCGTATGCCCAAGTCGCGTCGTTCCTGACAAGGGAACTTCCCGATCGCACCTCCCTCAGATTTAGTTATAAGTTGGCACAGTGGACAGGCCTTGAAAAACTGAACACAGATCAATCGAGAAAACAGGTAGAAGTTGTGTGGAACTATGAAAAAAACAAGCAAAATATACAAACTGAGTAGTCCATGCGAAAGATATGCAACATCAAGGATAAACTAAACTCAGGAGCGCTGTGGTCCCGTTGTTAGCGTGAGCAAGCGCGGAACGAGAGGTCCTTGGTTCAAGTCTTCCCTTGAGGAAAAAGTTTAATTTTTTAACTTCAGACACTTATTTTTCGAAGCTGCACAGGCACACAGAACAGTATGATCGCGTGTCAGTTATCAAAGTTCAGGCACTCACACATAATCAACTTCACTCTCCAAATTTCCAGGGCATGTTCAGATTTGCTTGGGCATATGCAGGATTTGACGGTCTACACACGGAAAAATTTGAAAACGTTAAAAACATATGTTTTGACAGAGCACAGGGAAAATTGTGCGACTGTGAAACTGTTGATTTCATTTGTTGCAGTTTATGTGACAAACTCTTATGTTTTCATCACTTTTTTGGGAGTGATTATCACATCCACAAGAAAACCTAAATCGGGCAAGGTAGAAGAATCTTTTTACCCATTCGCCAAGTGTACAAGTTAGGTGGGTCGACAACATATTCCTGTCATGTGACGCACATGCCGTCACCAGTGTCGTATAGAATATATCAGACGTGTTTTCCTGTGGAGGAATCGGTTGACCTATGACCTTGCGATCAAATGTTTTCGGTTCCCATTGGAGAGGCGCGTCCTTTCGTCTACTAATCGAACGGTTTTGCGGTGCGGTCGCAAAACACAGACACTAAACTTATTACAGTGAACAGAGACGTCAATGAACGAACGGACAGATCATAACTTTGCGAAAATAAAGAAAATACACTTTTCTCTCGAGGGAAGACTTGAACCACGGACCTCTCGTTCCGCAGCTGCTCACGCTAACCACGGGACCATGGCGCTCCTGAGCCGAGACACTCCTTGATGTTGCCTATGTTGCGCATGAACTACTGAGTTCATATATTTTGCTTATTTTTTTCGTAGTTCCACACAACTTCTTCCTATTTTCTCGATTGATCTGTGTTCAGTTTTTCAAGGCCTATCCACTGTGCCAACTTATAACTGAATCTGAGGGGGGGGGGGGGGGGAGGTACTGGGGAGGTTCCCTTGAAAAGCAAAAGGAATACCAACATGCAAAACAAAAACGTCATGAGCTTATGCAACCACATAATAATATCAGTGATGCAATAGATGAGATCAAAGATAAAACCCCTACTGCACGACGCTCCGGTTCGAAAACGCACTTACTGGGTTGCTTCAGAGATGCTGTTTCTTACGCAAAGGGCAGGCTGGTCTGGGGGTGACGGCGGGCGGTTCGGGCGCTCGGTGCTCTGCAAGGGAGCTCACAACTTACGCCCCACTGCGGGCGCGCTCGGAGCAAGTTGCCGCCTCGGCTCTGCAGGCGCGCAGGCGGGCAGAAATTAGTCTTTTGTAGCGTCCGAGGCGCGGGAAAGGGCGAGGGCGGCTGGGGTGGAGCCGGTTTCGCGCCCTGCGAGCGCCGGAGGGCCGGAAAATGCGCTCCGGGCGTCTCCTCGTCTGGGTGGCCCGTCCTCCGTGCCGGCCCTTCAGAATTCGGAGGGCGCGCCCTCAAAGGGCCAGCAGCAGCCCGGCGCCGGAGACGTTTATCGGGGATTTCTGGGGAACGGCCTCTCTCTCTCTCTTTCCGAGGCGAGCGACTAGTCGAGTGGAGGCCCTAATTAAATGCGACGGCGGCGGTTCCAGGGCGCTGGAAGTTGGTGCAGCGTCGCTGCTGCAGCCGAGGATGCCTGCTGGAGGGAGGGAGGGAGCTGTCGCTAATTTCGTTAGCAGAAGGTTGCGAGGGTCGACGGTGCGAGCACGGGGAAACACTTTGTTGGGGAGTGGCACGGCTACCAACCCCTGCTCTACGTCTCCAGCTGGGAAAACTGAAAGTACCTCCGGCCGTGCTACAAGGCACTGCAACCCCACCATTACTGTACACAATATACACTATTCAGGGTTATGATAGGTCTCCTCAGATATTAAGTTGGTGCATAAGTTCGTGGCGCTTATGTTTTGCACGTTGGTATTCCGGTAGCTATGTGTTTATTTATCGACTGTCGATAATTGAGTTTACATATTACCATTTTGTCATTTGGTGCCGGCCGAGCGGTTTCTTGGAGCTACAGTCTGGAACCGCTACGGTCGCAGGTTCGAATCCTGCCTCGGGCATGGATGTGCTTCATGTCCTTAGGTTAGTTAGGTTTAAGTAGTTCTAAGTTCTAGGGGACTGATGACCTCGGAAGTTAAGTCCCATAGTGCTCAGAGCCATTTCAACAATTTTTTTGTTATTTGGTGATGGTGAGTGGAGCTGTGGACGCTTTTAAGTGCCAAATGTAGAAACCGAAACAGTTCCGACGTATTCTTCTGTCCGGGTTCACTTGAGGGGTATAGAAGCGAAGGCAGCCAGAAACATTTGCATCATGTATGGGGATAATGCCATTGGGCTGAGCACTGCAAGGAAATGGTTTTCTCGTTTTAAGGAAGATCATTTCGACATTAGTGAATCTCCACGTCCAGGAACACCTTCAGGGTTCGTTTAAATGCATTAATCCGCAATGATCCACATCAGTATACCAGAGAACGGGTAAACGTGGATAAAATCTTCTATGTTTTCAAGCGGCGTCAGTTACAATAAAGTCCGCAGCTCGTGGTCGTGCGGTAGCGTTCTCGCCTCCCGCGCCCGGGATCCCGGGTTCGATTCCCGGCGGGCTCAGGGATTTTCTCTGCCTCGTGGTGACTGGGTGTTGTGTGATGTCCTTAGGTTAGTTAGGTTTAAGTGGTTCTAAGTTCTAGGGGACTGATGACCATAGATGTTAAGTCCCATGGTGCTCAGTGCCATTTGACACATTTTGAACCAGTTCCAATAAAATTCTCGTACTTACGATGCCTGGCTCCACCATCGTCGTCAGGGCTTTCTTTTTGCGCAGTTTGTCCTGCAGTCTTACACTGCGCATTATCTCCTCACCATAGAGGAAAGATATGTGTCCTCGGAGTCTTTCGCGGTGGCGTGATTGGATAAAAATCTTCTCGGTATTCAAGCCGCGTCAGTTCCAATAAAATTATCGAGATTTCGATGGTTAGCTGACGACGATGATGGGGCTAGCCATCTAAAGCTCGAGAATTTTATTGGAATTGACGCCGCTTGAAAACTGAGGATATTTTATCCATTTATGCCGCCGCAAAAGACTCCGAGGAAACTGGTAAACGTGGAGATCTGTGATCATTCCAGCATCGTCCGACTTTTGCCTGCATTGAGTAAGGTTCAAAAATCGTGTATATGGGTTACTATCCCTACCCTATGTGATCAAGAGTATCGGGACACCTGGCTGAAAAGACTCGCACGTTCTTGGCGCCCTCCTTCGGTTATGCTGGAATTCGGTATGGTGTTGGCCCACACTTAGCCTTGATGATAGCTTCCACTCTCGCAGGCATACTTTCAATCAGATGCTGTGAGGTTTCTTGGGGAATGGTATCCCTTTCTTCACGGAGTGCTGCACTGAGGAAAGGTATCGATGTCGGTTGGTGAGGCCTGGCACGAAGTCGGCGTTACAAAACATCCCAAAGGTGTTCTATAGGATTCAGGTCAGGAATCTGTGCAGTAACCACTCCACCACAAGCCGTGCATTCTACATCTACATCTACATTTATACTCCGCAAGCCACTCAACGGTGTGTGGCGGAGGGCACTTTACGTGCTACTACATTACCTCCCTTTCCTGTTCCAGTCGCGTATGGTTCGCGGGAAGAACGACTGCCGGAAAGCCTTCGTGCACGCTCAAATCTCTCTAATTTTACATTCGTTGGGGGAAGCAATATATTCGATACCTCATCCAGAAACGCACCCGCTCGAAACCCAGACAGCATTAGGAACAGGTGCTCGATCGTGTTTCAAAGATGAAGTCGCCATCCCCGAATTGCTCTTAAGAAGGTACTTAAAACATCAGCGTAGGCTTGTGCTGTGATAGTGCCACAAGGGGTGAAAGCCCCCTCCATGAAAAACACGACCACACCATAACACCACTGCCTCCGAATTTTATTGTTGGCACTACACAAGCTGGCAGATGACGCTCACCGGGCATTCGCCATACCTGCACTTTGCCATCGGATCGTCACATTGTGCACCGTGATTCCTCACTCCAGACAACGTTTTGCCGCTGTTCAATCGTCCAATGTTTTCGCTCCTTAGACGAAGCGAGTCGTCGTCTGGCATTACAGGCGTGATGTGGCTCATGCGCAGCCGCTCGACCAAGAAATCCAAGTTTTCTCACCTCCTGCCTAACTGTCAAAGTACTTAGAGTGGATCCTGATACAGTTTGGAATTCCTGTGTGATGGTCTTGATAGATGTCTGCCTCTTCACATTGCGACCCTCTTCAACTGTCAGCGGTCTCTGTCAGTGAACAGACGGGATCGGCCTGTACGCTTTTGTACCGTACGTCTCCCTTCCCGTTTCCACTTCACTATCACATCGGAAACAGTGGACCTTGAGATGTTTAGGAGTGCGGAAAATCTCGCGTACAGACGTATGACACGAATGACACCCAGTCACCTGACCACGTTCGAAGTTCGTGAGTTCCGCGGAGCGCCCCATTCTGCTCTCTCACGACGTCTCATGACTACTGAGGTCGCTGATATGGAGTACCTGGCAGTGAGTGGCAGAAAACTGCACCCAATATGAAAAACGTATGTTTTAAGGGGGGGGGTCCGGATACTTTTGATCACATAGTTTATCTTCTAGACGAGTTTACACCCCAAGAGTGAAACATGGCGGCGGTTCGATAATGACTTGGACAGCAACATTACTGCCAAGGGCGATGTGACCATTTTGGCTAATCAGGTCCACCGCATTGTACAATGTTTGTTCCCCAATGACGGCGCTGTATTCCAAGAGGGCAGAACCACAGTGCACACAGACTGCATTGTCTATGGCTGGTTTTGTGAGGACGAGGATGAGCCGTGGCATCTCCGTCGGCCACCACAATCACAAGATGTCAATGTTATCGAGCCTGTCTGCTCTACTTTGGAGAGAAGCGTGTGTGATTACTGTTAACCCTTTCCCTTCAAAACAGTACGTTACCTGTACTGATCCATTCCCAGACGACTGGAAGCTGTGTTGAGTTCCAACGGCTTTCCTGTACCGCATTAGCCATGGTAATGTGTTCCGTTTCTGGTGTTTCCACACTTTTATCCACCCCTGTACAAACAAACCGAGTGAATACGATGGGTGGTCAGAGAGTTTTTATTTTAATCTTGAAAAAAATAAAGTTCTGTTGTTAATTATTTGCTTCTTTGTAGGTATATGTCTACAGTACTGCTAATTTGTTGTACACTTTGAATTCTTGCACTAGACTAACGTGGACCTCCATGGGTAATGTGAAATATGGTGCGGTAATTCGTTTCCAGCAGCAGGAGACAGGTTTCAACTGTGACAGACCAATCTAGGCGACTTGAGAAGTCATCTGAATCTGCCGGACGGACCTGCCGAAACTCAGATGCTGTCGAAAACGGATGAATTACGGCGCATTGTTCCACTTTTTAACACTTTGACTGCAGGCCATGTAAACCTTGCAGTTGCTTCGAATTCTGACCATTTTATGCTTTTTCAATGTTTTATTAAGAACACTAGCCAACTGTCAACTTCTTGTTCAAGGTATCTTATTTCAGCTGCTTTGAATGTTTATTTTGCCTTCCACATACACTAAAAAAAAGGAATAAAATTTCAGAAAAATCGTTCTCGGGATTTTCACGACCTGACGCGCCAACTGGACAGAATTTGGCACGATATCCATGAGAAGGGCATCCTAGAACTCCCTCAGTCCGTGTCAAACCGAATAACTGCTTGCATAAGAGCCAGAGATGGACCAATGCGTTGTTCAAAAATGGTTAGAATGACTCTGAGCGCTATGGGTCTTAACATCTGAGGTCATCCGGCCCCTAGAAATTATAACTACTTAAACCTAACTAAACTAAGGACATCACACACATCCATGCCCGAGGTAGGATTCGAACCTGTGACCGTAGCGGTCGCGCGGTTCCAGACTGCAGCGCCTAGAACCGCTCGGCCACTCCGGCCGGCCCAATGCGTTGTCGACTTGCTTAATTTGTCAAGTCCTTCCTCTTGAATAAATCATCCAATTATTTTGAAATTGTAATGAGGAGTAGGAGGAGGGGGGAGGGGAGATTAGTTTAATGTACCCTCGACAGCGAGGTGATTAGAGATGAAGCTCAAGCTTGGATTACAGTGTGTGTGTGTGTGTGTTTGAGGTTTACGGGCTCTAAACAGCGTGGTCATCAGCGCCCACTTGGATTACAGAAGTATGTAGAAGGAAATCAGCGGTGCCGGTTGCAAGGAACCATGCCGGTATTTACCTTAAGCGATTTTAAGAAAATATCGGAAAATGTAAATCAGGATGGCCGGACGCGGGTTTGAACCATCGTCCCCCTGAAAGTTCAAATGGCTCTGAGCACTATGGGACTTAACTTCTAAGGTCATCAGGCCCCTAGAACTTAGAACTACTTAAACCTAACTAACCTAAGGACATCACACACATCCATGCCCGAGGCAGGATTCGGACCTGCGACCGTAGCAGTCACGCGGTTCCGGACTGAGCGCCTAGAACCGCGAGACCACCGCGGCCGGCTTCCCCTGAAAGCCAGTCCAGTATGCTACCCACAAATTGCAATTATGGGGTTTTCTGTACTTGTACATGACTTACGTCCCATTCGGATAATTACTTCATGATGCGTCGTTTGCTGTCTTACAGTTTACTTTTCATTAATGTTAGGTTTTTCAAACGATATAAAAGTTTACAAAGTCAAAATAATTTCTGTTTACCATTCTAGTCCGCTAATCTAATTTCAGTAATTGAAAACTTACAACCTAAAACCATACATATGTTATACTTTCTTTCCACATAGCATCATGTTTTGTGTGATACACATTAAAACAAAGCACTTTCTACATGGCTATTTCGCACTCTCTGTACTGATATGTAGTATCTTCTCTTGTAGCCTTTCCTGCTTGCCTGCAACAAATAAAAATGTGTTTCATAGTTCAGAAAACGAAGAAACTTCAGAAAGAAATGAGACAATGAATGTTTTACGAAATCAAAATGAGAAACACTCACTCACAGTTTGATGCGCTTCTAGCACAAAGTCAGGATTATCATCTGAATCTTCGACGCCGCCACTCTCATTGTTATTGTTAGTAAAATCCAACTTCAATTCAAGCAAAATTTGGTCGTCCGTAAGAAAACGTGAAGCATTTCTTTCGTTTCTTTACGTATCGAACTAACACCTTCCACCCTCCAGTGTCTTGACTTTATACAAGAAACAGCTGTTTTCGAAACTGCGTGTCCCCCGCAACACAGTGAAGGCTGATAGACCCCGTTAATAAATGTGATTTCATATTTAAAAATGGGGAAAATCGTCCCCCCTCCAATCACGGGATCGGCAGTCTACCGAAATCTTCGCGTCCCGTGCAAGTGTTAATGCTTTGTGCTATTTTGTTTTGGGTCCTCTAGCTGCTTACTACGGCTTTGTGGTGCCGGGATTTCATCGTGTACAAGATATGGAAACGTGAACCTGGAAACAAACAAAAACTTAAAATTAATTAAGTAAGTTTACTTTCGATATTGAGGTGTAGTTTTTGCTAAGCTATTGCGGACAATGTCGCGAATTTCCTGAGGCATGTAAGTAATTCGTAATATTTTTCGTAAACAACTCACCTTACTCTTGGACACGGTCTCCTCTAAAAGGTATACACTTGGTCCAGCGATCCTCCAGATTTTCATCCCATTACAAGAATACGTTCTCTCAAACTCTGCAAAATACTCGTTTACTGCAACCGCCACTTCCTCGTTTGATGAAAATTTCTTCCCATCAGGCCAAAGTTTCAAGTTAGGGAACACGAAGAAGTCACTTGGGGCTAAATCTGGTGAATAGGGTGGATCGGGAGCCAATTCTAAATCAAATTCACGCACTTTCGCTATTGTTGTCGCATGCCGTGTGGGATGGTACATTAACCTGGTGAAAGAGCACTTTGCTGCTTGCCAACCTTGGCCTTTCTTCAACCAACGCATGTTTCAGAGGATCCAGCAATGATGCATAATAGTATCCAGCTATGGTTCAGTCTTTTTCCAACTAATCTCGTATGACTATTATCCCAAACAACAGTAGCCGTCGCCTTACCAGGTGGCAAAATAGTCTTTGCCTTCTTCGGTGCACTTTCGCCAGCCTTTGTCCATTGCTTTGACTGCTGTTTTGACTCTTTTGTGTAATGATGGATCCAGGTTTCATCAACAGTCACAAGTCAATCCAAAAGGTCTTATGGATTGCTATTAAACATCGCCAGACATTGTGCTGAAAGGTCGGGCCGGTGCGCTTTTGGTAGCCTGTGAGCAATCGCGGCACCTACCTCTCACATAACTAGTTCATAGACGTTACTCCGTTCAGAATATCATGAAATCACTCAGTTAAAATGCCTACAGTCTCAGCAACCTTACGAAGTTTTATTCGAAGTTCTGGCGTTACTACAACATGGATTTTTTCAATAGTTCCTTATTGGTGACCTTAACTGGACGACCGGAGCGCGCTTCGTCTTTAGTGTTTTTCTGACCACGTTTAAATCCATCAATCCAAAGGTAAATTGTTTTCAATGATGGTGCTGATTCCGTGTGTTAGTCATCCAGTTCTATTTTGATTTGTGCAGTATTCCAACCCTTCAAATTAAAATGTTTAATAACAGCGCGAAACTCGGTTTTCTCCATTTAAAAGTGACCAATTCACACGTCTGTCAACAATGAACTGTAAGCTGAGCATTCTTGAAATTCTTTGTCCGACCTTTGGAAAAATCAAGTTTACCATCCATGTAGGTGCAGCAAGAAGATTCCTTTGTTTCATGGAAATTTACGAGACTTATCAAATCACTCTCGTCCGGGTGGACACCGACCGTTCTTTTATGGAACTATATA
The DNA here is from genome assembly GCF_023864345.2 of Schistocerca serialis cubense. NCBI lineage: Eukaryota > Metazoa > Arthropoda > Insecta > Orthoptera > Acrididae > Schistocerca > Schistocerca serialis. Next base: position 411,588,609 of record NC_064645.1, read on the forward strand.
CTATTTGTATCAGTGGAAAGGGCCTTCAAAGAGGTCTTCAGCCGCGTAACTTGTGGGGAACGTAATGTGTAGGGTGTAACGAAAACGGTATGCCCAAACTTTCAGGAAAAATTTTCCACACACACAGGAAGGAAATGTATTATTTGGACATGGGTCCGGAAATGCTTAACTTCCATTTTAGAGTTGAGCTTCTACAACCCTTCACCAAATTAGTCGTCTGCTTTGAAACGAAGCCTCGTTCGTGAACAGCACATGCATACTAAAGTGAAGGTTGACACGTTGTTGAATGAACCATACAGAGAAATGTACCTGTGCATGAAAATCAGCTGCTAAAAGTGCCTGAACACGATGTAGATGGAACGATTACAGCAGGTTCTCATGTAGCACTTACCAGACAGTCAAGTGGTTAATATTATTTGTTGCAGCTAATTGTCTTACGCTGTCGTAAGACGATTCTCCTTCAGTTGGGGTGTCCTCGTACATCTAGGCCTCCACCAGGCGCGAGTAGTCCCATGCTCCTCAAGACAACGATCAATTGCGTCGAAGGTCTTCATGTTGAGGCACTGATGTTTCGGAAATCGGTTCCGCTGCTAGTAGAGCAGTGAAGATGGGTCGCATGTCAACACAAGCAGTGTGATGAGTTACATGTCAACATTACCTTCGTTTAACTGGAACAACAAACACTGGCGGTGAACTTGAAAATTATAATTTTCTGTACATTCTAATCAAAGGTAGCTAAAAGGGTATTTTAAACATTTCATCTAAGAAAAGGTTTCTTGTACTGCTGGTACGTTCCGTTTCCGTCTGTTTTGTCCGTGATTAATGTGATTACGAAGAGCAGTAGAAGTTGAACTCTAACATGGAAATATAAGCAAACACACAGCTTAGGTGCGGTTCCTGTATGTATTATTCTGACACACATGAGCTCAAACTGTTCTTGATTAATACTGTATTATATAAGGCGAGTCAGAACATCCAATACTTCTAGCTGACTTTCATGTGGTCATATCAAAGCAAACGTTCGTGTTGTTCGGCGTTTCATTTCTTGTTGCTGCAGCTGAGGGATGCAGATACACGAATCATGGCCCGTCTCTGGATGAGAGGGGAAGCGAGCATCTTGAGCACCTTGCACACATTGTAAGGGGGGGGGGGTGTGAGGGGGGAAGGTACGCACAAGCACGCAAGATATAACGCCTTTGATTAGAATAGAACAAGACCATAGTACACTCTAAGAAGAAAAGAGAAGCACCAAGAAGGAATTATCCGAATGACGCGAAAATCGGAAGATGTAATGTACATTTACAGACAAACAAGTGATTACAATTTCAGAAAAGAATGGATGATTTATTCTAGAGACAGAGCTTCGCAGACTGAGCAAGTCAATAACGTGTTGTTCCTCCTCTTGCCCTTATGCAACCAAGTAATTCTGCTTGGTATTGATTGATAGGGTTGCTAGATGTCCTCTTGAGAGATATCATGGCAAAGTCTGTCCAACAGGCCCGTTAGATATTAAAAATACCGAGATGGTTGAACGGCTCTGCCCATACGCCGCAAACTTCCTCTCAATATTAGTAAGTGTAACCTAATGCGTATAACAAGGCGAAATCCCCATTACTGTATGAATACAAAATAAATGCCCAGTCTTTGGAAGCGGTAACACCCGTCAAGCGTCTGGGTGTGACTATTCGGAAAGATCTCAAATGGAATGATCAGTTTACAAAAGTAACGGGCAGGGCGAACTCTAGATTGCGGTTTACTGGCAGAATCCTGAAGCGATGCAGTCCTTCAACAAAGGAAAGTGCTTACAATACGTTAGTTCGTCCAGTTTTAGAGTATTATTCGTCTGTATGGGACCCTTACTAGTTGGGTCTGATTCAAGAGATTGAGAAGGCCCAAAGAAGAGCGGCAAGATTCGTGACTGGTACATTTAGTCATCGTGAGAGCGTTACAAATCTCATAGAAAGTTTGAAGTGGGACACACTTGCAGATAGACAACGCGCTAAACGGAAGGACCTGCTCCGATCTTCCGAAATCCGATTTTCGTTGAGGAGTTACAGCATATATTATTACCACCAACTTTCAAATCACACAATGATCACCATTCAAATATAAGGGAAATTAGAGCTCATACTGAGGCGCTCAGACAGTCGTTTTTCCCTCGCGAGATCCGCGAGTGGAACAGAGTTACGGGGGGGGGGGGGGGGGGGGGGGGGGGAATATGACTTTGCTGCGAACTATGCCCTCCGCCACATACCGCTTGGTGGCTAGCGGAGTACAAATGTAGATGTAGATGTAGAGCTGGTGAGAGATCCGGCGACCTCGCTGGCAAAGGTAAGGTTTGGCATACACGAAGACAGACAATAAAAATTCTCGCCGTGTGCAGGCGGGCATCATCTATGCCAGGGTCGGCCAGAAATTCTGCACGCGTGCGGTGCTCCTGCACATGTGCAACTTCCGGGTCACAGCGTGCACGCCGCAGCCGTCAGCGTTCATGTAGTGGATGTTTCTACGCACAGATGTCGCTTTATCCACTTGCTGGGATTGTATCGGCGCATTCTAGTGCTCTTTCCACAGCTTGCAAGCCAACCATGGGAAGGTATTTCGCGTATTAAACATTTAAAATACTGTCACAGTCTACTTATTGAGACGTCTACTTTTATGTTAACAGTTTAATCCAATAAGACAAGTAATACAGTTAACAACCGTGGGTTTTTATTAAGACAGCTTGACGGACGGCACGTAAATACGCGCAATGTTTTTGATCTAGTATTTAAGAAAGAGAGCTCTTAGCGACTTCCAGCGAACCTTATTCATAATTTCAAATAACATTAAAAGGTTTCCTATAACTAATTCTCGGTGCCCTCAGTTACACCCACATGATTTCTGTCTCACTGACCTCTGAACAGAATGATACCCGCAGACCTCTCGATGATCACCTGTTATTTCAATACCATTATTGCTACATCTTTCATCAGCTCCGTCTGAAATCTGCATAATAATCGACAATTAGATGAATGTTACGTTTTATCGACTTCAGCTGAGCGTAGCCCTTCACACATTAAAAAAAAAAAAAAACCCTAAATATAAGTATACATTGGAACAATCGGTTTAATGACTAATTTTCCTGATAATAATGTAACATGGAGCAGAATGAGGCAATAATGCACAGTTAGTAAACAATTTTTAATTATGAAAGGAATAAATCCAAACACGTTTATCACTGTTCGTGGGAAATGATAATCGAGTTGATGTGTCTCATCCATTTTCTTAAGGACATTTAATTTTGCTTGCCGTTCTTCACTCTTCAGTGCACTACACTCGTCTTTGTGATATGTATTGTAGTGTCTTTCAATTGAAAACTTTTTTTTTTTTTTCTTTATTGTATTTCAATTCCCCATCGGGGCGGGCTGGCAGCAGCATATGCGCTGCTCTTCAGCCGAAAGACATAGAACAAAACAATAGAAGACATTTAAAAACAGCAAAGGAGAGAAGAAGGCGAACATAGATATAAAAAGGGAGAACATCATGGAAGGCAATATACAAAAAACGGGGTGACTGTAAAATGGAGATAAAAAACTGTTTAAAGGTAGCACACACAAAAAGCCACACACTGCGACGATTAAAAGAACACAAGGCACAGTATGACTGGAGCATAAAGGTGTTGACGGATGGCATAGCACACAGCGTAGCACTGACGGCGAACCTCAAGGCAGTACACAATTAAAATCACACCTCTTGACGCACACGAGAAAAGCACGAAACACAACACTGACGTGGCACACTGATGTTGATCAATACAGAGGATCTGCCAGGTTCAAGGAGATGAGGGAGACCTGAAGAAGGGAGGGAGGGGAAGAGATGGGGGAGGGGAATGGGGGGCGCTCGGAAGAGGGCCAGGTAGGGAGGGATGTGGGAAGGAGAGAGGCAAGTATGGGGTGCAGGGTCGCAGGGGAGGGGGGGATGGAGGAAAATCCGCTCTGGGAGAAGGAGGAAAGAGGAGAAGGGGGCCCTGGGGAGGGGGGGGGGGGAACAAGGCCGGGTTATAGTTGGAAGGAAGGGTATATGTCATGGCGAAGTTCGTCATCCGGGAGGGGGAGGCGTTGGAAATTGCCCTGATGAAGGAGATGGAGGGTGTGGAGGTGGAGAGAGGGAGGGATACAGCGATAGAGGCGCGGCAACGGGCGGGGGGTGGAGAGGAAGGAGGAAACCAGAGGGTGGGGGGGATCAACCCTGCGAACAATGTAAAGGATGCGGAGATGTTGGAGGAACAAGAGGAGGTGGGGGAAGGGGATCAGTTCATACAGGAGCCGTGTGGGGGAAGGAAGGCGGATACGGAAGGCAAGGCGGAGCGCATGGCGTTCAAGGATTTGGAGAGCCTTGTAAAAGCGGGTGGGGGCGGAGATCCAGGCGACGCTGGCATAACAGAGGATAGGACAGATGAGGGATTTGTAGGTGTGGAGGATGGTAGAAGGATGCAATCCCCATGTCCGGCCGGACAGGAGTTTCAGGAGGCGGAGGCGGGAATGGGCTTTCTGCTGGATGGTCAGGAGATGAGGGGTCCAGGTGAGGTGTCGGTCAAGGGTGAGGCCAAGGTATTTCAGGGTGGGGGTGAGTTGGATAGGACGACCATAAAGGGTGAGGTAGAAATCTTGGAGGCGAAAGGAGCGAGTGGTACGGCCTATGATGATTGCCTGGGTTTTGGAGGGGTTGAGATGGAGGAGCCACTGGTTACACCAAGTGGTGAACTGGTTAAGGTGGGTTTGGAGGGTACGTTGAGACCGTTGAAGGGTAGGATAGAGAGCCAGGAAGGCGGTGTTATCAGCATATTGGAGAAGGTGAACTGGTGGGGGTGGCTTGGGCATATCAGCTGTGTACAAGAGATAAAGGAGAGGGGAGAGGACAGAACCCTGGGGGACTCCAGCCGCGGGATAAAAGATACGGGAGTTGGTGTTGTGGAGGGTGACATAGGAAGGACGGTGCGAGAGGAAGGAAGCGACCAGACGGACAAAATTGATAGGCAGGGCATAGGTTTGGAGTTTAAAGAGGAGACCGGGATGCCATACACGGTCATAGGCATTTTGGAGGTCAAGGGAAACAAAAATGGCGGAGCGACGGGAGTTGAGCTGGAGGGACAGAAGGTGAACAAGGTTGAGGAGTTGGTCGTCAGCAGAGAAGGAGGGTCGGAAGCCACACTGGGTAAGGGGGAGGAGGTGGTGTTGAGCAAGGTGCCGATGGATACGGTGGGAGAGGATGGATTCAAGGACCTTACTGAAGACAGAGGTGAGGCAGATGGGACGATAGGAAGAGGCGGCAGAAGGGGGTTTGTTGGGTTTGAGGAAGAGGAGGACGCGGGAGGTCTTCCACAGGTCAGGGTAGAAGCCAGTAGAGAGGATGACATTATAGAGATGGGCGAGGACAGTTAGGAAGGAATGGGGGCTTTCTCGAAGGTGACGGTAGGTGACACAGTCGTGACCAGGGGCCGTGTTGCGTTTGGACTGGAGGAGAAGTTTAATGTCTTGTGCTGTGATGGGAGTGTTGACGTCGGAGGGGGGCAACTGCCCCAAGTACTGGAGACTAGGAGCAAGTGGAGCGACTGAGGTATCAGCACGTTCCATGACAGTGGGGAAAAGAGAATAATCAAAGTGGGGATCATCGGGGATGGAGAAGACCTCGGAAAGGTGGGAAGCAAAGTGGTTGGCCTTACTGAGGTTGTCTGGAAGGGGGCGATCGTTATGGAGAAGGGGGTAGTGGGGAGCGGAAAGGGAACCAGTAAGACGATGGAAGGCAGACCAGTACTTGGAGGAGTTGATAGGGAGGGTGGCATTGAGTCGTGTGCAGGTCTGGCGCCAGTCCCGGCGTTTCGTTGCTGTAATAAGGTTCCGTACGTGTCGCTGTATTTGCCGGTGGCGTTGGAGTGTATCCCTGTCACGAGTGTGGAGGAAGGAGCGATAGAGGCGGCGGGATTCACGGAGGAGGAGGACAGCCCGCGGAGGGAGAGTGGGACGGTGTGGGTGGATGGTTTTAGTAGGAACATGGGCCTCCACGGCGTCAGTAATTACCGTCTGAAGGAAGGACGAGGCGCGGATGATGTCGTCAGGATGGCGATAGGTAAGAGGGTGGCTTTCGACCTGGGTGGAGATGGAGTCCCGGTAGGCATCCCAGTTGGCACGGCGATAGTCATGGACGACCTTGGGAGGGGGTGCAGGTTGCGGAGCCGGAGGGGGGTGGTTTGCAGACGTTATGGTGAGAAGGACAGGGAGGTGATCGCTACCTGTGGGGTCAAGGACGGCGACAGTGATACGCCCAAGGAGGTTGGCGGAGGCAATGACAACATCGGGGGTGGTGTTACTTTCGGGTCGGGTGTGCTGGGGAATGGGAACAAGGTCACCCTGGATTGTGGAGAGGAACTGATGCCACCGCCGAAGGGTAGCAGGAGTGCGGCTATGGACGTTGAGGTCGGCGGCAATCACATAGGTGGAGAAGGTGTGGTCAATGTGTGAGACGAAGTCATAAGGAAGAGGAGCAGTGGAGCGGACATAGATGGTGGCACAGGTAATGGTGAGGGAGGGGAAGAAGACGCTAAGGATAAGGTGTTCAGTGGGGTCATTGAGGAGAGGTTGTGGCCGGACGGGGATATGCTTAAGGTGGCCAATCGCGACTCCACCCTGCGCACGAGGACCAGGAGCATCAGTGCGGTGGAGGATATAGGGGGAGGTGCGGATAGAATGGTGGGGCTGGAGAAAGGTTTCGTTCAAGAGGAAGGTGTCGACCTGGTGGTGGGAGAGGGTGTGCATGAGGAGGTATTTGTTGGAGCGGAAGGAGCGAATGTTCTGGAAGAGGATGCGAGACTCGTGCCGCGCCATGATGGGAAGGAGGGGGGGAAGAGAGGGAAGGGAAGAGACTTAAACTAGGGTGAAGGTGAAGTGGGCTTGGTTGTGGGAGTAAGTGGCGAAGGTGTTCAGGTGGAAAACAGAGCGAGCAGCAAGGGATATTTGTTGGAAGGTGTGCGGGCACTGAAAAGGGTGAATGTTTTGGAGTACAACGGTAATGAACCGGATGATGTCCTCGGCCGTGGGGGGTGGACGGAGGGAATTGTTAGGATGGACAGGAGGATCGACGGGACGAACTGGGACTGTAAGTTCAGGGGTGGCTGGAGGGGGTTTAGCTTTACACTTGTGGGAGTATGTGGGATGGGGGCCATTGCAGGTATTACAGGAAGGAGGAGCAGCGAGGTTGGGGCAGTTCTTGAGAAAGTGGGAGGCCTTGCAATGGGGACAGGTGGGGGGTTTTTTGCAGTTGGGAGTCAGGTGGTCATTGTACATCAGGCACCGCTGGCAACGGTAGGATTGGGGAGGGGATTTGGAGGATTCAACAGGGTGGCGACGGTGGTATATCAGGGCACCCTGGGTGAGGAGATGGTCTATGGACGGGGCGGACTCTGAGAATACCCGCATGAGGTAGGTGGGACCAGAGGCATTGTGGATACGGCGGGCAGAGCGGATTTCCAAGTCCGGGTGGGAGTTCAGTTCTACCAACACTTCATCTTCTGTGATCACTGGGCTGAGCTTGGTGATCACAGCGGTGTAGGTGGGGGGGCGACGGGGAGGCTGGGGCTGACGAGGAGCAGAAGCGGAAAGGAAGGGTGTCAGAGAGGCGTGGGGACCAAACATAACTCGTGGGAGTTTTCGCAGGAGGTCTGTGTGAAATGATGGGGATGGGGACTTGATAAGGACTGAGTCCCTGCGGGGAATGAGTTGGGAGATGGGAGCACCAGGTAAGTACTTTCGTATTTCCTTGGTGAGGGTACGAGCGTCGAGGAACTTAGGATCAGGAGTTGACAGGACAAAGGTGTGGAGGGTGGGGGCCAAGGTAGGGGTGGCAGGAGGAGGGGTGGTGTCCATGGTGACGGCAGGGGGAGGGGGAGGTGGCGTTGATTTTTTGTGGGAAGTGGCGGGAGCAGAGTCGGTAAGGACGCGCTTTTGGGGTTTTTTGGAGACTGGAGGCTGGGAGGAGGGGAGAGGGACGGGGAGGAGAGGGAGGTGGCGGGTGGCCGATCCCTGTGGCGTAGTGGAGGCACCGGGAGAAGCAGCTGGTTCAGTGGTGGCGATGGTGGCTCGGCGCAACGTGATGCGTGCGGGAGATGCAGAAGACGACGCGACGGGGTCGGTGAGAGAGGGGAAGCCAACCACCTGAGGGGCGGCAGCAGAGGCGGCAACAGAGGCGTACGTGAGGGCGGGGGTAGTAGTGGGAGCTGTTGAGGGTGTGGAGGCTGGAGGAAGGGTGTAGAGGTGTGGGTATACAGCAGGGGAGGAGATAGGGGGGTGGGTAAGTGGAGGAAGGGAAGGGGAGGTGGAAGGAGGGAGGCCAGAGGCGGCACTCCAGGAAGTGACTGTGGGAGAGGGGGAGGGGGAGGTGTAGATGACGGTGGAGGTGGGAGTACTCATTGCAGACGAACGGCGACGGACAGACGGACGTGCAGCAGGCGGCGTCGGCGTCGGCGTCGGGCAGCGGCGAACAGCAGGCGGCGTCGGCGTCGGCGATGGGCAGCGGCGAACAGCAGGCGGCGGCGGCGTCGGTGTCGGCGGCGAACAGACGGACGAACAGCAGGCGACGACGGCGATGGACAGCCAGCAGGCGGACGGACGGACGGACGAACGAACGAACAGCGACAGCAGCGGGCAGACAGACAGACAGACAGACAGACAGACAGACACAATCTTCGAAGACGGAGATTCCACCCTGAGAGTAGCCCAGGCTTTGCAATCTGACGCTTTCGAAGGAGGGGATCCAACCCTCTAGATGTCAATTGAAAACTTACGCTGGCCGCCTATTATTCGGCGGCATAGCAAACACTGTGAGTTTTCACCAACGGCTACAAAAACGAATTGCAGTTCCCAGTCATTTTTAAACGACTGAGAACATAGATCTCCCATCCTTTGCTTTTTCACAGTACCTGCAATTCCTCAGTACTTCTCTGTTAAGGTTACGGCTACTAGGGGTAAACGAGACTGGGTATGTTGCGCTCTTGCTTGTACCACATAAACAGGGGAGTGGAGCCGCCGCCGTTCATTTAGGACACATGCCTAATAACAGATGTCGCTGTCGCTCGCTGTGGCACACGTGCGCACATGTGCAGCACTTCCGCACGTCTGCACACTGTGCAGCGTTTGGCCGGCCCTGATCTATGCCGAAGTGTGAGCCGAGGATGGCTTATCATGAAGATCAACGAAATGAGGTGTACTGTTGTGCTGCAAGGGCGCCGCGAATAGCAGCCAAACGGGTCCTGCTATGAAAAGAAATGACACCCCATACCATCACTCCTGGTTATCGGCCCTTGCTGGGAGATAGTCAGGATGATGTCCCACGGCTGTGCAGGGCATCTCCAGACTCGTCTACACATGTCTAATAGTCTCTCCACTTGTGGCTGACTTAATTCTTATCCTCTCTGTAGTATTCCAGTGACCTTCGAGTAACGATTGTTTTCAAATTTACAGGGTTAACATTCATTTTGGACATCGTCCGTTGGGAGATCTCAACTCAACTGTTCTCTTCGTGTTCCTTCTGAATTCTTCGTAAAGAAGTTACATATTTAGATTCTCTTAGTTTGTGACAGATATTTATTTTTTCAAGTTAACGTTTAGTGTGGACTTTCTCACAATTCATCTGGGTGAAAACAGAATTATGGTATCTTAAATGGTTTTGAAAATATAATGGCGTGCAGAACTTAAATACGAAACTAACTTTCGTATGAAATGTTATTGCCAAGCAATGTTGCTCGATGAAGCTTGGAACATACGCAGAAGGAACTGCCACAGTGTAATGCAGAAGGTAACTGAAACAAATAAACAATGCGACGAAGAGAAATGACAAAGATAAAGACAATAATTATACTAAAGTCATCTCGAATTATTACTGACCATTGGACATTACAAAAGGCGGGACGTGGTTCGTAACAGGGTGTGCGATCACGTTGGATGATTCAGAGTTCATTACATCTCTGCAACATTATGACTCGCCACATCACAATACCTGAACCACCAAGCTGATCATCTTCGACAGTGTTCATGGGGTGACAGGTGGGAATACCTAATGCACCTCAGAACATTGTCGGATACGATCGTTTTGGTGGTCCAGGTGGTATGGTGTGGCGAGCCTTAATGTTTCATGTGCGTACTGAGCTCCAAATGTTTGAACACGATACACTCGTCAGCCAGCGTTATTATGACAGTCTAATCCTTTCACATGTGAGCCTTTTCAGGGGTGCATTTGGCTCTACCTTCATTTTTATTGATAACAATGCGCCACTGGGTCGAGCAGCACAGATGGAGGTGTGGGGCGGCGGGTGGAAAATTTTTATTATATATTGTTGTTGCCGTTCTCAACACAGGCTCTCTAACTACAATGTTGGCAACCAGAAAGTGATTAGCAAAAACGTGATACCTGTAATTAAGTTCACTGTGCCCACTCTGATGGAGAAATAAAGTTATTGATCATTGAAGTTCATTAAGCTGAAGATTTAGGATGATGTCTGAAACTCATAGAAAATGCAGTTTACTATAACAATTTTCACTATATTCTGAAAACGATAGAGCGTAAAGTTCCAGACAAAAGTTTGCCCAAGCAGTGCTACTATCAGCTCTTGTATTATCAGAGGTGTTCAGAATATATTGCATGGATCCTATTTTCCCTGGATAGTGAAACTGTTCAATAATCATCATCGATATAAATGTCCAAAGTGAATGCTCGCCAAAATTTGGTGTTAATACTCATAAAACGCTAGTAATGATAGAAGATCTGTCCTGCGGCGACACATAAAAATACGACATACGCAAACTGAGAATAAATCAGTGAGGTCATTCCACAATTAACACTTTACCCCAATGAAAACTCATTGTTACGGCATCCAAGGCTGTTCCTTGCAACTGCACAAACGCGACGCGGCTTCCGACACGGAGTGCGCACTGATACAAATCTAGAAGAGAACTGGGGCCTGACTCCAGCTCGCAGCGCTCTTATTTATATAGCCGCGGTGCGGACCGCCCGCCGAAAGCGCTGCCGACAAAATTTGCCTTCCTGATGAGCAATTGGGGCTGGTAGAGCACCACTTCAAGTTACTAAATAATTAATTGCTTCATTCGCTGAAGGCCGATGAAGCTCTCAATTTAATTGTGCAATCAGCACACAGGTAAGTATCTATAATAAAATTCTGATGTGGCTAGGCTAAGCCGGCCGCGGTGGCCGTGCGGTTCTAGGCGCTGCAGTCCGGAACCGCGGGACTGCTACGGTCGCAGGTTCGAATCCTGCCTCGGGCATGGATGTGTGTCATGTCCTTAGGTTAGTTAGGTTTAAGTAGTTCAAAGTTCTAGGGGACTGGTGACCTAAGATGTTAAGTCCCATAGTGCTCAGAGCCATTTGAGCCGTTTTTGAGCTAGGTTAAATACTTTTGGCGAGAGAATTATTTTAGTTGCACTGCACGCAATAGATGAGCTCTGAACTTGCCCTTTGGAGAGACGCTACAGCTATTGGGAAACTTCTAACATCTTTGTTATTATAGCGCATCTCCATTCCACCCAAAACATCCCTGCTTTATCTAATAGCTTACCTAATCTATCTTGCTTCTGGGCTTTTAGAACACAAAAACAGAAAATCATGAATTTCAACCAAAATATTACTTTGTGAGATCCAGCATGCTGTTTCCATTAAATTACAATGAAAAAGAAGTGCGAATATAAATTTTGAAGTTTCTAGCTCCATCATTTTTAGCATGACTCCTGACATGCTATTAACTTTTCAGATTATTTTCTTTACTTTTAAGGTATTGCGCAATATTCGTGACAGCAGACTAGGCTGGCACACAATGGAAAGCATATGAATTCTATATGGCGTGAGTAGGCTTCCCTACAGAGGGACTCATGAAACGAGAGGTTTTTCTTTCGGCAAAAGGACTGATATTCCCGTCTTCCCCCCCCCCCCCCCCCCCCCCCCCCTCCCTCGGCACCCACACGTGACTCGATTAGACCACGTCCGGGATGTTTTGGAAATTTGGGAAGACATATTGCAGCCTGTCCATATGCACTGACAACCATCCAGTAGCCGTCAGTCGCACTGGTGGAGGAAAGGAACGCACCACCTAAAGGACTGCTTAACAACCTTGTGGCAAACATGGGAGCACTTTGCAGAGCATGCATTGGCGTCCATGGTAATTACATAACCTGTTAAGAACCATGTGCAGGCTTTTCAAATGCCCAGGCGACCATCAAGATACGCAGTGAATACTGTGTAATTAGTGTTTTTGAATAAAAGTATTATTCCTGCTCTTCTCACTGCGTATATCTTCCAGTTACCTCCTGTACGTCACTGTGCTGTACTGTACTGTAGCAGTTCTTGCAGTGTATGGCCCAAGCTTCACCGAGCAATATTACTTGGCAATCACACGTCATCAGAAAGTTAGTTTCGTATTTAAGTTTTGCACACCAATGTATTTGAAGTAAACAGCTCAACCGAATCATCCTGTTTAGTAATTACGTCGCAAGCCATACAACACTTGGCTTAGAAAAAGTCTATCTCATCAGATGCAGTTTACTAACTGAGGAATCCTCTTTGTTTGTACACGATGTGGGGGCATTTAGGGCGGAGATCCAACGAAGTATTTGCCGCTCCTACGCACGTCATAATACGCATTTTGCATTGGTGATGGGTCTCACGAGACCAGCTTAATTTACGTAAAATGATTCTTCAAATTACGAGAGCAAGACTAAAAATAAAAGAATTTTTTTAAAAAAGCATCTTTTTATGGGAAAAACATTATTGAAGGTAACGTCATTTCTCTACACAATATCACTGAAAGTCCATGCACTGAGTTCATCTACTGACAAGTCTTCTAATTTTGTTCTGAAAGAACCTTTGTGGCATCGCGAATAGCTAATCTTGCAATACCTCCGCACATCGTCATCCGCACGCAGGTGTTCCTTCATCTGACCAAAAAGGTGGAAATCACTCAGAGCTACGACAGGACGGTACGATGGGTATTCCAATAGCTCAAAATCAAATCATCTGGATAGTTTTCCCATCCGTATGAAGGTGAGCATTATCCTGAAGGAAAATCACAACTTTTGTGTTGTGTACATAGTTCCGCGTAGTCAGCGCGCACACAACTTTCCCACTAGGGCGCGCCCCGCTAAGCACAACAGCGCAGGCGCAGCGCTCGTCCGTCTCCACACTACGAGATGGCGCTGTCTTAGAAACGGACCATATTCTGCTTCCGCCGATCCGCGTATTAATATGTAACGCAGCCAATGAGATTGCTGCTACCGTAGAACTTTTTCTCCTCGCGGATCACACTCGCGCAGTGATACCTGAACGCGCGAGGTATTATAACGAGTGTACAGACCTCCGATTAGTCAGTCGGCATTAGTCTGCATTAGTCTGTACCAGTCTATAGTCAAGTTTCAGTCTGCGCCTAATAAGATTATCATATTCCTGTACATAGCCATGAAGATAAATGGATAGACACTTTGTCAAGTATAAGAGATATGTGAGAATAAGATTACCGTACCAATACCAAGGGAACTTCAGATTGTCAGTTGTAAATAGCATCCAGAACCAAGTTGAGTAATTTTTATGCTTGTTATTATTTTAATAAATGTGTGTGAAAATTAATCAAGTCCTGTTTAAACTTGGTCACCGTCAATCTGCTACTCTAAGCGTGCAAGTGTCATTTCTATCGTCTGACCTAACGGCAGAAGATAAACACGCCACGACAAGACCACGAGACATATTGCTGACACTCGCCTACTTCGTTAGAGCGGCAAGTCAAATAGTCTGATGCTGTGTGTACCGAAGGTCTTACAGTATGCACACCACATTTTGAAAGCTTTCCTCCCCTCTTCGTTTTGAGTTTGGTTCTCAGTTCTCGCAGTAGCTCATAGTAGCTGCCACTGGTTACTGCTTGAGCTTTAGGAATTCAGTGAATCAGCAATGAACATTTCACATCCCAAAATGTTCTCAGTAACGTTCATGCAGAAACTTGCGTTTTGAATTCTTTTGCTGTTGCTTTTCCGCTTATCCTGTTATTTGTGGTGGTGGGTACACGTCTCATCAGCGGTTGCCATGTGAATGAGAAAGCCTTTTTCTTCACCTTCAAAACGCGTTAATTATGATTTAGACATAACGAGAAGCTCCTGTTTGTGTTTGTCTGTCAACTGCTGTGGTGCTAAATGAAAATAATCTTTACAACAGTAGAGATTCATGAACTATTGCATACTGTGAACCGTGTTTAATGTTCACCTCTTGCTCAATATTATCAATTCCAGCGCAACGACCATTTCGAGTCATTCGCTCAGCTATCTCAATGTTTCTATCCGTTTTCAGAGTTTATGGCTTACCCTAAGGCTCTTCAAATGGTTCAAATGGCTCTGAGCACTATGGGACTTAACATCTGAGGTCATCAGTTCCCTAGACTTAGAACTACTTAAACCTAACTGACCTAAGGACATCACACACATCCATGCCCGAGGCAGGATTCGAACCTGCGACCGTAGCAGCAGCGCGGTGCCATACTGAGGTGCCTAGAACCACCCGGTCACAGCGGCCGGCTAAGGCTCTTCGTTGCAACCTTAAAATTGTTTACACACTCGTAAATTTTTCCTTCACTAAGACAGCTTCACATCCCTTAGTCCTTTGTGCACACAAAAAACGAATAACCCCCCTCAATCCTTCGTTGGTGTTCCTCCTGTGCTAGGTAGCATATACCGCGCAACAAGTTTCATCCAGCTAACTCGATGAGCTAACGGGTTTTCTGTTTCCTCCCTGTTCTCATCCAAGCATTGAAGATCCTTTGCAAGAGTTGGTTTTCAGGTGTTACGAGATCTTCCTCTGTTCTGAATCTATCCCTTGGTTCCCACAACTGTGCTGATTTGGAGATTATTCCATCTTTCACGCGTAGAACATGTCTTCTTGTAACAACGATTTCGTGCAGGCTGCGTCAACCACTTCTCCTCAGCAGTTCATTATTTGAAACGTGGTTACGATAGCTGATCTTCGAAATTCACCTCAGGGATGATGAAAATGTTGAGCCTGTGTGCTGATTTTGCTGAGATTTTTCAGGCTTCGCATGACCATCGCCAGAACGATGGAGGAGCACAGACGAAGCTTTATTGAGATCCTAACAGAGTCTAAATCTCAATATGGATCACATTCGTTGAAAAACTACAGAGGCTTTTCCTGTTCTGCTGCTGATATCTGCATATACGTCCCAGTAATTACAGATGAACTACCGAGATATGGAAATAGGTCAACATCTTTAGTACATTCTGTTACAGTAAAATTTAAGAAGGTATATTTCCACTTTCTAAGCACATTGTTTTTGTTTTACCACTATTTGTTTTTAGTCCTACAGAACTGGCCGTTCCCTCCATCTTGGTAGTTATTAATTGTAAATTTTGTGGTGTTTCTGTCAGAAGATGTCATCGGCGGAATACAAAACCGTGAACACAGATTTCTTATTGAAACGTATGCCCATGTTGGAGTTACACATTCGACCACAGACACTAAAAGACCGGGAAAAAGTACGGCGTCTATACACAAAGGCATGGTTACAACATAGAATCACGTCACTGTTTGCAAAGCATTGGCGGAAGTTTCTTTTCCGATATATCTCAATGGATTCCCTGCTAATCTTACTATGTTAAAAATGCCTTGTTTAAGCACGACTACTAATGATAAATAATTGTGCACACTTTTTTTTACCTCAGTTACTTGTAGATGTACTTCGCGGACAGATGAGGCGCATTCGATGTTCAGCTAGTTCTTGTTTCCTTAATAAAACCAGCAATTTATTCGCCAGGAATATTTCTATATTACCAGTTACGAGATGCATACTTCATTAAGAATACGTATTGTGCACAGTATTAAATGTGTATATGGCGTATGAATAGAGACAGCCTTCGTCGAAGAAAATGTCTATTGTAACGCTCTAAACAATACTTAGTCCTCATGACAACACTAATCGGCATAAATAAAGAAACCTTTAACGTAAACACATTTTTTCTCTACGCATGTAACGAATTCAACTTTTTCCCTCTCCCACGAAATGTAAAGCATTTTTAGTGAAATTTCTAACGTCCCTAAAACATTTACTTGTCCTATGTGCCCCTCCCCCACCCCCAACCCCACCCTCACATCCACACACTAATACAGGGTTCGAAAAAAACGCCTCCCGTATTCGGAGAGGCCTCTATTTGAGTGGTGGTGGGTATACTGATGTGGAGGTGGTATCGATCGATGACGGTTCTGCGATTACTACTCAACGAGAATTTCGCATTCGCTTCGAACTTGGCCGACATAATTCTGTTCCTGAGAGAAAAACTATTCGAGTCTGGGTATCAAGCTTTAGAGCGTCAGGTTCCGTACTGGAAAGAAAATCTGCTGGCCGTCCTTGGGCTATAACAGTGGCGGAAAATGTGGCGCCTTTGAGAGCGTCCCCCCCCCCCCCCCCCCCACCCCAGCAATCTCCAAAGTGTTCAGCACTTACACATGCATCTACCCTGGGATTGTCTGATAGGAGCCTAAGACGAATCTGAAGAGACATCTTCACATGTACCCATACAACATGACCGTTACCCA